>NC_142873.1:128322272-128625303 GCF_051225735.1 Oryctolagus cuniculus
CCTAAGCTTTTATGTCTTGTTGAATCTGTATTTCTGTTAATATTTTTTTATTTTTATTTTTTTTATTTTTTTTTACAGGCAGAGTGGACAGTGAGAGAGAGAGACAGAGAGAAAGGTCTTCCTTTGCCGTTGGTTCACCCTCCAATGGCCGCCGCGGCCGGTGCACCGCGCTGATCCGATGGCAGGAGCCAGGAGCCAGGTGCTTTTCCTGGTCTCCCATGGGGTGCAGGGCCCAAGCACGTGGGCCATCCTCCACTGCACTCCCTGGCCACAGCAGAGGGCTGGCCTGGAAGAGGGGCAACCGGGACAGAATCCGGCGCCCCGACTGGGACTAGAACCCGGTGTGCCGGCGCCACTAGGCGGAGGATTAGCCTAGTGAGCCGCGGCGCCGGCCTGTATTTCTGTTAATATTTATGTTTGAATTCTTAGGCTCTGGGGCCAGCTTTGTGGCATAGTGAGTGAAGCTACCACTTGCAGTGTCAGCATCCCATACTGGCGTGCTGGTTCAAGTACCAGCTGCTCTGTTTCTGACTCAGCTCCTTGCTACTGCACCTGGAAAAGTAGGCTCACGTACTTGGGCCCCTGCCACCGACATAAGAGATCAGGATGGTATTACAGGCTTCTAGCTTTGCCTGGCCCAGACCTGGCTGATGCAGCTATTTGAGAGTGAACCAGTGAATGGAAGATGATCTCTCTCTCTCTCTCTCTCTCTCTCTCTCTCAAGCTCTGCCTTTCAAATAAATGATTTCTTTTTTTAAATTAGACTCTTTAAGAAAACCACACAGCAAAAACATGTATTTGAACTAGAACATCACTAACATAGTGGATAGCTTTTGTGAGCTGTAAAATCTAGAGGGTCTGAAAAAGTGAGTTTCTTTTTGTCTGTTTACAAAAGATTCCTGGTGTGAACAACATAACCCTATCATTCACCTCATGTTCCTTCCCTATTGTAGCTCCCTGATTTCCCCTTTCATGTTAACACGTAACAACACTCTGACTTTATTCAAGCATTCAACAAGCATTTAAATTTTTATTTATTTATTTGAGAGGGAGAGAGAGAGAGAGAAAGAGAGAGAGCTCTCATCTGTTGATTCATTCCCTTGAACACTCACAATGGCTGGGGCTGGACTGGGTCAAAGGTGGGAGCTAGAGATTTAATCTAGACTGCCCACATGGGAGGCAGATACCCAAGTATCGAGCCATCACCACGAGACCGAAGTACTTGAGCCATCACTTGCTGCCTCCAAGGTTGTGCATTAGCAGGACTGGCATTGGAGGGAACAGGGACTTGAATCTAGGGACTCTGGTGTAGGGTGCAGATTATTTACCTCTAGGCAAAATGCCTGCCCCCGACAAGCATTTCTGAGCATTCATTTTGTTCAGTCCTTGACTTTTTTTTTTTTTTTTTTGACAGGCAGAGTGGACAGTGAGAGAGAGAGACAGAGAGAAAGGTCTTCCTTTGCCGTTGGTTCACCCTCCAATGGCCGCCACAGCCAGTGCGCTGTGGCCGGCGCACTGCGCTGATCCGATGGCAGGAGCCAGGTACTTCTCCTGGTCTCCCATGGGGTGCAGGGCCCAAGCACGTGGGCCATCCTCCGCTGCACTCCTGGGCCACAGCAGAGAGCTGGCCTGGAAGAGGGGCAACTGGGACAGAATCCGGCGCCCTGACCGGGACTAGAACCTGGTGTGCCGGTGCCGCAAGGCGGAGGATTAGCCTACTGAGCCGTGGCACAAGCTTTATTTATTTTTTTTTTCTTTTTTTTTGACAGGCAAAGCTAGACATTGAGAAAGAGACAGAGAGAAAGGTCTTCCTTCCATTGGTTCACCCCCTAAATGGCTGCTATGGCCGGCGCGCTGTGGCCGGTGCACTGCGCCGATCCAAAGCCAGGAGCCAGGTGCTTCCTCCTGGTCTCCCATGTGGGTGCAGGGCCCAAGCACTTGGGCCATCTTCCACTGCCTTCCTGGGTCACAGCAAGGAGCTGAACTGGAAAAGGAGCAACCAGGACAGAACCCGGCGCCCCAACCGGGGCTAGAACCTGGGGTATTGGCGCTGCAGGTGGAGGATTAGTCTAGTGAGCTGCGGCGCCGGCCCTTCTTTTTTTATTTTTTAAGATTTATTTTATTTTATTTTATTTGAAAGACAGAGTTACAGAGAGAGGTAGAGACAGAGAGAGGTTTTCCATCTGCTGGTTCACTCCCCAGATGGCCTCAAGGGCCGGAGCTGCACTGATCCGAAGCCAGGAGCCAGTAGCTTCTCCCACACGGGTGCAGGGGCCTAAGGACTTGGGCCATCTTCTACTGCTTTCCCAGGCCATAGCAGAGAGCTGGATCAGAAGAGGAGCAGCCGGGACTTGAATTGGTACCCATATAGGATGCCGGCGCTTCAGGCCAGGGTGTTTACTTGCTGAGCCATAGCGCCGGCCCCTCTTCTTTTTTTGTTTTTGACTTGAAAGTCAGATACAGAGAATCTTCCATCCTTTGGTTTGTTTCCTAAATGACCACAACAGCCAGGGCTGGACCAGGCCAAAGTCAGCACCTGGAACTCCATCTTGGTCTACTACATGGATGTCAGCCTCTACTACCTTCCCAGGTGCATTAGCAGGAAGCTGGATTGGAAACAGATTAGTAGGGACTCAACACCAGCAGCACTCCAATATGGGATACCAGGGTTGCAGCGGTAGCTTAACCAGCTGTGCCACAGTGCTTACCCCAGGTTTCAAGTTTATGTTTATTTTTTTTAATTTAATTTGTTTGAAAGGAAGATTTACAGAGAGAGAGGGAAAGCAGACAGAGAGAGATATTTTCCATCTGATTATCTTTCCAAATGGCTGCAACAGCCAGGGCTGGGCCAGCCTGAAGCCAGGAATCCAGAATTCAGTCTTGGTGCCCCACTTGGTTAGAAGGCAGGGACCTAAGCACTTGAGCTATCACGTGCTGCCTCCCAGGTTGAGCTACACTCTCTCAGGTTCCAAAAAGATACAGTGAAAACTGGAATATGAAAGCTGGCATTGGGAATGGAACAGTGACTTGAACTCGATACTCCAGTGTGGAATGAGGGCATCCCAAGTGGTGTCTTAACAATCGTGCCAAATGCCTGTCCCAAAAGCTGAATTATTTTTCATCTTGTTTTCTTTTTTCAGTTTTGTTTTATTTATTTCAAAGGTAGAGTGACAGAAAGAGAAAGAGATCTTCCATTTGCTGGTTCACTTCCCAAATGGTGGCAATGGCCAAAGCTGGGCCATAGTGAAGCTAGGAGCCAGGAGCTCCATCTGGATCTCCCATTTGAGTCTCATGCGTCCAAGCACTTGAGTCATCTTCTGCTGCTTTCCCAAGCACATTAGCAGGGAGTTAGATCAGAAGAAGAGCGGCCGGAACTCAAACTGGCACTCCCGTGTGAGATGCTGACATCACAAACAGCAACTTAAACCACTGCAGCACAATAACAGCTCCTTGTCTCGTTTTCTAATTATTTATTCCTGCCCTACAAATGGAGTTGATTGGATTTTCTGAGGACCTGTGGACTCATGCTTTGGAGTCATTCCAGAGTCTCATGGCTGGGTGCCAGTTCCAAAAAAGTAGCCTGGAGACTGGAGACTAGCTAGCTAGCAAGTTTTTACTTTCACTGAAATTGCATGAAACTGGGTTACCAGAATGGTGCTAGAATGCTGATTTTGAGTGAATCAAATTGTTTATATAAATGATGTTTCTGTAAATTTTTTTTTCTTCACTCTCCTGTGCTTTCTAGGGAGGATCCTTGACCAGGCAAGGTAGTTTCATGGAGACAAGAGAAACATTAAATCAAGGGAGTTCTGTTCTCCCCTTTGTGAGAACATCCATTCTGGCTAGAACCACTACTCTCTGAATCCTTCTGAAAACTGAAAGAAAGGTACTTTGCTGTTGTCTCCCTCATCCTTTCGAAGCCTCTAAAATGAGTCATTGTAGGAAAATCATTCACTCCAAAGCCACACTTCATACTTGGCCAAAAATTTCCCCTCAATCCTGTTTAAGTACACATGATAGCATGGCCAAAATACCTTTCAGGAAAGTAATTACTACCTCTGCAGCATGCTGTCTGTTGCATAAGAACTACTTATATATCTGAAATGTGACAGAGCCTCATTGAGTTTTATTCTCACTTTCCATCACATTGAACTTTGGAGTCTTTTCAAGTTTGTGAAGTTGAGATGGGAACCATTATGAAAAGCTAATGTGAACATTGTGTTTACTCATGGTTTTCTTATAATTTATTCATGTTCTTTTAGGCTAGCAAAATTATTCCCATGTTATTTAGTATTTCTAATTAACCAAAGGGAACATCACTGATGAGTGTCAGGGCTTCTCCACCGAAAGATGCCTTCATGCTGAAATCAGCACCACGCTGCCAGCAGAGGGAAGATGCCAAGCCTGATCTGCACTGTTGAGTAAGTTTCTGAAATTTTCTTCCCATTTCTTCTTTTGATATTCTTGCCTTTGTCTCTTGTTGATTTCTCTTTTTTAAAAAATGATTTATTTATTTATTTGGAGGGCAGAGTTACACAGATGCTGAGACAGAGAGAGACAGGAGAGGTCTTCTATCTGCTGGTTCACTCCCCAAATGGCCGCAACGGTTGGAGCCGGGAGCCAGGTGCTTCTCCCTGGTTGCCCACGTGGGTTCAAGGGCCCACGGACTTGGGCCATCTTGTACTGCTTTCCCAGGCAGTGCCAGCCCTCAACAATTCTTTATGTTAAATTTTTCCTGTTCTAATTACTGGTGTGATTTCTGTTTTCTTATTGGACCCTGACTAATACAGGGGAAGTTGAATTCTTGTGCCCAAATTAGCAGCTTGAAGTGGAATTGCTCAGCCTTAGTTCTTTAATGTAGGATTTTAAACTGCTTGCATCTGTTGTTGTAGTTGATGTTTGCTTCTATTTTTGTAACTTGCTTTATATATTTTGTTGTTATGCTTTCTTGACATTTCTTTTATTTACATTTTAGTCCTCTTATTAAACTGAACTTTCAATTCAAAAAGGATAATTGAGGGCAGGCAATGGATTTGCTTTGTTTTTATTTTTCCTTCAGTGTTTAATTCTTTGTCCTTAGCCCAACAAGAACTGTGGACTAAACTGCTTAAGTTCAATTCATATCTCTACCATTCACCAACCATGGTTACTTTGGGAAAGATTTTTTTAAGTTTTATTTATTTGAAATAGTTACAGAGAGATATCTTCCATCTCTCTGGTTCACTCCCCAGGCAGCAATGGCCAGTGCTTGGTCCAGGCCAAATCCAAGAACCAGGAGCTTCATCTAGGTCTCCCATGAGGATGGCGGAGACCTAAACACTTGGACCAACCTCTGCTGCTTTCCTAGCAGTGTTAGCAGGGAGCTGGACTGGAAGTGGAGCTTCCAGCTCCTATATGAGATGCTGACATTGCGGGCAGTGGCTTTACCTGCTACACCACAACGCTGGCCCCTGGGCAAGTTATTTAACTTTTGAATCTATTTCCTCACCTGTAAAATATATGTAAAGAACTTAGTATAGTACCTGACACACCAATTTATATTAGTTATTATTTAATAAATAATTTAGTTTTATTTGAAAGGCAGAGAGATACCAAGACAGACAGAGAAGGGGGTTAGGAGTGGGAGGGAGAGATCCTTCATCCGCTTGTTCACTTCCCTAAAGGCCACAATAACTGGGGCTGGGCTAGGCCAAAGCCAGGATCCAGGAGTTCTGTTTTGGTCTCCCACGTGTGTATCAGGAGCCCGAATACCTGGGCCATCTTCCAGAGCCTTCCTAGGAGCATCACTAGGAAGCTAGATTGGAAGCAGAGCAGCCAGGGCTTGAAACAGCACTCCCAAATGAGATGCTAGTGTTGTAAGCAGCAGCTTTGCCTACTGTGCTACAGTGCTGGACCCTATATTTTTAATTTTCTCCATATTTTCCATCTATCTCTGGCCCCTGATCTGCCTTGGGTAACTGAAAAAATGTGTTAAGGTCAATCCATGGTTTACTTCATTTTTTTTAAAAAGATTTTATTTATTTATTAGAAAGTCAGAGAGTTACACAGAGAGAAGAGAGGCAGAGAGAGAGAGAGAGAGAGAGAGAGAGAGGTCTTCCATCTGCTGGTTCACTCCCCAACTGGCCGCAACGGCCAGAGCTGCACCGATCCGAAGCCAGGAGCCTGGAGCTTCTTCTGGGTCTCCCACGTGGGTACAAGGGCCCAAGGACTTGGGCCATCTTCTACTGCTATCCCAGGCCATAGCAGAGAGCGGGATTGGAAGTGGAGCAGCCGAGATTAGAACCGGCAACCATATGGGATCCCAGCACTTCAGGCCAGGGCGTTAACCCGCTGCACCATAGCGCCGGCCCCCATGGTTTACTTCAAATACAGGAAACCTTTGGGAAAGATCTTGAAATTGGTTCATATTTGAGTTCTGGCATATATGTATCTGTATACCCCAGTGGAGACAGGACTAGAGGGAGAGTTCATGGAGCTTCTGAGAGAAAAACATCATAAATGAAGAAGTCTTGTGCAAAGGACTAGGCTGAATGACAAACTCTGTAGAGTGGTGGCAGTAATTGTAGGGGTGAGGAGAGTCCTACCTGACCATAATAGCCCTCTCCAACCCCTTCTGGAATGTTGGTGTGCGCCAGAGAAGAGAGAGATGAATGGAAGAAAAGCCTGCGTTCTAAGAGCCCATCAGTTTTGCTCTTATTGAATGGGCATAGGGGAGCACTGGAGGTTGGAACCTGGGCAGTGTTGTCTGGGTAACTTGGAGGCCAGCAGTCTGAAAGAAGCCAGCTACCATGCATATATGAGACTTCGAGCGGCATAGAAAAGTGTATGTTTATCTTATAATACTATGTACATACTGCTTTGTATTACACATATTTATGCTTACTTGTCCTCCATTCTTCTCTCTTTTAATCCTTTGGAAACTAAAACCAGTTGTATGACATGCCATAATATTGAAATTGTGAATCTCCTCCTTTTTTTAAAAAAAATATTTATTTATTTGAGAGGCAGAGTTACAGACAGAGAAAGAGAGAGACAGAGAGAGAGGTCTTCCATCTGCTGGTCCACTCCCTAAATGGCCACAATGGCTGAAGCTGGGCTGATCCAAAGTCAGGAGCCAGGAGCTTCATCTAGGTCTCCCACGTGGGTGCAGGGGCTCAAGCACTTGGGCCATCTTCTACTGCTATCCCAGGCACATTAGCAGGGAGCTGGATTGGAAGTGGAGCAGCTGGGACTCGAACCAGCCCTGATATGGGATGCTGGCACTGCAGGCAGGGGCTTAACCTACCGTGCCACAGTGCTGGCCCTGAAATTTTGAATCTCTTAATGGTCAAATATAAATTCTCTTTTTCTATCCTATCCTATGCTTTTTGTTTGTTTGCTTATTTGTTTTGCCTTTCTTTTAAAAACTTTTTCTTTTGTTTGGCTTGTAGGACCACACTTTCTGCTTCTTGAGGGGTTCCACTTATCTTTGCTTGTTTCTCTCTCTGTGTGTCCACTCCTTAATTGTTGGTAGTCACTTGGTGTCATCTGACTTCCTCTCTCCCTGCCCCACTCCATCCCACCTAACTCTCTATACTTGCTTTGGGTTACCCCATCTTCTTCCATAAGACACCCAACTCTTACCCTAACTCTAACCAAGTCTCCCATGTCCTAAGTTATTCTCCTGAGCTTCAGACCATTTACACTTGGATTCCCTACATAGACACCAAGTCTAACATCTCCCAAATTGAAATCATCCTGCTTAATTTTAAATCTCCTATTCCTGTATTTTATATGTTGATTATTTACTTCAACTTTTTTTCTCTCTATTTTTTTTGACAGGTAGAGTTAGACAGTGAGAGAGAGAGAGAGAGAGAGAGAGAGAGAGAGAGAAAGATCTCCCTTCCATTGGTTCACCCCCTAAATGGCTGCTTTGGCTGGTGTGCTGCGCTCATCGGAAGCTGGGAGCCAGGTGCTTCCTCCTGGTCTCCCATGCGGGTGCAGGGCCCAAGCACTTGGGCCATCCTCCACGCTTCCCAGGCCACAGCATAGAGCTGGACTGGAAGAGGAGCAACCGAGACAGAATCCAGCGCCCCAACCGGGAGTAGAACCTGGGGTGCTAGCGCCACAGGCGGAGGATTAGCCTATTGAGCCGTGGTGCCCGCCTACTTCAACTTTTACTATATAGTTCAAGTTAGAAATCTGGAAACTACTTTCTACTTTATCTTTCATCAAGTCTTCTAGTAGTGTTCCGTAGTACACCTTTTAAATAGCTCTTAAATCTGCTTCAACATTCTTCTCCTAGCCAATTGAAATATCCTTAGAACCATTTACATTTACATTAACATTATTCCCTCTCTCCTCTACAACACTCTTCACCCTACTGCTACATTTCCTCCGTTCTCTTGGTCTACAACCTAATCTGATCATTCCCTCTTTAAATCTCTGCTGGCTCTTATGTGCTTACTAGGTAAAATTCTATTCCTTGGAATGGCTTAAAAGGTCCTTCCTTCTCCAAGCAGTACTAACCTCCTCATGTTCTAGTCATTTCACAATTTTTGCTACAATCCTTTTGCTACCAAAAGTCCAGTCCTTGTCAGCGGTGCAAAATCAGAATAATGAGGACAATGTTTGAGAGTAAAAAAAGAAAAGAAAGCTTAATCCACCAATGAATGAGAATACCAGCAGACTAGGGTCTCCAGCAGTATCATCCTCTTCATTGAGGATGGTCTAGGGTTTTTAAGACATGCAAGACGGAGGCTGGGCTGCTGAGGACATGACTCGTGGCAGGTCACACAGTCAGGTGTTGAATCCAGTTGTGGTATGACAACAGAGTATTTTATCCATCTCAGGTGTCAGTGCAGTTCCTTAAGAACATGGCTTGGGGGCCAGTGCTGTGGCCAGTTAAGCCTCTGCTTGCAATGCTGGCATTGCACATCGGAGCACCCATTCAGCTCCCAGCTGTTCTGCTTCCCATCCACTCCCTATCAATGCACCTGGGAAAGCAGCTGATGCTGGCTCAAGTACTTATGCCCTTGCCACCCACACAGGAGATGTGGGTGTAGTTCTGGGCTCCTGACTTTGTCCTAAACCAATCCTGGCCATTGCAGCCATCTGGGGAGTGAACCAGCAGATGGGAAATCTCTATTTTCTGTCTCTCCTTCTCTCTCTCTCTAGCTCTACCTTTCAAATAAATAAATCTTTTTAAAAAATCTTCAAATAAATGTTAAAAAAAACTTTCTTGATGGCTTGACTTTAACATGAGGAGGGCATAGCAGGGTGTTCTGTACAAATAAGCAGCTACAAAATATTTGTTGGCTGAGATCTAAAAGAAGCAAATTATTATGTTAAGAGATTTCAGTGTCTCATTAACCAAGATGAAACCCCCTCAGACCAGATTATTGTGCCCTTAGTAATTTGTGCTCTTTTATACTCTATGACAATAAATTCAGTCTTCTGGTCATGCTGACTAGACAGTTAGCTGGATTATTTTGCAACTTCAGCTGGTTTTTCCCAAGGCTAGTTTTTGGAATTCATAACTAAGCATTATTTATCTGTTTGAACACACATTCTAGTTAGTTATAAGTTTAGTGTTCAGCTTTTTTTCATCCTAATATGAACAGGAAAAATGATATGTTCAGTAAGATTATACTTTTAAATCTAGAAATTCTAGATTTTCCTGAATTATTTCATTAATGATCCCCTCCTCTTGCTTTTCCTGGAACTCAGTCCACATGGGTGGCAGGGATCCATTTACTTGAGCCATCACTGCTGCCTCCCCGGGAACCTGGAGTCAGGAGCCAGAGTCATAAATTCAAACCAGGTATTCTGATATGGTATATGGTCATCTTAACCATTAGGCCAAATTCTGGCACTAGGTTAACTCATGAGAATGATGAGTTCAAAGCCAGCAGCTTCTTCTGGGTCTCCCATGCAGGTGTAGGGACTCAAGGACTTGGGCCATCTTCTACTGCTTTTCCAGGCCATAGCAGAGAGCTGGATTGGAAGTGGATCAGCCGGGACATGAACCAGTGCCCATATGGGATGCCAGCACTGCAGGTGGCAGCTTTTACCCCCTATACCACAGTGCTGGCCCCATGCACAATCTTTTTCTCCATCTCTCTTTTGTATGTGGTTATTTCCCATTACTTTTCAGAAATAGGGGCAGATCAAAGTTTTGTGGGGCAAGAACTTATGCAATCTCAGGTACTCTCTTTAAGAAAAAGAACACAATTATGAACATAAAATTAAGTACAAAAACAAAGTAGGTATGAAGATTTAAAAAGTCCATCCAAGTGAGGAGTAATGAAACCTATATTGCATTAGCTTCATGGTATATTTAGTTTTATTCAGAGATCAAATCCTCTTTTATTTTAAGTACAATAACTGAGTCTTTGTCTCTTTGTGTCTGAGTTCCTTGCATTTTTTGTTTTTTTTTGCTCAGGGCTCCAGTTTCTCCATCCTTTTTAAAACTAGAGACACTGGGTCATGGAATTTGTGAGCTAGTAAAGACCTTAAAATAGCATTAGACTTAACCATTTACTTATGGAGAAGAGACTAATGTCCAGAAAAGTGAAGTAATTTGTGTGAGTTCCATCGCCAAAAAGGTATGAACTAGCACACCTTCAATCGCAGGTTTTAGAAACCCCAAATCAAGTCAGCTTTCTTTTTTTTTCTTTTAAAATTTATTTATTTATTTATTTTGAAAGTCAGAATTAAGAGAGGGTGAGGCAGAGAGAGACACACAGAGATATCTTCCATCCTGTGCTTTACTCCCCAGATGGCCTCAATGATCAGGGCTAGGCCAGGCGAAAGCCAGGAGCTTCATCTGGGTCTCCACATGGGTAGCAGGGAGTCAGCTATTTGGGCCATCTTTCCCCAGGACATTAGCAGGGAGCTGGATTGGAAATGGAGCAGCTACAATGCCAGCCTCTCAAATCAGCTCAAGTAGAGAAATTTTGGGTAAACACAATGGGCTGAACATTTGCACTTATTTGCTTTTCCCTCCAAACCTCTCTGGGCCAATACTTCTTGAACTTTCCCATGCATATGAATCACCTGGGAGGCTCATTAAACAGCAATGCAGGTCCAGCAGTTCTGGGTGGGGCCTGAATTCCGTGTTTTTATCAAGCTCCACACTGCTGCTATTGCCGCCGCCGCCGCTACCACCGCCACTGTGGATCCTACTTTGAGTAGTAAGGCTGTGGAGCATGGACTAACAAGCTATTGCTATGGCCTGATTTTGCACAGCTCATAAAGCCTAAAAGATATACTAGCCAGCCCTTTGTAGAAAGAGAATGAAGAAAGTCTAAAACCCTGAGCACAGAAAGTACAGTTGAGATGAAAACAGAGAAGCATTTTAAAAAGTGGGAAGATGAAAAGCAGATGGACAAACTCTGCAGAATGGAGAAAGCAGAAACCCAAGTGCCTTTATGGTAGGAATCGGGGGAGCGGGGAGAATCCTCAAAGAAGAAAAGTTGTTCGTATTGCAAACCTTAGGAAAGTTCACGGCTTGCCCAGAAAAGCTGATAGGGTGGGTACACAAGAAGGGAGGAAAAGGTGGCAGACACACAGCTGTGTTCCTCATTTCCCCTTGAGAAGGGCTTTAGCTTAGTGGTGAGGAGTGTGTTTAGATAGCGGTTTCCAGTTATTAGCTTCTTCAGGGTCCACCTCAGCTTGTGAGCAGAGAGCAAGCTTTTCTCAAAGGCTCTGGGCAACAATTAAACAAGTGCCTTGCTATTCCTGCTTAATGTAGGGCTCCTTTAATGGGTAATCTTTGCCCTCCAAGGCTGGCAGAGACCTTGTCAGGTTGGCATCATAGTCTGACCATTCTGCACGCTCAATTCCACTTCCTATTTTCTTTCTACACATGTTATTTACCAAGACGTTCCCAACTCTGTCTTGACATCTGCTTCCTGGGGAACTAACCCTTGACAGCTGGTACCAGAAGTGATCCAGGAAAGCAGGAAATAAGATGAAGACTGGCTCAGTCATCACCCATCCTTGGTGGTAAGTAGTACACTGACAGCGCAGGCACAGGATGTCCTTCTGATTGTGAAACTTTCCCTAGTTGTGAGCTGGAATGATATGTATGTAGAACAGAATAGAAGGGCCAGTACGATAAAATTTGGGGAGTAATAATAATTATAAGGACAATGGAAGTGAGATGGTTGTCCATTAGTTGTGTCAATGCCTTCTAGCAAATGAGGAAAAGCAGGGGGCAATCTGCAGATAGCTGAAATCAAGTATGAGAGCCAGAGAGGCTCTTTGGTGGCTTACAAAGATGCTGTCATCTTGTGCAATGGGTAAGCAGGAAAAGTTGAAGATTAAGCACAGGACTTAATGGAGTGGCTGAACTCTGGATAACTGAATACTCAGCTAAAGCAGGGAGTTTAATTAATTAATTTATTTTTTGGGGGGCCAATGTCAGAATCCTTTTTGGGAAAACCTGTAAGCCTAACACATGGGTGAGAGAGGGCTAGCTAGATATACCTGAAGATTTGTCTCCACAGTTTTCTCTGAACCTTTGAGCCTGCAAAACCGGCCTGTGCCTCCCAATTAAGAATCAGTAGGCCGGCGCCGCGGCTCAATAGGCTAATCCTCCGCCTAGCGGCGCCGGCACACCGGGTTCTAGTCCCGGTCGGGGCGCCGGATGCTGTCCCGGTTGCCCCTCTTCCAGGCCAGCCCTCTGCTGTGGCCAGGGAGTGCAGTGGAGGATGGCCCAGGTGCTTGGGCCCTGCACCCCATGGGAGACCAGGAAAAGCACCTGGCTCCTGGCTCCTGCCATCGGATCAGCGCGGTGCGCCGGCCGCAGCGTGCCGGCCGCGGCAGCCATTGGAGGGTGAACCAACGGCAAAAGGAAGACCTTTCTCTCTGTCTCTCTCTCTCACTGTCCACTCTGCCTGTCAAAAAAAAAAAAAAAAAAAAAAAAAAAAAAAAAAAGAATCAGTATTCTCCCCATGTGGAAGGAGAATACTGAGATCTTTCCCTTAAAAGTCAGCAAGTTCTGCCCACAGGAACTGGCCCCACTTGCTCTCAGTCATTGGACTTCTAACCTGGGAGAGGCTGTAGCATAACATAGCTAGGAACATGCTCAGCCTGACAAGGAAGGATAAGAACTATACTCCAAAGAAGCGTAGCTGCCGTGTACTGGGCAGGAACTAGAGGAATGCCAGTGAGACTGGAATCTGCTGGTACTCAGAGAACTCAAACATTAGACTGGATGAGGGGATTTATTGACTAAAGGGCCTTCTCTCCAGACACACAATTTCAACACCCTGACAAGGACTAGAGGATAGTGCAGTCGCTTCTAGGGTAGATAGATCCTAGAAGCCTGGCAAAAGTGATAGTCTATACTGAGCAGGGTTGAAGTTCTTGATTGTTATGGTAGACGGTGGAGAAAGGGACTGAAAGCTCAAAGAAGGGAGCAGGTATATATTATGTGAGACCAGAATACTTGCCAGAAGGTTATGTTCCTCACAATGTCCTGGAGGACGTACCGCTCAGAAAGGGGGTAGAGGAGGGACCCCAGCATCATTAAGTTAATAATGTCTCTCCTCTGTAAGCCAGTGGTGCTAGAGGCTGTCACAAACTCGGATTCCTGTTAGGAAGTGGGTGATAGGGTCCCCCCAGAACAGAGGTCCTATATCAACACCTAACTACCAGAAGCCAGAGTGGGAGTGACAGTCAAGGGCACTTGCTCTAGGCAGTTATGGAAAACAAAATCAAAAGAAACCAGAACAAATGATTAGGAGGCTGGAGGAAGTCATTCTAGTTGAAATTAACGGTCTTCTGCCAAATTTCCAAACTTGAGCCAGTTTTCAGACTCTGAAATTCAACTGGAAAGTGATGAATTCCTAGGGAAAGTGAACCCTGCAACACCATGGCAAGTATATGTGATAATAATGCCCCCTCCAAGTATTGTAAAAAGGGACCTATGGCCATTTACTTGAGTATATACTTGGGAAGAACTACTCATCCTGTGAGGACTCTAGGACACAGGGTTTGAAATGATATTGCTATTGGAGACTTGAGGTGTAATCATGATCCTTATCTGAGACTGGGGACACATGGAGGCCAAGCAATAAGTGGAGTCTTGGACAAGATCTAGATATCAGTGGGAGACATGGAGTCACTCAATAGTCATTCTTTGGCTCTCAAGTGTGTGATTGAGGATGACATATTTATAGTAACCTCCACATTGGATCCTTGACCTGTAGGATAAGAATTATCAGACTAGGAAAGGCCAAATGGAAGCCTCTGAAAAGTCTGACCCCCATGAATCGTTGAAATTGGTGTGTAGGCAATGGAGAAGATTAGTGTCACAGTTAAAGATAAAAAGGATGCAGGGAATGGTGATCCTTACTATAACTTCATCTAATTTGGCATTGTGGCCCCTGTAGAGCCTAATAAGACCCTAAAGGATGCCTGTAGGTTACCACAAGCTCAACCAAGCAGCAGCCCTAATTGCAATTGCCATGCTAGACTCAATGTCATTGGTGTATTGGGTTAATATGGCCTCAGTTACATAGCCGTTGAGTTGGTGAATGCCTTCTTTTAAACTTTTGCCACAGGGCTGGTGCTGTGGCTTAGCAGGTAAATCCTCTGCCTGTGATGCTGGCATCCCATATGGGTGCTGACTTAGACCCAGCTGCTCCACTGCCGATCCAGCTCTCTGCTTCGGCTTGGGAAAGCAGTAGAAGAGGCCCAAGTGCTTGGGCCCCTGCACCCACATGGGAGACCTGGAAGAAGCTCCTGGATCCTGGCTTTGAATTGGTACAGCTCTTGCCATTACCACCATATGGGGAGTGAGCCAGCGGATAGAAGATGTTTCTCTCTACCTCTGCCTCTGTCTCTGCCTCTCTGTAACTCTGTCTTTCAAATAAATAAATAAACCTTTAAAAATAAACAAAAAAAACCCAAAAAATTTTGCCAGGAAAGAGGGTCTGAAGGAGTTACATTCACATAGAACATAATCATTCTATTAGGGTTCTTCAGCAAAGATTTGCATGGTAAGTCAGCTGGAGACTCAGAACAGGGGACGTTTTTACTCCAGTCTCAGTCTGAAAGCCTGATAAACAGGAGAGTCAGTGACATAGTTCTTGTCTGAAGGCCAGCAGGCTCGAGACCCAGGAAGGGCTAATGTTCAGTTTGAGTCCAAAGACCAGAATAAAGCTGATGTCCCAGTTCAAAGGAAATCAGGCTTTCTTAGTTGGAAGAGAGTCACCCTTTCTGCTCAGTTTAGATCCTCAACTGACTGGGTGAAGCTTTGGTGGGGGTAGAGGGAGGGCAATCTGCTTACTCTGTCTACTGATTTAAATGTCAATACCATCCAAAAGTATTTTCATAAAATACCTAGAATAATGTTTGACCACACATCTGCACACAAACAGTCTTCTCAAGTTGTTGCTTTTTTGTTTATTTATTTATTTGAAAGGCAGAGTTGGCCGGCGCCACGGCTCACTAGGCTAATCCTCCGCCTAGCGGCACCGGCACACCGGGTTCTAGTCCTGGTCGGGGCGCCGGATTCTGTCCTGGTTGCTCCTCTTCCAGTCCAGCTCTTTGCTGTGGCCCGGGAGTGCAGTGGAGGAGGGCTCAAATAGGAAGTGCAGATTCCTATATTACCCACCACACTTGCACTGTTGCTCTTCGCTCGGCTTGTGTGTGTGTTTGTGTGAGGGGAAGAAGGTCTGATATGATATCTGAAGGAGGGAAAAAATCCAGAGCTTGGTGTATGGTGGGTCTGTTTGGAATGTGGTTACAAGCCAAAAATAGATAACACACCTGCTTCATAGATGGGTAGAGCTGAGAACATGGGCATTTGGTTATCCACCTTGTGAGGGAGAAGTGGCTAGAGAGATGGAAATATAGATAGATTTATGGACAGTGGCTTATGTGTGGGCTCCCTGGTTATATGCCTCAAAAGAAAAGGATTTTGTTTCACACAATAAGGACTATCAGAAAGCATGGAAAAGGCACTGAATGGGCAAGCAGACAAAACAACTTGGTTAGTGCTCCCCACAACGGGCATGACAGGGACATGAAAGAGCAGTCATAGTGGCACAAGTAATGGCTACAAGTGGGCCCCAAAAAAGGCATTCCCACTTATCAAATACCATGGTTTGAATACCCCCTCCAAAATTCATATTGGAATTTTAGTTTGATCATGACAGTGTTGGGAGGTGGGAACCTTTGGGAAGTGGTTAGATTGTGGGGACTCTGCCCTTGTGAATGGATTAATGCACTGTAAGTGAGCGTGTTTAGTTATCATGGGAGTGGGTTCCATGTGACATCTTCTACCATTTTATAACACAGCCAAGAAGGCCCTCACCACAGGCAGCCCCTGGATTTTGGACTTTTCAGCCTCTATAACTATGAGAAATACATTTCTTTTCTTTATAATTTACCCATTCTGAGGTATTCTATTATAGCAACAGAGAACAGAGTAATATACTAAGGGTGAGCTAGTTCTTGCTGCTTTGAATGTCCAACCTACTGGAAACCAAGATGAACAACTATGCTCTTGATGTGGTCCTGTTCCAGAGACTAACTGGACTCTGGTGACAGATCAAGTATATCAGGCCCCTTCCACTCTTGAAGTGTCAGATTTGCTTTCTAAGGGATCAGTACCTGAAGATGGATGCCCACCCACATACCTCAGAGAATACCAGTATTAAGGGGTTTACAAATTCATGGAATAGCATCCAACTAGGGGACCTACTTCCCAGAAAAAAGATGTGTATGAACATGGAACTCACTAGTCATATGTAACACATTTTCCAGTAGCAGCTAATCTCAAAAAAATCCTGAAAAGTCTTTTTTTTTTTTTGCATTTTAAAAAGATTTATCTATTTATTTGAAAGTCAGAGTTACACAGAGAGAGGAGAGGGTGAGGGAGAGTGAGAGAGGGAGAGAGAGAAGTCTTTCCTCTGTTGGTTTACTCCCCAATTGACCACAATGGCTGGAGCTGGGCTGATCTGAAGCCAGGAGCCAGGAGCTTCTTCCAGGTCTCCCACACGGGTGCAGGAGCCCAAGCAGTTGGGCCATCTTGTACTGCTTTCCCAGGCCATAGCAGAGAACTGGATTGGAAGTGAAGCAGCCAGGTCCCAAACCAGTGCCCATATGGGATACTGGCATTGGAGGCAGCAGCTTTACCCACATTGCCACAGCGCTGGCCCCGTGAAAGGTCTTAAATGCAGGCATATTTAAAGTGCTCAGTTCAGAGACAACATTCTGAAGGGAGAGAGGTGCTAGCCTTCAAGATGATGTCTATGCATTAAATTAGGGACTTCTAAATAGTACTGTGTCGGGGCGGCACTGTGGCATAGTAGGCTAAGTCTCTGCCTGCAGCTCCGGCATTCTGGTTCGTGTCCTGGCTGCTCCTCTTCTGATCCAGCTCTCTGCTAATGGCCTGGGAAGGCAATGCAAGATGGCCCAAGTGCTTGGGCCCCTGCACCTATGTGGGAAATAAGAAGAAGCTCCTGGCTCCTGGCTTCTGATCAGTCCTGCTCCAGCCATTGTAGCCATTTGGGGAGTGAATCCGTGAATGGAAGACCTCTCTCTCTATCTTGCCCTCTTTCTGTAACTCTACCTCTCAAATAAATAAATAAAATTAAAAAAAAAAATAGTGCTGTGTCTCCAGTGACTTAGGTCTAGAAACCAAGGAGTAGAAGCAGCAGGGGCCTCACTTATCATTCCCACAGACATGCTGGGAGGTTTTAGGCTTCCTGTCCCTGGAACTCTAGGTTCTGCAGGGATAAAGGTTCAGATCCATGTACCCCAAGTTAGAGCTGCTGCTAGAGCACCACAGATACCTCGTGTCTGAGAACAACCAGATGCAAAGTCAGCATCCTGACAGGAGTCATTAACGCTTAAGCAGAAGGAGGTAGTGTTCCTTTTACACAGTGGAAGCAGGAAGGAATATAGGGAGAACCCAAGAGATCTACCTGGGTGCCCCCTTGCCTACTGTGACCGTGAGCAGACTGGTAAAACAATCCTGGCCTGGCAGGGTGTCATTAGTAAGGGTTCAGAACCCTAAGGATTGAGGGCTTGGGTGTTAACCACTACAGAAGCTCC
The DNA here is from genome assembly GCF_051225735.1 of Oryctolagus cuniculus. Taxonomy (NCBI): domain Eukaryota; kingdom Metazoa; phylum Chordata; class Mammalia; order Lagomorpha; family Leporidae; genus Oryctolagus; species Oryctolagus cuniculus. The sequence goes on from NC_142873.1 coordinate 128,340,327, forward strand.
AAGACCTGCTGAGATGAGAATGGAAGGTGAGAGGAATCTGGAATGGATCATGGAAGAGAAAGATGAACACTAGTTGTGGCCCAAGATCAATTGTAGAAATAGGGGATTTGGTTCATTCCACTACAATTCTTCTGACTTTCCCCCCAGGAAGAAACCACGGAGGATCTGCTGCCTGATCCTGCATGGAAAACTAAATCTGTGAGGGCCGGCGCCGCGGCTCACTAGGCTAATCCTCCGCCTAGCGGCGCCGGCACACCGGGTTCTAGTCCCGGTCGGGGCCCCGGATTCTGTCCCGGTTGCCCCTCTTCCAGGCCAGCTCTCTGCTATGGCCAGGGAGTGCAGTGGAGGATGGCCCAGGTGCTTGGGTCCTGCACCCCATGGGAGACCAGGAAAAGCACCTGGCTCCTGGCTCCTGCCATCGGATCAGCGCGGTGCGCCGGCCGTGGTGGCCATTGGAGGGTGAACCAACGGCAAAAGGAAGACCTTTCTCTCTGTCTCTCTCTCTCACTGTCCACTCTGCCTGTCAAAAAAAAAAAAAAAAAAAAAAAACTAAATCTGTGAGATCAAGGAGTGGACTGTGGCAGCCATGGGGACACTTCTCTCAGATTTTGGGTTGTGGGGCGCATACTTTACTGACCACCTTAGCTTGTTATGATCTAAAAACCCATGCCCAAATTACCTGGAGGCCATGTCTTCTACAGGCTGCTCCCACATCATAAATGAGTGCAGAAGGGGCACTTGGGCTCATCCCTGGAAAACGTAAGTCTCCTCCCATGGCAAGTTTGGCCTAGGCCAACTCTTTTAGAACCACACTGTGGTCTTGGGCCCTTCCAGTCAACCTGCATTCCTTTCTTTCTTTCATTTGCAGTGAGATCTAATGGCTCTCACAGTCTTCTCTACTTCATAACTCCCTCCTCATTTTCCTGTGAGACATCATTTCTAATCTCTTGCATATCTGATCCTACTCTAATACATACCTCAAATGTCCATATAAGGGAGAATGAGTAAAGAACATGTGATGCATTTATATGGTGGAATAGTACTCAAGATGAAAACAAAGTAAACTACCACAGGAATAGATGCCTCTGAAAAGCATTATGCCTAGTGAAAAAAGTTAGAAAAGAATTCATACTACATGATTTCATTTAAATGGGCAAGGATGGGTGTTACTGGAAAGAGACACAAAGGAACTCTGTGGAATGACAGAAATGTTCAATATTTTGATCTGTGTGGTCACTTTATAAAGTCATCAAGCTGTACAATTAAGATTTGGCATTTTAATGCATGTAATTATACCTAAATAAAGTAACAAATAATAGTGGAAACTTATTGGTTCATACAACTGGATATTGATAGACATGAAGGGCATCGTCATCGTGTGGTTTTGATTTAGCTGTTCAACAATTCCATCAGATCTAGTTATTTAATGTCATTTCCATAAGCCTCTACTGTTTCAACTTCAACCAAAGCCTAGCTTACCCTTGTATTCAGAAAATGCTACCAAAAACCTCCTTTTCTGTGTCATAGAAGAGATTGCTTTCAAAAATCTCTCTTAAAAGAGTAGGAATATTGGGGCTGGTGCTTTGGTGTAGCAGGTTAAGCCGCTGCCTGCAGTGCCAGCATCCCACATGGGTGGTGGTTCGAGATCCGGCTCCTCCACTTCCCATCCAGCTCTCTGCTATGGCCTGGGAGATCTGGAAGAAGCTCCTGGCTCCTGGCTTCGGATTGGCGCATCTCCGCGCGTTGCGTCCAGTTGGGGAGTGAATCAGTGGATGGAAGACCTCTCTCTCTCTCTCTCTCTCTCTCTGCCTTTCCTTCTCTCTCTGTGTAACTCTAACTTTCAAATAAATAAATAAATAAATAAATATTTAAAAAAAAGAATAGGAATATTATCACTCTGCTTTCAAATAAATAAAATAAATAAATAAGCCTTTAAAAAAAAGTAGGGGGCTGGTGCTGTGGTGTAGTAGGTTAAGCCTCCACCTTGCAGTTCCAGCTTCCCATATGGACACAGGTTTGCATCCTGGCTGCTCTACTTCTTATCCAGCTCCCAGCTAATAGCTTGGGAAAGCAGTGGAAGATGGCCCAAGTGCTTGGGCCCCTGCACCCACATGGGAGACCTGGAAGAAGCTCCTGGCTTTGCATTGGTCCAGCTCTGGCCATTTTGGCCATTTGGAGATTGAACCAGTATATGGAAGACTTCTCTCTATGTGTCTGTGTGTGTTTCTCTCTCTGTAACTCTACCTCTCAATAAATAAATAAATCTTAAAAAAAAGTAGAGGGGCCAGCGCTGTGGCATACCGGGTAAAACCACCGCCCCAGTGCCAGCATCCCATATGGGTGCCAGTTCAAGTCCTGGCTGCCCCACTTCCTATCCAGCTCTCTGCTATGGCCTGGGAAGGCAATAGAAGATGGCCCAAGTACTTGGGCCCCTGCACCCATGTGGGAGACCTGGAAGAAGCTCCTGTCTCCTGGCCTCGGATTGGTGCAGCTCCGGCCATTGTGCCCAATTGGGGAGTGAATTGTATGGAAGACCTCTCTCTCTCTCTCTCTCTCTGCCTCTCCTTCTGTGTAACTCTGACTTTCAAGTAAATAAATGAGTCTTTTTTTTTTTTAAAGTAGGAACATTTCTTTTTTTCTGGAAGTTGTTAGCAGACCAAATATCTCATTGACCCAATGGGTTATGGGTTATGCTTATTCCTGAACCAATCCCCTTGACTAGGGAAATGGCATACATTGATCTGCCTAGTCCTGAATGAATCACTTTAGAATATGATGTGGGATTACCACAATCAATTAGACAGATTGGGGCTTAACCTTTGAAGTTAAATTTGTCTAGTTTTATGGCTGCTGTAAAACTGGAGAGGGAGTGTAATGGATTTATTCACAAATTCTTCCACATAGAATATGCCAGAATTGGGTAATGTGAGTAGGTCCAATATATTCAGTATCATTTTAATCATGGTCTTCTTTTCTGTTTCCCAAATATCTCTCCCCATTCCCACTTCTTCTAGTGTTTAATATACACCCAAAGTTAGTGTTACCAGAAAGCATAGGTGTCTGTATTTTACATTTTGAAACAGAAGCCCAAATAAGTTTCATTATTAGATAAATGATTGTTGGTTATATATAGTTTGCTTGCCAGCCAGATGATACCTCAATCCTCACCTCTGAGCCTCACCCTATCCCTCAGCCTCACCTGATCACCGATTTCTCTTCCGTCCTGAGGGACTGAGGATGTTTCACGAAGGCATTTTTTTTTTTTTTTTACAGGCAGAGTGGACAGTGAGAGAGAGAGAGACAGAGAGAAAGGTCTTCCTTTACCGTTGGTTCACCCTCCAATGGCCGCCATGGCCGGCGCGCTGCAGCCGGCGCACCGCGCTGATCCAATGGCAGGAGCCAGGTACTTATCCTGGTCTCCCATGGGGTGCAGGGCCCAAGTACTTGGGCCCTCCTCCACTGCACTCCCTGGCCACAGCAGAGAGCTGGCCTGGAAGAGGGGCAACCGGGACAGAATCCGGCGCCCCGACCGGGACTAGAACCCCGTGTGCCGGTGCCGCTAGGCGGAGGATTAGCCTATTGAGCCACGGCGCCGGCCAACACAAAGGCAATTTTAAAGATCTGTTTCTAAGTTGGTTAGAATTTTCCTGACATCAAAAGAGCTGCCTTAAAGTGTCATGTGTTCTCCCTGGTCATTGATTTTAGTGCTTGTGTTTTCACCCTGGGCATTGTAATGCTGTAAAAGAAGTATCTTTAGATTCCCACAGTCCCTTTGAAATGGATCAATTTTCTCACCAGCAAGGAGGGATCAAACAGTTAATGCAGGCACAGAGCCCTGCTAGTCCATTTGGTCACTTGTTGAGAATTAGAAAAAGGCTACCCAGATGCAAACGCCCAGGGACTGGCAAGTGGAGTGCACACTGGATTTCAGCCCCTGTTTGTCTTATGTCTAAATGTTCTTGTGTCCTTTACCTTTGTAGTTATTTATCACCTCCTTCTCACCCTCAGCCTCCTAATTCATCCTCAGCCTCCAGGCTCTATTCTCCTTCTGACTCATCCCACATCCTTCTGTCTGATTAATTTTGCTGAAACACTACCTTTGTATCACACAATTCTCCTTCAAAACACATTTATCAGCTTCCCTCTGCCAACCTAAGACAATTCAGATTCCTTAAATTAGCATTGTAGAGCTTTTCACAATGTGTCCAGTCTTCTTTACAGTCCTTGCCCACTACTTCTCACCACAAACTTTGTGTTCCAATTAGTCTGGTGCACTTGCTATTCCCAGCTACTTCTTACGTATCCCCAAATGTCTTACCTGCCATGTTATTACCATCTGTATTTATATATGTTTTTTAAAGATTTATTTATTTTCATTTGAAAGGCAGAGTTACAGAGAGGCAGAGGCAGAGAGAAAGAGAGAGAAAGATCTGCTGGTTCACTCCCCAAATGGCCACAGCGGCCAGAGTTGGGCCAGGCCAAAGCCAGGAACCAGGAGCTTCATCTGGGTCTCCCACATGGGTTCAGGGACCTAAGCACTTGGGCCATCTTCTGCTGCTTTCCCAGGTGTATTAGCAGGGAGCTGGATCAGAAGTGGAGCAGCTGGGACTCGAACCGGTGCCCATATGGGATGCCTGCATTGCAGGCGACAACTTTACCCGCTATGATACAACATAAGCCCCTGTGTTTTTTCTTTAATAGCTATTTCCCAGACTGGTCTATATTCTCCATGTTGAGTTTTTATGTTGATCTTTGGACTTACAGCATTAGAACTATAATAATGCTAACATCAACCAATACATATCATTTGAGTCAGTGTTTGGGCTAATCTTGAAAAGAATTTACAGATGTCAACAGTGGCCTCACATAGCTCTTTTTTTAAATTTTTTTTATTTTTTTTTATTTTTTGACAGGCAGAGTGGACAGTGAGAGAGAGAGACAGAGAGAAAGGTCTTCCTTTTGCCGTTGGTTCACCCTCCAATGGCCGCCGCGGCCAGTGCGCTGCGGCCGGCGCACTGCGCTGATCCGATGGCAGGAGCCAGGAGCCAGGTACTTTTCCTGGTCTCCCATGGGGTGCAGGGCCCAAGCACCTGAGCCATCCTCCACTGCACTCCCTGGCCACAGCAGAGAGCTGGCCTGGAAGAGGGGCAACCGGGACAGAATCCGGGGCCCCGACCGGGACTAGAACCCGGTGTGCCGGCGCCGCTAGGCGGAGGATTAGCCTAGTGAGCCGCGGCGCCGGCCATCACATAGCTCTTAATAACAATATTGACCTCTGTATTTACTCCACATAGGCCTCATATCAACAAGGGCTTACTTTAGGTCTCATTATGATCCTACCTGTTGATATTTCCACTATATTATGGTCCGTTTCTACAAATCACTGCTACTTCTTTTCCTTCTCTTCCTCTTGTTCTTGCCCTCTTTTTCCTTCTTCTGTCCTTCCAGTTTTAGTATTTGATTATAGACAATGGAATAGTTCTCATATATTTGAGAAATCTAATTGCTTATACCCTTATTTAAAATTTTTTTTCATTTTATTTGAAATGCAGAGAGACAGAGAAAGAAAGGGAAAAACCTTCCGTCTGCTGGCTTACTCCCCAAGTGCCTGAAACAGCCAGGGCTAGGCCAGGATGAAGCCAAGAGCCTGGAACTCCATCTGGGTCTCCCACATGGGGGCAGGGACTCAAGTACTTGAGCCATCCCATGCTGACTCCCAGGAAGAACATTAGCAGGAAGCTGGATCAGAATCTGGAGCCAGCACTCCAATTTGAGATGTGAGTGTCCTAAGCAGAGACTTAACTGCTGTGCCACCTGCTTACCTCCTTCTAGGTTAATCAATGTGATTAACCAAATTTGTGTCCCTATTCTGGCCAAATTTGAGTCCCTATTCAGAAGAGAAAATATATGGTCATTTTAATGGTGCTATTAAAAAAATCCTTTGCCTCCTGATGAAACAACTATGGTGCAGAAAGGAAATTTCATTGGACTCAGAATTCAACAAAATAGATTTAAGAAAAATATTTGAGAGACATTGAGATAGGAAGGAGGGAGAAAAGGGGAGAGAGAAAGGGAGATGGGGAGAGAGAATCTTCCATCCATTGATCCATAATGGCTAGTGTTCAGCTGAGGCTGGAGCCAGGAGCTGGGAATACAATCCAGATCTCTCAGGTGAGAGGTAAGAAACCAATCAAGTCATTACCACTGCCCTCCAGGATCCAGCATTGGCTGGAGTAAAGGAGCCAAGAATCAAATCTAGGCACTCTGATATAGGACTTGGGCCTCTTCATTGCTAGGCTAAAGGCCTGCTCCCAACAAACTGTTCTTTTCTTTTCTTTTCTTTTCTTTTCTTTTCTTTTCCTTCCTTCCTTCCTTTTCCTTCCTTCCTTCCTTCCTTTTCCTTCCTTTTCCTTCCTTCCTTCCCCTTCCCCCTTCCCCTTCCCCTTCCCCTTTCCTGGCGCACTGTGCTGTGTCTGGAGCCAGGAGCCAGGTGCTTCTCCTTGTCTCCCATGCGGATGCAGGGCCCAAGCAACTGGGCCATCCTCCACTGTACTCCTGGGCCATAGCACAGAGCTGGCCTGGAAGAGGAGCAACCGGGACAGAATCCTGCGCCCAAGCTGGGACTAGAACCAGGTGTGCCGGCACCGCAGGCGGAGGATTAGCCTATTGAGGCACGGCGCCGGCCCCAACAAGCTGAATTTCAAGTCATGGTTCTGTCACTCACTTTCTAGCATCCTTGATTAAGACACACTTTTCTGAGCCTTTCTTTGTATATAAAATGGGGAGAAAGGGCTAATCAATTCAGGATGAATAATTGATTACTCTTATCTAAATGGGTTATGAAGCAGCATTTGGGACCCAATTGAAATTAAAGTGGTAGGACTCTCAGCCAGCAAAATTCAGTGAGTTTTCTTCAGCAAAGCTTTATTTCCCAGCTGAAAACTGTAAAGCATTGCATCAATTTTATGTATCGTTATTAGATGTGCTTGTCTCCTTATCTTCCTGCAATTTCCTCTATCAAATCCCAGACCCAAAACAGCTCCACATGTTTTTTTTCCATTCTTAATGTCCAGTCTTAAACAACTTGGTAACCTGCAATATATTTAACTGACAATATCTTATAGACAGTAGTTATTTATTTAAAATAGACAATATATTTGGAAGTATGAAACTTACCTTCATAGTCTATTAATAAATATTCATTTTATCAGTTATTAGGAACAGGAGAACAGAAGCATTATATTCTGTGCCCCCCCCCCCCCTTTTCCTACTGTCATTATCCAAACTGAGGCCACTAACAACTTACAACCACATTATTGGAATAGATTTCTAAAAGGTTCTGTATCTTCCATTTCACCACTTCAGGTAGATTCTTAACATCACAACCAGATCATTTATTTATTCATTAAAGAAATATTTGTTGAGAATCTATTATGTGCTAAGTAAAAAGCACAGACAAATGGAGAGAAAGGTGGGAAAAATGGCATATTCAATATTATAGTGCTCACTAGTTATCTAATAACCTTCATTCTCCTGGTCCTCCATTGCTCATACTTTATGTTCAACTTTGAACTCCTTAGTTAGGAGATTATCCATTATTAAACTTTGAGAGACTTTTCTTATCTTTATTTTCCACTTTTATAGCCAAACAGATTTTTTACATTGTCCTATACAGATGTTTTGTGCTTTCTAGCATTTGGGTTTGTGCTGAAGTTGTTCAACCCAATTGAAATTCCCTCCACATCCTTTAGGCCTATCTGAATCCTACTCATTCTCCAAGATCTAGATGAAAGGAGATTATAGTGGAGTTTCCTCTTACAATATTTACTCAAAGTGCTCTTTTTTTCTGGTTCCCAGGTACTTATTAATTACTAATAATTACTGCACTGCTTGTTCACGTCATTTGACATTCTCTGGAGCTTATAATATCTATTACTTTAAAAATTTTTTAAAGATTTATTTATTTATTTGAAAGGAGAGTTACAGAGAGACAGAGAGAGAGAGAGAGAGAGAGAGACAGAGAGAAAGTGTTCCATCTGCTGGTTCACTCCCCAAATGGCTGCAGTGGCCAGAGCTGGGTTGATCAGGAGCCAGGAGTTTCCTCTAGACCTCCCACGCAGGTGCAGGAGCCCAAGGACTTGGGCCATCTTCTGCTGTTTTGCCAGGCCATAGCAGAGAGCTGATTCGGAAGTGGAGCAGCCAGGTCCTAAACTGGTGCCCATTTGGGATGCTGGCACTGCAGGTGGTGGCTTTACCTGCTTTGCCACAGCGCAGGCCCCGATATCTATAACTTTTTGTAGTATTCCAGTTTTTTACTGTGACTTAAATTTTCATATGTTCTTATCTTATGTCATTAACTAGATGGTAAGCTCTCAGAGGTGAGACTTTCTTTTTTAATGATATCTTGGAAAATATGTGGCAATTACTAGGGCCATGAAATAAATATAAAAATTATAAGATGATATTTAATAATTTCCAAAAGGATTGCTTAATGATCCAAGTACTTGGGTCCCTGCCATTGAATGTGAGGCCGGTATGGAATTTCTGGTGCCTGGCTTCTGTCTTCCGTTCATGTGAGCATTTGTAGCATGAACCCATGGATGGATCCTCTCTGTCTCTCTTTATATCTTCCTGTCTTTAAAATAAATAATAAAAATTTTAAAAGAAAAAAAGATTGCTAAGAAGGCACATGTAAATGAAGTTGTACTATATTTATGAGGACTCATATAGATATTAATTATGCCCAAGTTAATCTGTAAGTTCAATATAATTCTGAGAAAAATCTTTACAGGATTTTTTATGGAAATTAAGTAGAATTAACTATAAGACTCATTTAGATGGATAAAAAGGTGCCTGGATAGCTAAGAAAACTTTGATAAACAGGGACAAAGAAGGGAAATTCATCCTGCCAGTCACCAAAACTTACAAATTTAATTTCACATTACCAAACTTATTAGTTAATGCAATGTATTAGTGAAAGAATAGAAAGAGCCGTGGCTCACTAGGCTAATCTTCCGCCTTGCAGCACCGGCACACCGGGTTCTAGTCCCGGTCAGGGAGCCAAATTCTGTCCCGCTTGCCCCTCTTCCAGGCCAGTTCTCTGCTGTGGCCAGGGAGTGCAGTGGAGGATGGCCCAGGTCCTTGGGTCCTGCACCCCATGGGAGACCAGGGTAAGTACCTGGCTCCTGCCATCGGATCAGCGCGGTGCCCCGGCCGCAGAGCGCTGGGTGCTGCGGCCATTGGAGGGTGAACCAATGGCAAAAGGAAGACCTTTCTCTCTGTCTCTCTCCCTCTCACTATCCACTCTGCCTGTCAAAAAATAAAATAAAAAAATAAAAAAATAGAAAGGTAAATAAAACAGGAAATAAAGTCTAGACACTACCTATGAATTTAAGATAAAGTTCACCCAAGCACAAGAAAACAAAGTCGCTTCGGGATGAACAGGAGAGAAACCTCCAATGCGTCGTTTTTTCAACAGTGTGGCTTCTCTGTCAATCTCGCAGGAGACTTTTGAGTGGACCGTGAGAGAGACAGAGAGAAAGGTCTTCCTTTGCCGTGGGTTCACCCCCAAGATGGCCGCTGTCTCCCTCCCAAGATGGCCACCGTCTGCTCCTAAGATGGCCGCCTCCCAGGCCACAGCAGAGTTTGACAGTGAGAGACAGAGAGAAAGGTCTTCCTTGACCATCGGTTCACCCTCCAAGATGGCCACTGTCTCACTCCCAAGATGGCCGCTGGCCGGCCGGTCAGCCGGCTAGTACTGCTTGATGGAGTCCACGTAGAAGTGGTTGTAGCGGGACTGGTTGTCGGTTAGGACCACGTGCCTCAGGCTGTGCCAGAACAGGCCCTCGGCCTTGGGGTTGTCGGGCCACTGCAGGACGGAGCTGCGGCACAGCCGGCGCCGCAGCCGCAGGAACCGGGAGTGTTGCAGCGCCGGCTCGAGCAGCACGAAGACGATGACGTCGGCGCTCTCCTCCATGAGCCTCTGCAAGGCCAGGTAGAAGGCCGTGCGGAAGCCCCAGCTGCACGCGTATTTCCTGGTCAACACGAAAATCGTCTTCTTGCTCCGCCGTATGCTGCGTGCGAGGTTGTCGATGACGGCCAAGCCCGGGTCCCAGTCCCTGTCCTCCAGGCACAGGAGGACATTTTTACCGCCGTCGCCATCCTCCCCCTCCTCCAGGCGCCGGCGCAGCTCATTGATGACCCAGTCCGCGACGCAGGCGTCCCGGACGTCGTAAGAGACGTAAGCGTCGTAAACGCTGTGCTGCGCCGCCGCCGCCGTAGAGAGCGACCTGTAACCTCTGACCTTGGCCAAGCACACGTGGTACAGGAACCACACGTCCCAGGAGAACACGTGGTGCGCCAGGGCGGCGCCCAGGACGGCGGCGGTGACGGAGAACGAGAAGAAGAACAAGATGGCCGCCACCGTGTCGGACACGCACGTCGCCAGCTCCAGGCTCACGACGCTCTTTCCCTTCTGGTCGCCGGGGCTGGCGCACGCCACGTCGGTCAGCCTCGGGATGGTGATGCGCGGGTGCTCGTCCATCCACGCCCGGAAGTCCCGGATGGCGCAGCTGCAGTCTAGCGGGTTCCCGCCCAGCTCGAGCACAGCCAGCCTGGTATTGGCGGCGGCGTCGTCCGCCAGTGTAGACCGGTTGATCGTCCGCAGCAGGTTGGCGCTCAGGTCCAGGCGCTCCAGGCTGGCGGCCCCGGACAGGAAGCCGCCGGGCAGCTGCGCGATGTGGTTGCGGGCCAGCAGCAGCGTGCGCAGCGACGGCGCGTGCGCGGAGAGGCCGCGGGTCACGGAAGTCAGGCGGTTGGCGCTCAGGTCCAGCAGCCGCAGCGCGGGGAGCGTGCGCAGTAGCGCCCAGGCGAAGGCACGCAGCGCGTTGTTGCTCACGCGCAGCTCCGTGAGCATGCGCGGCAGGCTCAGGAACGCCTGCTCCGGGATGCGCTGGAGGCGGTTGAACGACAGGTCGAGCTGGGTCAGGTTGTGCAGACCCTGGAAGAGCGGCCAGTACCTGTGGTCGTCGGCGCCCCACAGGACGTCCAGGCGGTTCCCGCGGAACACGAGTTCCTCCAGCGACGCGCTCCGCAGCGCGTGGTCTGTGAGCGTGTAGATGCCGTTGTGGCTGAGGTTGAGCACCCGGAGCCGCGTCAGGTTCTGCAGGAAGCCCAGGCGGTGCGTGACGCCGGCCACGCGGAAGTAGTGCGCGTTGCGGCTCAGGTCCAGCACCTCGAGCTCGCGCAGCTCGCCGAGCGCCCTGTCGTCGTCGAAGTCGAGCCGGTTGTCGGTGAGGTCCAGGTACTTGAGGCGCGGCAGGGCGGCGAACTCCGTGCCGCGCAGCACCTGGGCGTTGCCGTTGGAGGACAGATTCAGGCAGGCGACGTCGCGGAAGGACGCGAACTGGCGCTCCCCGATGAAGAAGATGCTGTTGAGGCTGAGGTCCAAGGCTTTGCCGTAGGCGGCGCATTGCGGCTTCACCAGCGGCCTGGTGTCGTGGTAGAAGTTCGCGTGCGGGTTGAACGCGGGGTCGGCCGAGCGCGGCTGAAGCCGGTGGCCGTGACGGTGCAAAGAGACATTACCCGGAGAGCTTTGTGTGTCAGAGAAATTAACCAGAGAGCTTTGCGTGTCAGAGAAATTACCCAGAGGGCTTTGCACGTTATGGCCATGCAAATTACCCAGAGAGCTTTGCGCATCATGGCCGTGCACAGAGAAATTACCCAGAGAGCTTTGCACGCCAGAGACATTACCCAGAGGGCTTTGCGCATCATGGCCGTGCAAATTACCCAGAGAGCTTTGCGCGTCGTGGCCACCGACCAAGGGCGAAATCCTGTTTTCCGACAAGTAGATGAGCCTGAGGCCGGGGAAGTCCTGGAAAAGGTCGAAGTCGATCTGCCGGATGAAGTTAACGCCCAAGTTGATGGTCTTCAGGCGCGGCAGCGCCACCAGGGGCCGCACGTCCTCGCGCCTGAGCTCCTGGAACACGTAGCCCCGCAGGTGCAGCGCCCTGAGCGACCGCAGCGCTGCAAAGTTGGTGGACACGTTCAGGCGTAGTGGGTACTCAGCCTGCCTGTAGTTGAAAGACAGGTCGAGCACCTGCAGGCGGGGCAGCTGCGTCAGGAACTCCCCGGCGGCCATCTCGTGCGCCAAGTAGTTGAACTCGAGGTGCAAGACCTTCAGGGACGTCATGTTGGCGAACCAGCTGGCGGGAACCACCCGGAGCGAGGTGCTGGACAGGTTCAGGTAGGCCAGCCTGCTCAGGGGCTGGAAGGCCAGCGGGTGGATGTCGATGGAGGAGTCTCCCGCGCACGGTGTGCACGGGAACGGGGCGTTGAAACACCGCGGGCAGTTGCCGCTTAGGTCCAGCAGCCTCAGGTTGTGCAGCCCCTGGAAGTCGTCCCGGCCGACACGGGCGATCCCGGCGTTGCTCAGGAACAACTTCCTCAGCGAGCCCGGCAGCCCCAGCGGCACGCGGGCGAGGTTGTTGAAGGACAGCGACAGCAGCTCCAGCCGCGCCAGGCTCGCAAACGCCCCGTCTTCCGCAGCAAACGTCTTGTTGCACACAAAATGGCAGTTCCAGGCAAGATGGAGGCGCCGCAAGTGCCTGAGCGTCGCCGTGTGAGTCTTGCTCACGGAAACGATGCTGTTCTGAACGAGGCTCAGCTCCTCCAAGGACGCCGGCAAGGCGGCGGGGATGGCGCCCAGCTGGTTGTCCTCCAGCAGCAGCTCGCGGAGGCGGAGCAGGCCGAGGAAGGCCCCGTCCGTGATCTGCATGCCACTTTCCCTCAGGCTGGGATTCCCCTGTCCACGATTGGCATTGTGGTTGAGGTTGATCCTGGTGACGTTGGGCAATGGCGGAAACGATGCGTTGGTTATGCGGGCGATGAGGTTGTTGGACAGGTCGAGCTCTGTCACGTAGGCGCTCACCGTGCGGGGCACCTCCCGCAGGCCGCGCCGGTTGCACTCGGCGAGCACGGAGCCGTTTTGCCGTCTCTCATCGCAAGGGTAACTTCGGGAGCTGTGATGGGTGGTGTCGGAGGAGGAGAGGAATGCGTGGCAGCCGGTCAGCAAGCAAAGCCAGGCCACTGTCCAAGCGTGGAGGGACATGGCCCCCTAAGGGAAACAGAGAACGCAAGCATGACGTCAGAGTCATGACGTTCGCCAGGCGTTGCCCCGACAAGATGGCCGCCATCTCACTCCCAAGATGGCTGCCTCCCAGGTCACAGCAGAGTGGACAGTGAGAGAGAGACAGAGAGAAAGGTCTTCTTTTGCCGTGGGTTCACCCTCCAAGATGGCCACCGTCTCCCTCCCAAGATGGCTGCCGTCTCACTCCCAAGATGGCCGCCTCCCAGGTTACAGCAGAGTGGACAGTGAGAGAGAGACAGAGAGAAAGGTCTTCTTTTGCCGTGGGTTCAGCCTCCAAGATGGCCACCGTCTCCCTCCCAAGATGGCTGCCGTCTCACTCCCAAGATGGCCGCCTCCCAGGCCACAGCAGAGTGGACAGTGAGAGAGAGAAAGGTCTTCCTTTGCACCTGAGACAAGGCACGTCCGGCTTCACGTCCTTGATGAAGCCCACACACACAGCGGCTTCCTGCCACAGGACGGCCCCGAGTGCGAGGTGGAGCCGAATTGTCAGGTGTACAGCGTCATTGGCTATAGTCATCATGGTCGCACAGTGGAGCTCTTGGACCTGTCCCTCCGGTCTAACGGAAATTCTGCAGCTTCGGAGACATCGATCTCTGCCCTGCGCCCGTCAGGAGCGGATTATGCCTGCGCCATGCGGCGCTGGCACACCGGGTTCTAGTCCCGGTCAGGGCGCCGGAGTCTGTCCTGGTGGCCTCTCTTCCAATGCCAGCTCTCTGCTGTGTGGCCTGGGAGGCGGCCATCTTGGGAGGGAGATGGAGGCCATCTTGGGAGGGAGACGGCGGCCATCTTGGAGGGTGAACCAATGGCAAAAGGAAGACCTTTCTCTCTGTCTCTCTCTCTCACTGTCCACTCTGCTGTGGCCTGGGAGGCGGGCGGCCATCTTGGGAGGGAGACAGCAGCCATCTTGGAGGGTGAACCCACGGCAAAAGGAAGACCTTTCTCTCTCACTGTCCACTCTGCTGTGGCCTGGGAGGCGGGTGGCCATCTTGGGAGTGAGATGGTGGCCATCTTGGGAGGGAGACAGCGGCCATCTTGGGAGTGAGATGGCAGCCATCTTGGGAGGGAGATGGTGGCCATCTTGGAGGGTGAACCAACAGCAAAAGGAAGACCTTTCTCTCTCTCTCCCTGTCCACTCTGCTGTGGCCTGGGAGGCGGCCATCTTGGGAGGGAGATGGCGGCCATCTTGGAGAGCTTGCCCTCACTGCAGTCTAACCCACAAAGAAACACCACCCATCCTGGCAAAGGGGAATCCGTGGACGCTCTGCACATCACACACGGACGTGGGAACTGTGAATAAGAGAGGAAGAAAAGTGTAGCCATGCAAACAAAATGGAGAACCTGACAGAGAGAGAGAGAGAGAGGACGTCCATCCGCTGGGTCACTCCCCAGGTGGCCACAACGGCCGGAGCTGGGCCAATCAGAAGCCAGGAGCTCCCTCTGGGGTCTCCCACGTGGGTGCAGGGGCCCAAGGACCTGGGCCATCGTCCACTGCTCTCCCAGGCCACAGCAGAGAGCTGGATGGGAAGTGGAGCATCCGGGACTCGAACCTTCCCTTAAACGTGTTGCTGTTTTTAACTTATTTTAAAACAAAGTCTTGGGGCCGGCGCTGTGGCGCAGCGGGTGAACGCCCTGGCCTGTGAGCGCTGGCATCCCATACAGGCGCTGGTTCGAGTCCCGGCTGCTCCACTTCCCATCCAGCTCTCTGCTGTGGCCTAGGAAGGGGTGGAAGATGACCCAAGTCCTTGGACCCTGGCACCTGCGTGGGAAACCCCAGAGGGAGCTCCCGGCTTCTGATCGGCGCAGCTTCAGCTGTTGCGGCCGCGAGGAGAGGGCGAGGCGGCGGAGGGCGCAGAGGTGCGGCACGGCAGAGCCCTGGCCTCCCGAGCGCAGCGTGCAACCACCAAAGCCAGTGGGGGGGGGGGGCAGGGAACAACTCAATCGGCCCCCACCGCGACTTCTGGCTTCTGGCCGCCAGCACCGTGAGAGAACCAGTCTCTGTGGTTTCCAGCCCCGTCTGCGGTGCCGTGTTTTTTTTTTTTAACTAGTTTTTTTTTTTTTACACTAGTCTTTTTTTTTTACACTAGTCTTTTTTTACACTAGTCTTTTTTTCTTTTTTTACACTAGTCTTTTTTTTTTACACTAGTCTTTTTTACACTAGTCTTTTTTACACTAGTTTTTTTACACAGGTCTTTTTTTACACTAGTCTTTTTTACACTAGTCTTTTTTTTCTTTTTTACACTAGTCTTTTTTTCTTTTTTTTACACTAGTCTTTTTTTTCACTAGTCTTTTTTTTTTTAACTTTTATTTAATGAATATAAATTTCCAAAGTACAGCTTATGGATTACAATGACTTCCCCCCCGTAATGTCCCTCCCACCCGCAACCCTCCCCTTTCCCACTCCCTCTCCCCTTCCATTCACATCAAGTTTCATCTTCAATTTTCTTTATATACAGAAGATCAGTTTAGCATACATTAAGATTTCAACAGTTTGCACCCACATAGAAACACGGAGTGAAAAATACTGTTTGAGTACTAGTTATAGCATTAAATCTCAATGTACAGCACACTAAGGACAGAGATCCTACATGAGGAGTAAGTGCACAGTGACTCCTGTTGTTGACTTAACAAACTGACACTCTTGTTTATGGCATCAGTAATCTCCTGTGGTGCCTTGTTAGCACAGCCGCAGGAAACCAAATGAGCGAGAGCCGCCAGCGGATGAGGAAGAGCAGCCCGGTGGGGCCCGCTGCAGGAGGAGGGGACACCCAGAACAAGAGGAAGCTGCTGCCTCCCTGAAGGCAAGCACGCGCGTCGGGAAAGATCTAGAAGGCGCCCCTGCCTGCCCGCCTGCCTTCCTGCCCGAGCCGGCTCTCTGTTTTCTCAGTGCAACCTCAGGCCTTTGGCGGGCTCTGCGGCATCATGGCCACCAACGCAGCTTCAGCTCGGGAGTAGAACCCCGTGTGCTGGCGCCGCTAGGCAGAGGATTCGCCTAGTGAGCCGCGGCGCCAGCCATGACTGTGTTTGGAGCAGACAGTTGTTGACCGGAATAGAAACGGACTGCCCGCTCCGTCCAGACACCGCGAGGTCCCGCTACAACCGACATTTGCAACATCCGCCCCCGCTACAGCTGACATCTGCAACATCCGCCCCCGCTACAGCTGACATTTGCAACATTCGCTCTCTGACTCCGTTCTACCAACTCTCGCGCCACATCCAGGAGCAGCCCACACCGCTCCGCCCGCACCTGGAGCTGCATCCACACTCACCCTTGGGATGCTCATCGGCCTGCTCGCTGCCGTCCTGGTCCGGATCAAAGCCCGGTTCCAGGCTCACAGAGCCCGCGTCTGGCTGTGAGGACAGTGCTGGCCTCTGTGCTGGACGGGGCGGGGCGGGGGTGGGGGTGGGGACAGGAAACGGCCCGGGTTCCTGAAATAGCTAGCTGGACCACCGAGCTGGCGGCTTGCAGAAGTCTATGTGGGGAAGAGAGACATGGGAACTTGCGAGTTCTTAGCTGGTTGCCACATCGCTTCCTGACTGTGGTTGAAGATTTCGAAACTGAAATTGGGGCAAAAAAAAAAAAAAAAAAAAAAAAGAACCTCCGCTCCCCTCCCTCCCCCCCAGACTTGGAGTTGGCACCACTTGGAGGCTGCCATGGCCACGACTAAGGCACCAGCGCACGGGGGGGGGGGGCGGGGGAGGCGGAGCCAAGATGGCGGAGTAGGTCTGATGTGGGCTGCTCCCTGCTCCCAAGGTTGCGCCCTCTGGCGGCCGTCCCCCACCCCGCATCCTGCCCCAGAGAGTAGGAAGAAAGCTGTGTCCTCTCGTGGTGGAAAGGACAGACCACCAATCAAGGCATAGAACTGGGTAAGAGGAGGGCGGGCCGTGCTGCAGGCTCACAGAGCTGTAGGGCTAAGTGCTCTTGTGCAGGGCACAACATGGGCAACTGTACATGTTCACCCAGAAGAACTAAATAAGTTCAATTCAGCACAATGAACGAGACCGTCCGCTCCCCATGGAGCCCTGAAGAGCCGGATGTGGCCCTGGGGACCCGAGTGGGGCCCTGGAGACCCGGGTGGAGCCCTGGAAACCCGGGTGGAGCCCAGAGACACGGATGTGGCCCTGGAGACCCGGGTGGAGCCCAGAGACACAGATGTGGCCCTGGGGACCCGGATGTGGCCCTGGAGACCTGGGTGGAGCCCTGGGGACCCGGGTGGAGCCCTGGGGACCCGGATGTGGCCCTGGGGACCCGGGTGGAGCCCTGGAGACCCGGATGTGGCCCTGGGGACCCGGGTGGAGCCCTGGGGACCTGGATGTGGCCCTGGGGACCCGAGTGGGGCCCTGGAGACCCGGGTGGAGCCCTGGAAACCCGGGTGGAGCCCAGAGACACGGATGTGGCCCTGGAGACCCAGGTGGAGCCCTGGGGACCCGGATGTGGCCCTGGGGACCCGGGTGGAGCCCTGGGGACCCGGATGTGGCCCTGGGGACCCGGGTGGAGCCCTGGGGACCCGGATGTGGCCCTGGGGACCCGGGTGGAGCCCTGGAGACCCGGATGTGGCCCTGGGGACCCGGATGTGGCCCTGGAGACCCGGGTGAGCCCTGGGGACCCGGGTGGAGCCCAGAGACCCGGCTGTGGCCCTGGAGACCCGGGTGGAGCCCAGAGACACAGATGTGGCCCTGGGGACCCGGATGTGGCCCTGGAGACCCGGGTGGAGCCCTGGGGACCCGGGTGGAGCCCTGGAGACCCGGATGTGGCCCTGGGGACCCGGGTGGAGCCCTGGGGACCCGGGTGGAGCCCTGGGGACCCGAGTGGGGCCCTGGAGACCCGGGTGGAGCCCTGGAGACCCGGTGGAGCCCTGGAGACACGGGTGGAGCCCTGGAGACACGGATGTGGCCCTGGGGACCCGGATGTGGCCCTGGGGACCCGGGTGGAGCCCTGGGGACCCGGATGTGGCCCTGGGGACCCGGGTGGAGCCCTGGAGACCCGGATGTGGCCCTGGGGACCCGGATGTGGCCCTGGAGACCCGGGTGGGGCCCTGGAGACCCGGGTGGGGCCCTGGGGACCCGGGTGGAGCCCTGGAGACCCGGATGTGGCCCTGGGGACCCGGATGTGGCCCTGGGGACCCGGGTGGAGCCCTGGGGACCCGGGTGGAGCCCTGGAGACCCGGATGTGGCCCTGGGGACCCGGGTGGAGCCCTGGGGACCCGGATGTGGCCCTGGGGACCCGGGTGGGGCCCTGGGGACCCGGATGTGGCCCTGGGGACCCGGGTGGAGCCCTGGGGACCCGGATGTGGCCCTGGGGACCCGGGTGGAGCCCTGGGGACCTGGATGTGGCCCTGGGGACCCGGGTGGAGCCCTGGGGACCCGGGTGGAGCCCAGAGACACGGATGTGGCCCTGGGGACCCGGATGTGGCCCTGGGGACCCGGGTGGAGCCCTGGAGACCCGGGTGTGGCCCGGAGTCCCGGGTGGAGCCCAGAGACCCGGATGTGGCCCTGGGGACCTGGATGTGGCCCTGGGGACCCGGGTGGGGCCCTGGAGACCCGGGTGGGGCCCTGGGGACCCGGGTGGAGCCCAGAGACCCAGATGTGGCCTGGGGACCCGAGTGGGGCCCTGGAGACCCGGGTGGGGCCCTGGGGACCCGGGTGGGGCCCAGAGACCCTGATGTGGCCCTGGGGACCCGGATGTGGCCCTGGGGACCCGGGTGGAGTCCTGGAGACCAGGATGTGGCCCTGGAGACCCGGATGTGGCCTTGGGGACCCGGATGTGGCCCTGGGGATCCGGGCGGAGCCCTGGGGACCCGGATGTGGCCCTGGGGACCCGGGTGGAGCCCTGGGGTTCCGGGTGGAGCCCTGGAGACCCGGATGTGGCCCTGGAGACCCGGGTGGAGCCCTGGGGACCCGGATGTGGCCCTGGGGACCCGGGTGGAGCCCTGGAGACCCGGATGTGGCCCTGGAGACCCGGATGTGGCCCTGGAGACCCGTGTGGAGCCCTGGGGACTGACTCCCAGAGAGCAGGGTGTGGAGAGGAGTTGTGGGCAGGGTTAGCGTATCAGTCAGCTGCAATGGCTACAGTGTTTCCTGTAGGTACAATGGTGGCTCACTCTCCCACAGGCACCCGCCTCCATCCCCTGCAGCCTTGGAGCCCCACCCTCACATGGGAGACCAGGAGAAACACCTGGCTCCTGCCATCAGATCAGCGCGGCTGCGGTGGCCATTGGAGGGTGAACCAACGGCAAAGGAAGACCTTTGTCTCTCTCTCTCTCCCTGTCCACTCTGCTGTGGCCTGGGAGGTGGCCATCTTGGGAGGGAGGTGGTGGCCATCTTGGGAGACAGTGGCCATCTTGGGAGAGAGACGGTGGCCATGTTGGTAGTGAGATAGTGGCCATTTTGTGAGGGAGATGGTGGCCATCTTGGGAGGGAGATGGTGGCCATCTTGGGAGGGAGACAGTGGCCATCTTGGAGGGTGAACCCACGGCAAAGGAAGACCTTTCTCTCTGTCTCTCTCACTGTCCACTCTGCCTGTCTGCCAGAGCAGTCTGGCTGTGGGTGGAACCCGGGTCAGCCTGAGCTGGGGTCCCAGAGCCTCAGACTCAAAGACGAGCCCCAGGGAGCCATCGCTGGCGTTGCCAAAAGTCTTTCCCTTTGGAGAACTGACAGTTTAGACTACTGCCATTTTCCTCCAATAGGCCCCAGGGCGTGCAGTGCCTTTCCCAGTGGCGTGGACTGAGTCTCCCTGGCGACTTTGGAGCCGAAGCGATGGGGGCGGCCAGCATAGCGCCGCGGGGCCTCCAGCCCAGAGCCGCCAGGGGCAGCGGCCAAGCTGAGGGGAGGAGGAGGGGCGCAGCCACGGGAGCCATCACAGGAGCAGTCACTTCCTCTTCCTGTGGGCCCTGGGCCTGAGGCAATGTCGTTGTTTTATGTGACAGGTAGAGTGGGGGGAGAGAGAGAGAGACAGGAGAGAGAGAGGGGAGAGAGAGAGGAGAGAAAGGAAAGAGAGGAGAGAGGAGAGAGAGAGAAAGGAAAGAGAGGAGAGAGAGAGGAGAGAAGAGGGAGAGAGAGAGAGGAGAGAGGAAAGGAAAGAGAGAGGAGAGGAGAGAGAGAGAGGGGAGAGAGAGGAGAGAGACGAGGAGAGAGAGGAAAGAGAGGAGAGAGCGAGATAAGAGAGGAGAGAGAGAGAGGAGAAAGAGAGATAGGAGAGAGAGAGAGGAGAGAGAGAACCGCAAGAAGCTCCGGGCTTGGGGCGGCCCAGCTCTGACTGCTGCCGCCATTGTCCCCCCACTCTATCCCCCGAATTCCTGAGCCCCAGAGTCGCTAAGGAATGAATTCCCCCAACAGTTGGAATGAGCGTAGCAGCGCCCTCACCCCTGCCCCCCAGGCAAGCCTTTGGTTGTAGCCTCATGAGGCCCTCGGCCGGGCTTTGCCCGACTCACGGAGACTGGGAAGAGAAGTGTGCGTTGTCGCCCGTCACTGGATTTGTCTTATTTTTTTTCACACAGGAACGGAAAAGTAATGCAAAGGGATGGACACCACTCAGCCCCATTCCACTGCTTTATCTTCCTTTGCAGAGTGACAGTGAGAGAAAGAGAGACAGAGAGAAAAGTCTTCCTTTTGCCGTTCATTCACCCTCCAAGATGGCCACTGTCTCCCTCCCAAGATGGCTGCCGTCTCCCTCCAAAGATGGCCACTGTCTCACTCCCAAGATGGCTGCCACCTCACTCCCAAGATGGCCACTGTCTCCCTCCCAAGATGGCCATCTCACTCCCAAGATGGCCACCATCTCCCTCCCAAGATGGCTGCCTGAAATGAAGGTTTTTGGGTTTTTTTGCCCCACATTTCATGATTGTATCAGCCAATCCAGACAGAGGACGTAATTAAGGAACTATTTAATGACAACTTCTCTCGCAGCAGCCATCTTGCCCCCTGGCTTTCCGGAACATTCCAGATCTAAAATTCCTCAGATATTCCATTAACCTCAGCTCGCGGTGTTGCCCAGGAACCTGGCCATGATTCCTCACCGAAATCTTCCATGCGGTCAGTTTTTCATTCTATAAACACTGGCGAGAGCATTTGTGCCGACACAGCAGAATCCATGCCCCACCCCCCACCCCCGCACACCCATTCGCAACCCAAAACAGGAAAAAAACAGAATTAAAGACGTTGGATTCCTGGAACTTTGAGGTGGTGGCCATGATGGTCGGAGGTTGCACGCTAGGGAACCCCCCCGGGGGCGTGACTCCTCAGAACCTGGGGGAGGGTAGCTCAACGGCCAGGGGTGGGCTGGCTACTCGCGTGGGGGTCTCAGTTTGGGACCCCCCCCAAGAGCCAGTGACCGCTGACTCTCGTGAGGGTCTTGGTTTGGAATTGGCCCCCCCCTCGAATCCGGTGACCACCGACTCTCACGCGGGTCTCGGTCTGGAGTTGGCACCTTTGATTCCGAGTGAATGTTTGATGGTAGCAGGGCGGGGTCCACTACAGGAAGTTGAGACCCCGCCGAAGGCCCGCCTCCTTGCCTCTCCTTCCCAGGCTCGGTCAAGGCTACATTAGGGGGCAGCGGAGAACACAGAGAGAGAATCATTTAGAACCCAGGCGGCCACGTCTGACCACGTCTCCATGCAGTGTCTTCCCTTGCACAGGAGGCTGTGCTCACCGCTCGCGACAGGGAGGACGGTGGCTGCACAAAGCGGCTGCGCTCCGGCATCTGCGAGGCTCTAGGATTTGTCATAAAATAAGAAGAAAAACCGCACACACAGGCCGGTACCGCGGCTCAACAGGCGAATCCTCCACCTGGTGGCGCCGGCACACCGGGTTCTGGTCCTGGTTGGGGCGCCGGGTTCTGTCCCAGTTGCCCCTCTTCCAGGCCAGCTCTCTGCTGTGTGGCCTGGGAGGCGGCTGTCTTGGAAGGAAGACGGCGGCCATCTTGGGAGTGAGATGGAGGCCATCTTGGAAGGTGACTCAACAGTGAAGGAAGACCTTTCTCTCTGTCTCTCTCTCTCTCTCTCTCTCTCACTGTCTAACTCTGCTGTGGCCCAGGAGGTGGCCATCTTCGGAGGGAGACGGCAGCCATCTTGGGAGGGAGGTGGTGGCCATCTTGGGAGACTGGCCATCTTGGTAGTGAGATAGTGGCCATCCTGTGAGGGAGACGGTGACCATCTTGGGAGGGAGACGGTGGCCATCTTGGGAGGTGAAGCAACGGCAAAGGAAGACCTTTTTCTCTGTCTCTCTCTCTCTCTCTCTCTCTCTCTCTCACTGTCTAACTCTGCTGTGGCCTGGGAGGTGGCCATCTTCGGAGGGAGACGGTGGCCATCTTGGGAGGGAGGTGGTGGCCATCTTGGGAGACTGGCCATCTTGGTAGTGAGATAGTGGCCATCCTGTGAGGGAGACGGTGACCATCTTGGGAGGTGAAGCAACGGCAAAGGAAGACCTTTTTCTCTGTCTCTCTCTCTCTCTCTCACTGTCTAACTCTGCTGTGGCCTGGGAGGCGGCCATCTTGGGAGTGAGATGGTGGCCATCTTGGAAGGGAGGCGGCGGCCATCTTGGGAGAGAGACGGCAGCCATCTTGGGAGGGAGACAGCAAAAAATAAATAAAAAAAGATTATAAAAAGAGAAAAACGCCATTTTCGCCACTGCTCTAGACTCACACATTCTAGAATTTATTCACGACCAGGGGGTTCAACGGCTTCTCCTTCACAGCTGGGCGGCTTTTTTGCGGCCTCAATTGTGACCTTTTCTCATCCCCGCTCTATCTGCCGTTTGGTTGTGCAGGGGCTCGGCATGCGGTCAGCATGTCGTGCAAAGCGCCAAATCCATCATGGCCGTACCTGCGGTCTCCTTCATCTTGAGCAGCCGGTGGCATCCGTCTCGTGCTGTGCCAAACAGGGGCTCGGCAGGTGTGGCTGGGAGGAGAGGCGGCGGCGCTGTCAACCGCGGTGGACACACCCCTGCGGCCATAAAGATGGCTGCTCCGCGGCCGGGCAGCCCTGCTGCTCCCGCCGCCTCTGAAAAACGGCCTTCCTCTGGGTCCGCGAAGTCTTTCATGGAGTCGCTCAACAAACGCTCCCCTCGGCCAGGCTCTGCAATGTCCGGGGAGGCGGGGAACGCCGTCTGTTCTTCGGCCGGCGGCAAGCAACCTGCCACAGCGGCCAGGGGCACGCGGGGGGTGGGGCTGCCTGGCGGTCTGTGTGCCGCGGCCACTTCCGAGCCCTCAGTCGTTTCGGAAGAGTTTGTTTCGTTGCCCAAGTCTGACGAGGGCTTGGGGCTGTGAGCCCGTGGGACGGCTACATGTGCATGCCGTGAAACACAAAACAAGAACGGTTAATGGGCATGTCCCGGCACGCGGGGATGGGCGGGACAACGGGGCGCACGGCCGGCGCTGCGGCTCTCTGGGCTCATCCTCCGCCGTGTGGCGCCAGCACCCCGGGTTCTAGTCCCGGTCGGGGCGCCGGAGTCTGTCCTGGTGGCCCCTCTTCCAGGCCAGCTCTCTGCTGTGTCGCCTGGGAGGCGGCCATTTTGGATGTGAGACGGCGGCCATCTTGGGAGTGAAACAGCCATCTTGGGAGTGAGACGGCCATCTTGGGAGGGAGATGGCCATCTTGGGAGTGAACATCACAGGTCTATGGGGGAAAGGCTGAATTATTTGTCCAATGGTTTTAGAACAAGTAACTGATTTTCTTATAGAAAAAATTAAAATCAGATTCATAGAAAAAATTCCATATGAGAAAAAAAGACCCAAAGATGGAAAAACTCCAAAACTACTAGAAGAAAATACACTATGAAAGCCTTTTTTAAATAAGATAATATGTGCAGGGGCTGGCACTGTGGCATAGCAGGTAAAGCTGCTGCCCGCAGTGCTGGCATCCTATATGGGTGCTGGTTCGAGTCCCAGCTGCTCCACTTCTGATCCAGCTCTCTGCTATGGCCTGGGAAAGCAGTGGAAGATGGCCCAACTGGTTGGGCCCCTGCACCCAAGTGGGAGACCCGGAAGAAGCTCCTGGCTCCTGGCTTTGGATTGGTGCAGCTCTGGCCGTTGCAGCCATCTGAGGAGTGAACCAGCAGATAGAAGACCTCTCTCTCTCTCTCTCTCTCTCAGTCTCTGTAACTCTGGTTTTCAAATAAGTAAACAAATATTAAAAAAAGAAAAAAGTGACAAGGGAAGAACTAAGTCACCAGCTGCACTTAAAAAAAAAAAAGTTAGGCATTTGACCTCATCAAAATTTAAAAACTTTAGTATTGCAAAATATAGTAGAAGATTAAAAAGACATTAAAAAGACAAGAGACATACCAGAAGATATTTGTATTGCATATAATGAAGTAGTACTACCCAGAAGAAATAAGGTATTACAAATTAGGAAAATGTTTAACAATCCAGTGGGAAAAAAAAGATGTAATTAGACAATTAATAGGAGGACATTTGATGAACAAAAATACATTAAATGATGCTCAACCTTACCAGTAACTGAAGAAAAATAAAGAAAAACATTTATTGTTTACTAGACTGTTAAAAATGTGTAAGTCTGACACACTGCTTATTGGTGAGGATGTGCAGAAAATAGTACTCTTATTCAGTGCTGATGGAAGTTGGTTGTGGTAGGCAATATCCAACATGCTTCTGGTAATCTTTACCTATTTTTGTGTTAGTTTTGTATAATCTTCTCCAGCATTAAATCAGGACTGGCCTGATAGCATAAGAGTATAGTAGAAGTGATGGTATGTGACTCCTGAGGCTAGACCATAAAAAGCATTGCAGATTCTGCTTTGCTCTCTTGATTCCTTTTGGAGAAAACCAGCCATGTTGTGAAAATACTCATGTTGGGAGGGAACTGAGGCCAGCAAGGGCCAGCAATAATTTACCAGCAGTGTGAGTGAGCCACGTTGGAAGAGGATCTGTCCGTCTGTCAAATCTTTGGATGATTGCAGCTTCAGCCAATATGTGTAGCCAACTTCATGAGAGATCCTGAACCATAACAACACAGCCAAGCTGTTCCAAATTCCATACTCATATATACTGTGAGAGATAATAAACTGCTATTGTTTGGAAGCTCTAGGTTTTTTAAAAGAGTAATTTCTTTCTCAGCATAAGAAAACTGATGCATTGATCAAGCTACATTGCAACACACATTGGCAGCATTTAGTAAAACTGAAAGTGTTCATATTCCATAATCAGCAATTCCATTCTAGCTATATAACTGAGAATTCTGGAATATATGCATAAGGGGATCAAAGATGCTCAGTGTAGCACTATATGTTCATTGACGTAGTGTTGGTTGTAAGTGCTTTATACAATTCACATATATGAAATACAAAACAACTTTACTGGGGCCAGTGTTGTGGAAACACTGAGGTGGATAAAGCTGTAGCCTGCACTGCTGGCATCCCATGTGAGTACCAGATTGAGCCCTGCTGCTCCACTTCCCATCCCTGCTAATGGTCGGGAAAGCAGCTGAAGATGGCCCAAGTGCTTGGGCCCCTGCCACTTACTTGGAAGACCTCCTGGCCTCAGACTGACTCAGCTCCAGTGGTTGCAGCCATTTGAGGAGTGAACAAGTGGGGTGGATGGACTCTCTCTCTCTAAAACTTAGCCTTTCAAATAAATCTTTAAAAATATGAATATACAAAGAATATAACACCACAATAAAGTGGGTTTTCTCCCACGAATGCAAGGCTGCATCAATATTTGAAAATCAGTTCATGTAATCTACATAAAAACAGTCTGGAGAAGAAAAAAATAAATGATCCTACCAACTGATACAGAAAAAAGCATTTATTTATTTCTTTTGTATTTATTGAAAGGCAGTTATGGAGAGATCTTCCATCTGCTGGTTCACTTCCCAGATGACCTGAACAGCCAGGCCAAAGCCAGGAAGCAGGAGCTTTATCTGGGTCTCCCACGTGGGTGCAGGGGCCCGAGGACTTGGGCCACCTTCTGCTGCTTTCCCAGGAGCATTCACAAGGAACTGGATTGGAAGTAGAAATACCAGGATTCAAATTGGCTCTCATCACAGGCAGTGGCTTAACACTCTGTGCCACCATGCCAACTCCTAGGTAAGTATTCTTTTTTTTTGCTTTCTCATTTATTTGAGAGGCCGATAGAGAGTAGGCTCCTATTTGTTGATTGACTCTTCAAATGCCCACAGTAGCTGGAGGGCTGAAGCCAGGAACTCAATCCAAGTCTCCTATTTGGGTGGCAATTTCTTGAGCCCTCATTGCTGCCTCCCAGGGTGCACATTAGCAGGAAGCTAGAATCAGGAGCCAGAGGCAGGTAATAAATGTAGGCACTTCAATATGGGATGCTGGTATCCCAACAGGGATTTTTTTTTTTTTAAGATTTTATTTATTTATTTGAGAGGTAGAGTTAGAGAGAGAGGGAGAGAGAGGGAGAGACAGAGAGAGAATCTCCCATCTGCTGGTCCACTCCCCCTAAATGGTTGCAATGGCCAGAGCTGGGCCGATCTGAAGCCAGGAGCATGGAGCTTCTTCCAAAGCTCCCGTGCAGGCACAGGGGCCCAAGCACCTGAGCCATCCTCTGCTACTTTCCCAGGCCATAGCAGAGAGCTGGATCGGAAGAGGAGTAGCTGAGACATGAATGGGTGCCCATATGGGATGACAGTGCTGCAGGCAGAGGCTTAGCCTACTATGCCACAGCACTGACCTCATTTTATTTATTTATTTGAAAGGCAGAGTTACAGAGTGGGAGAGGCAGATGGAGGGAGAGAGAGAGAGAGAGAGAGAGAGAGAGAGAGAGAGAGAGATCTTCCATTGGTTCCCTAATTGGCTGCAACAGCCGGAGCTGCACTGATCCGAAGCCAGGAGCTTCTTCCGGGTCTCCCACGCAGGTGCAGAGACCGGAGGACTTGGGCCATCTTCCCCTGCTTTCCCAGGTCATAGCAGAGAGCTGGATTGGAAATGGAGCAGCCAGGACTTAAATCGGCGTCCATATGGGATGCCGGAACTGCAGGCGGCAGCTTTACCCGCAATGCCACAGCGCCGACCCAAATTTAACTCTTATGTTTAGGTAACATTTCTTCCTGTCAACTTTGCATGCCAGCAATTGATTAAATCAGAATAACATACTCATTGATTGAATGGAAATTTTTTTTAGTATCTTCCATATGCAGGCTTTATGGGAGGTGTTGGGGAGATGCCCTTACACAGAAATGCTTCCTGTCATCTAGTCAGCCAGATGGGCATTAAAGGAATACTCATGCCCCAAATAAACTCTGCTAAGTTCTGGGAGGAAAAAGGATGGTGTCATGAAAACCTATCAGTGTGGTACCAGATTCAAGGGGAAGTTGGGATCATGCTACATCGTGGTAATCCACTTACAGGTATTTACAGATAGAAATCCATTTACAGATATAAACAGGTGTTGAGTACCTATTACACTGAATAAGCACTCAATTTTAATTGTTTCTAACTCTTCTCAGTTGTTCGTTGAGGCACAATTACTAGCTTCCTTTTACAAGTGATTTAACTTAGTCAAGATTAGCATCACACAAGGAGCAAACGTGATTCAAACCCAATTCTTTTTAGCCAGTGCTCTTTAATTGTGAGATTGCAGCAAAACCAAACTCCTTGACCTCCACTCTGCCTCCCATCAGACTACATTCTTACTCTTACCTGATGCTACATTCTAGGACTCATTCATTTTGAAGGGCTACCTCAACTATAGGAACCCTTCTATCAGAGTTCTTGGAACACTTTAAAGTTGTAGAGATTAATTTGTCAGCAATTAATCTGAAATATGCTGAGTCTTCTGGAATGAGCAAGAGACATCTCAGTGTTTTCTTTATGAAGGAGTTAGTGATGAAGTTGCCATCCAGTAGCAGACAGACATGTTCCTCGCTGTCACCGAGTTTACCGTCAGTAGGGCATTAAATATAAAAGTATTTATACCGCTCTACTAGTAATGTAAATGTGAAGAAGACTGAGCCAAGTGAGGAAAATAAGACCTAATTTAAACTGGGGGCGGGGTATCCCAGAATTCTACCAAAACGCACACACAAAGTGTCTTGTTCTTGGGATGCAAGATGCTGAACCATCCGGAAAACCCCGCGAGGGTCTGCAGCGCCCCAGTCTGGAGCGAGGGCTGGAGCGACTTCGCCGGGTTGTGGTGGGGATGGCGGACGGGGACCGCTGACCTTATCCCACACTATGGCATGAGGAGCGTTTCCATGACTCGAACTTGCTGATTTTTGCCCTACAGTCTGCCTTCCTAGTGCATTTTTGCCAGAGCCTCGTTCTGCCGTCTCCCGGCAGGCCAGCCTACCGCAGGAGCCTGATTTTGAGTTTTCCTGTTCTTGGGGCTTGCGGCTCCTCGGAGGCTCTCGGCCTCGCCATTTCACTCGGTCACACAGTCCATCGCTCTCTGGCCAGGCTGCAGTCAGTCGCGCTGCAGGCGAGGATGCCCGGCGCTGCTCTCCTCCTCGCCCTTTCGCGGCCGGCCGCCCCGAGCGAGCGAGCGAGCGAGCGCTCGGCGCGCGCTCCGGGCCGTCAGCGCCTGGAGCGCGCGCCGCGGGCCCGCGCTCGCTCCCGCGCCTCCTCGCGCCCGCGGCGGCCCGGACGGCGCGCGCCGCCTCACGCTGGCCCTGAGGTCGCCGGCGTCGGCTCTCTGCGCGCGCACAGCGGCCCGGCCCAGGCTCCCCACTCGGGCCGGCGGGCTCGCGAGCTCGCTCGCCCCGCCCCCCTCTCCGGCGCCGCCGCCAGGCGCTTGCGCGGGGCGCGTGGCCGTGGCTGGGGTCTCCGCCGCCGCCGCCGCCGCCGCCGCCACCGCCGCCTCAGTCAGTCCGTCCGTCCCCAGCAATGGCGGAAGGCGGTGAGCGAGAGGAGCTGCTCTCGCCGCCGCCGGTCTCTCCGGCCAAGCGGCTGTGCTCGTGGCCCAGCCCACAGGCTCACCACCCTCGCGGTTCTCCCGGGGCGGCCCGCGGAGGGGCGGGAGGCGCCGGCAGCAGCTGCCTGGCCCCCGGGGCCCGCCCCCACCTGCAGCCCGAGTCCCTGCTGGACTGCGCCGCCAAGACGGTGGCGGAAAAGTGGGCGTACGAGCGGGTGGAGGAGCGCTTCGAGCGGATCCCGGAGCCCGTGCAGCGCCGCATCGTCTACTGGTCCTTCCCGCGGAATGAGCGGGAGATCTGCATGTACTCCAGCTTCCAGGACCGCGGCGGCGCCGCGGGGTCCTCGCCGGCCGAGGAGGGGCCGCCGCCACCCCCCGGGGCCGCCGCTCCGGCCGGCTCCGCCCCCGGGGCGGCCGCGGCGGGGACGTCCCCCGGGCTGGGCGCCGGGGCCGGCGCGACCGGCGGCGGCGAGGGGCTGCCGTTCCGCCGGGGCATCCGTCTGCTGGACAGCGGCTCCGTGGAGAACGTGCTGCAAGTCGGTAGGTGCCCTCCCGCTGCGCTCTGTCCCTGGCCGCCGCCTCTGCAGGTGCTTCCTTGCTGCTCCGTCGGCTTTCGGCCCAACTCCGTACCCCTGCCAAGGACAAACCAGTCACATCGAAAACTTTTCCTCGGCGTTGCTTTCAGGTTCACTACCGCTCTTCCCTCCGCTGGCCCTCTCCTCTGCCCCATTGGTTTTTTTTTGTTTGGAGAGCGACTAGGTGTCTCTCTCTCTTTCTCTCTCTCTCTCTTTTTTTACACTCTCTCCATTTCCCTATATGAAAGGCAATAAGGAAGGGGCGGCATACCTTTCGGGATGCAATAATTGAGGAAATGGCGTTCTTCTGATTTAAGTTTAGAAAGGAGAGGACGTCAGTGATCTGGAGCAAGCAGTATTAGAGTGTTTGAAGGACAGGCTGTCACGGGCAAATCTGTAGTGGTAGCTGATTGAATCTGAGTGTAATTAACTTTTCACGTTGGGGTAAAAAATACGACAAATCGCTGTGCATTGTAGAAAATTTTGATTGTCTGCTTTAATATTGTTTCCCCCTGGACCAGTGGTGCTTGGGAATCTAGGCTGCAGACTAACAATAACCGAAGATGGAAATGTGACAGCTTCTCTTCTCCACACCCCCACCCAAGGAAAAAAAACCCACACAATCTGGAGTGGGGGTGGGGTCTGTCTTCCTTGTCAGACTAGGGTAAATCAAAAGCTGGTCACGTTGGGTTTTTCAAATGCGTCTCATTTAACTAGTCTTCGTATTTGCTTTTGTTTTAGCTTTTTGTGTGCAGGAAGATGAAAAACGATTTCTTTCTTATTCCTTCTCTGGAGCTTCTAGTCAGTTTGTTAATCTTATTAAGTATATAAATACAGTGCTTCTGATTTGTGGAGTGGTTGGGGAAAGAGAAAAAATGACAGTAATTAACGTTGACTTGTTATGTGGAAAATTAAAACATTGATTTTTTTCTATTTGGATTATATAGTATTCTGGAAGTACATATTTATGCATTTTGTTGTATAATGTATACTCATTTATTGAAGAAAATACCGATTTTTGAAAGGAGTTGGAAGAAGGTGGTTTTTAGAATTAAAAACAAGCACAGGCACATGTACAAACCCCAGACATCCAGCTCTCTTCTTCCCAGGTAAAACCAACATATTTGGGTAATTTTTTTCTTTAAACTGTGCTACATCATGATGTTTTTTAGAAAGTAATCTGCTTGTGGTTGAGAATCATAGAATCCCTTGTTTCTTGTTGGAAGAACAGCATACCACCATTTGTTTTGCAAAGGTGAAATGCAGATTTATCCTGTGCCAGAATACATGACAGTAAATTGAGAAAGTTTTGCTCATTTGAAAGGGTTAGTTCTTTGTGTATTTGTATATATTTTTGAAAGAATGAATTGAATAAAAGGGTAATTAAGGTATGCAGCTTTAATGCTGAAATATTGAAAACATGAAAATGAATATATTTTACCCTAATTTTTCTGTGAGTTTAGATCCTTTTAAGATTCTTTAAAGTATTTTAAATTGAAAATACTTGTGTTTTTTAGTAAGAGATGAATTTGAAAGGATTTTCAAACTTTTGGGGACAAATGAGGAAAGAGTTTTGAACAGGTATCTGTTTTTAAAGAAACTCAAATGTTAAATTCCAAATGAAGATTTTGTAGGTTGTACAGATTATGATAATTGGTGTGTTTATGGGATGGTAGGCTCTTCTGTGATTTCAGGGACCTTGAGAAAATATACATATAAATATATTTTTCAGATTGACTTTGGATTTCAAATATTGATAGGAGAATGAATTACTCACTCTTAAGTATTGCTATTTGAGAACTAGGAGTTAAGTAATCTTTATTTTTTCTGACCTTACTTTATGCTAATAAGATTGGGAGAGAAGGATACTCCATTCTGTATCATTTTGAGTTTTGCATTTTAACACGAATCATCTTGTAATATGTATAACTAGAGATCTTCCCTCAGCTTCTAATCTTAAAATTGTGAGTATAATGACTTCATCTAGATGATAGGTTCTATAAAAGTGTTGCCAAGAGATGAGTGAGGAAGTGATTTGTATATAGTAAGATAGCAATCATGTTCTTCAGTTTATAATATCACTTCAACCTTGATTTAATTACTAAGCGGTGCTAATTAAGAATTCTGCATATTTCCTTACCAAGCTATATAATAAGTGCAGAATTGGGTGGTTTACTGAAGGCTGATGGTTTAGAAAAGGACAGTTGGCATATTTCTTTAACATTATCCTTTTAAATAAAAAAAATTGTAAGGGAATTTAACTGGAAAAGTGCAGCACAACACACAAGTTTTGAAAGAAAATAAATTAAAAATAAACACTTGTACAAAGAGTAGATAGATTAAATTCTGTAATTGCTGGGTACATTCCAGTGGAATCTGGTAATGGGAAGATACTGGTTGAAAAGCAATACTGTGTTGAAGAACATCAGATTTTGAATCAGATCTAAAACTTCCCCAATTTGCTGTAAATAAAACTATAGGTTTGTTATGCTCAAAGGATACATTTCTTTTCCATATTAGTACTGAATTGTAATAGTACTGAATTTTCCTTTTAAGAAGTGAAAATTGCACACTAGTCTTCTTGATATCTGTAAGCTTGAGGCGGTGCCAGTATATTTACAGTCTGTTCTTTTGGTGTTGTTGAGGTAATAAGAGTATAGATGTTTTAAGCAACTGCATTTTTAACCTGTTTAGAAGCCATAGAAATAGTGATGTGAACCTTGAGAGAATATTCAAGAGTCTGCAGATGGTCTCAGAATGGGACAAATGTAATTTATTACTAGTTTTAAGATTTTGACCCCTGTTTTTGCTATCTGATTTCTCTGTGTTTGGTAAGACTTGAAAGAGGCTTGTGCCTTTTCAGAGACCTGAATAGAAGGGTTAATAGTTTCCCTTTTTTAAATGCAGATATATTTATTTGTATATTTTGGTTTTTAAAAATTGGGTAAAGACATGCAGGAGCCTCTGCACCTGCTGTATCTTAACTATATAGATATCTACAAATTTTCAGTAGATTCTTATAGGTAGCTTACTAAATCTCCTGTTTTCAGTCCAAACATTTTCCAGTAAGCACATAATTTTCCCTTGGATAGTCTTTAATACTAGAGCCACAGTGCTGAGTACTACTTTGTGTGAAAGAGGTACAACTGCAAAGTCAATAACAATGACAACAATAATTATTGGTCAATTTCAGGAAGTAATCCATAACTTGAATATCAAGTAATAACTTTATGTGCATTTGTACATCATTAATAAAAGTGTGAACTTCTTATATAGTATAACTGCTGTGAAATGGCAGCAGTAACAAGCATTACAGTTGCTTTTTTTTTTTTTTTTTTAAGATTTATTTATTTATTTATCTGAAAGAGTTAGAAAGAGGGAGAGACAGAGAGATCCTCCATCCACTGGTTAACTCCCTGAATGGCTGCAACAGTCAGGGCTGGGCCAGTGCGGAGCCAGGAGCTTCTTTCAGGTCTCCCACGTGGGTGCAGGGACCCAAGGACTTGGGCCATCTTCTGCTGCTTTCCCAGGTACATTAGCAGGGAGTTGAATTGGAAGTGGAGTCGCTGGAACTCAAACCCATGCCACAGATGGCGGATTTACCCACTATGCCTGTAACAGTTGCTGCTTTTAATATGTAATTCATTTTAATCTATATTGTTCTGGGGTACAAAAGTAATCCACATCTCAAAAGATAATTAATGTGGGGAAAATGACTCAATTTATGTATGTGTGTGTACACACACACACACAGTCTGTCATAGAAGGCAGCTGCTTTCCTTTAAGGGATAAGTGGTAATCTTTTTTTAGTGTAGAAAGTTATCAAGTTTTCAATTACTTCTTTTTTTGAGCAGTGAGTTCTCTTTCTCCTCCTCTACTCCAACAGATCACACACAAACATATCTTAAAATTCAGTAAATGTTTTTGAATGAATGTTATGGATGGACTGATCAGTGTTGTCATACACAAACACACAGGAAGAACACTACATTTTTGGTATGAATCTGGTACTGGAAGACACAGGGAGAGTACTAGACTTGTGCATATAATAATGTTACTATGATAAGGTAATGTTAAGTAGTCATTAATGTTACAACATGTGTGTATCTTCTATGTTGATTTATCAATTTCTTCAAATGAAAGCCTACAGTTTAAGGTGAAAAGCCTAGAAAGTTATTTATGTCTGTGCAAAACAATTTTTTTCTCATTTAAACATTGGCTGTGAATAAATAAAGGCACTAGTGATGGGAATTATGGTGTAGCAGGTTAAGCCGCTGCTTGAGATTTCCATATGCCATATCAAAGTACGTGAGATCAAATCCCACCTCTGCTTGCTTGCTTGCTTGCTTTTTTAATATTTATTTATTTACTTGACAGAGGTACACAGAGAGAGAGGGGAAGGCAGAGAGAGAAAGAGAGAGAGGTCTTCCATCTGCTGGTTCACCCCCCAAATGGCTGTAATGGCTGGCTGATGCTGGGACTCAAACTGGCCCCCATATGGGAGGCCAGCACTACAGGCAGCAGCTTTACCTGCTATGCCACAGCGCCAGCCCCCTGCTCTTCTTTCAATCTAGTTTTTCTCTAATACACATGCTAAGAGGCAACAGAGGATGGTTCAAGTGGAGAACCCCGTTAGAGTTCCTGGATATTGTGGGCATTTGGGGAATGAGCCAGTGGGTGGAAGATGGATCTTTCTCTAAAAAATAAAAAATGAATAAATAAAACATTATAAAAGAAAGAGAAATAGACATTAGCAGTATCCTATTATAGTGAGGGTTATAGAAATATATACGACTATATGTATTAAACTAGATAGAACTGTATAATAATTCATTGTAAACTACTTTTTTTTGAGTTTTTTTTTTTTTTTTTTTTTTTTTTTTACAGGCAGAGTGGACAGTGAGAGAGAGAGACAGAGAGAAAGGTCTTCCTTTGCCGTTGGTTCACCCTCCAATGGCCGCCGCTGCAGCCGGCGCACCGCGCTGATCCTGGCAGGAGCCAGGAGCCAGGTGCTTTTCCTGGTCTCCCATGGGGTGCAGGGCCCAAGCACCTGGGCCATCCTCCACTGCACTCCCTGGCCATAGCAGAGAGCTGGCCTGGAAGAGGGGCAACCGGGACAGAATCCGGCGCCCCGACCGGGACTAGAACCCGGTGTGCCGGCGCCGCAAGGTGGAGGATTAGCCTATTGAGCCACGGCGCCGGCCATTGTAAACTACTTTTATGTGAATATCCTACCTTGTAATTTATTTATGGACTCATTTCTTTCCTGATATAAGCCACTTTGAGCCCATTATTGAGCTGGTTTGCTAAAGAAATCACACTAATTTTTATATTGCTTTAGCATATATGATCATATATGCTAAATTACTGTGTGATTGAGGTAATAATCATAGATAGCCAACTGATAACTTTTTTGGTTTTAAGTATAATTGTTCTCCTCCTCAGAATGTGTAATATGATTTTCCCTAAACTGGTATCCGATAAGTACTTATTAAATGAATGAGGAACTTGTCATGTAACTTAATATTTGCATAGTGTGGATGTATCTCTTGATTGATTATATATGACTGGAGGCTAGAAGATAGACTGGCATTTTGTGACTTAATTTGTGGATATTTTTGATTTCTGAAGTGCTACAAAGATAAAAATAATCTTGAAGTGTATTATTAATTAGTTCATTATTATTAGTTCATAATTATTCATTAAATGAGCATTTAGTCATTTGTTATGTATTAGACTCAGTAAATAATTGTTTACCTGTTTTTGGTGTGAGTCTTTCTAAAATCCTTTGTATTTGCTATCTTAGAGTACAAACCCATGTTGGACACTGAAGCCTAATGATATCTTGTCTTTATGTAGGGTGAGATTATAAACTGAGTAGGTACTTGATTCCGAAATCTTAGTCTTTGAAACCTGTGTTTGAAAAGTTCTGTGAATGCATATTTTTGGGTCATTTGCTTGTTTCTCTTTATTATAGAGTAATGAATGTGGTACTCAGTAGAGTATAACATTGTTACTTCTTTAAAAATAGACTATTGATGCAAAAGGTGAAGTATACCTCTTTTTAGAATTTTTCTTGCCTTAAGAGTAGTTGTCTAGACCGGCGCCGCGGCTCACTTGGTTAACCCTCCGCCTGTGGCGCTGGCACCCCGGGTGCTAGTCCCGGTTGGGGCGCTGGATTCTGTCCCGGTTGCTCCTCTTCCAGTCCAGCTCTCTGCTGTGGCCCGGGAGTGCAGTGGAGGATGGTCCAAGTCCTTGGGCCCTGCACCCGCATGGGAGACCAGGAGGAGGTACCTGGTTCCTGGCTTCAGATCAGCACAGTGTGCTGGTCGTAGCAGCCATTTTGGGGGGGGGGGTGAACCAATGGAAAAGGAAGAAAAAAAAGAGTAGTTGTCTATATATTTATTATTTATTTCTTACAGAAATGCAAATTAAAACTGAAGGAAATACCTACACTATGCACATAATAGAATAGCTAAAAATAAAAAGACTTGCAGCCCCAAGTACTGACAAGAATATGCAACAACTGGAACTTTCATACATTGCTGGTGAAATGCAAAACGATACATTTACTTTTGAAAATGATTTCTTTTTAAAAAACTTTTTAATAATGATTTATTTATTTGAAAAGAAGACAGAGAAAGAGAGAGAGAGAGAGAGAGAGAGAGATCAGTCTATCTTCCATCTGCTGGTTCACTCTCACAAATGGCTACAACACCTAGGTACAGTTGGCTGGGCCAACTGAAGTCAGGAACCTGGAACTCCATCCTGGTCTCCTGCATGGGTGACAGGGACCCAAGCACTTAGACCGTCTGCTGCTGCCTTCCTAGGTGCTCTGATATATTATGCCAGTGGTCACAGGCAGCAGCTTAACCCACTGCACCACAACTCTGCCCGGAACAGTTTCTTTCTTAAAAATTTGCTTATTTACCCTCCCTCCCTCCCTCCCTCCCTTCCTTCCTTCCTTCCTTTACAGTGAAAGAGAGAGACAGAGAAAAAGGTCTTCCTTTTTTGCCGTTGGTTCACCCTCCAATGGCCGCCGCGGCCGGTGTGCTGTGGCCAGCGCACTGTGCTGATCCGATGGCAGGAGCCAGGTACTTATCCTGGTCTCCCATGGGGTGCAGGGCCCAAGCACTTGGGCCATCCTCCACTGCACTCCCTGGCCACAGCAGAGAGCTGGCCTGGAAGAGGAGCAACCGGGACAGAATCCGGCGCCCCAACCGGGACTAGAACCCGGTGTGCCGGTGCCGCAAGGCGGAGGATTAGCCTGTTGAGCCACAGCGCCAGCCCAAACTATTTCTTATAATCATGCGCTTAATCATAAGATTCAACAATTTTACTCCTAAATGCTTACCTGATATGAATCAAAACTTTGGTTTGTATAAACACTTATATTTGAATATTTATAACAGCTTTATTCATTATAGTAGCAAACTGGAAACAACCCAGATGCCTATCAAATGGGTAATTGTCAAAGAGATTATTGTATAGTCAAGTAATGGAATACTTTTCAGCAATAAAAAGGAAGATGCCATTGATAGCCTAGCAACATAGGTGAATCTAAATAAAAAGAAGCCAGACATAAAAGACTACATATAATACGATTCAGTGTATATGAAATTTTAGAAAGGCAAAAGTTGGAGCGACAGAAGGTATATCAGGGGCAGGAATTGTGGCACATGGGGTTAAGCCACTGCTGGGGATGCCTACGTCCCATATTGGAGTGTGGGTTTGGGTCTTGGCTCTTCAGCTTCCAAACCAGCTTCTTGCTGATGCATCTTAGGAGGCAGTGGATGATACCCAGAGTGCTTCAACCCCTGCCACCCACATGGGAGACGTGGATGGAGTTCTGGGCGCCTGGCTTCTGCCTGACTCAGCCCTGGATGTTGTGGGCATTTGAGGAGTGAACTAGTGAAGGTCTCTCTGTCAGTCTGCTTTTCAAGAATATGAAAATAGGACTGGTGCCGTGGCTCACTTGGTTAATCCTCTGCCTGCAGCACCGGCATCCCATGTGGGCTCTGGGTTCTTGTCCAGGTTGCTTCTCTTCCAGTCCAGCTCTCTGCTATGGCCCGGGAAGGCAATGGAGGATGGCCCAAGTGCTTGGGCCCTGCATGGGAGACCAGGAGGAAGCACCTGGCTCCTGGCTTTGGATCAGCGTAGCTCCGGCTGTAGCGGCCATTTCGGGGGTGAACCAACGGAAGGAAGACCTTTCTCTCTGTCTCTCTCTCACTGTGTAACTCTGTCAAATAAGAAAAAAGAATATGAAAATGAATAAACAAACATTAAAATTTTCTAAAAAGAAAGGAAATTAGAACTAATGATTGGTAAAAGTGTTCTACATTATGATTTGGTGGTTACATGATTATATTAATTTGTCAGAACTTATCAGATATGTGCTTACATTAGTAAATTTTATGAATGTTAATTATACCTCAACAATTTGATTTAAAGAAAAGAATTGGGCCCTGCACCTGCATGGGAGACCGGGAGGAAGCACCTGGCTCCTGGCTTCGGATCAGCGCAGCACACGGGCCGTAGTGGCCATTTGCGGGGGTGATCCAACGGAAGGAAGACCTTTCTCTCTGTCTCTCTCTCTCTCTCAATAATTCTGCCTGTCAAAAAAAAAAAAAAAAAAAAGAAAGAAAGAAAGAAAAAGAAAAGAATTATGGTTTCTCATCTTGGCTTCAGATTTAACAAAAATAATAGTATTTAGAACTCACCCCAAATTAATTCAGAATCTGTTGAGAATGAGGACAAAATGTTTTTTTAAAGCTCTTAGCTAGTTTTATGGTTAGTGTCTAAGGTTGAGAAATGCTGCTTTAGAAAAATGATCATCTTTTTTAGTGTTATCAACATTTCTGAATTTATTGTTGGCAATCAAAGCATTATGTAATTCTTACTACACAAATGCTGTATACCTTGTCAACTTTCTTTTCTACTTGCATCTGCTCTGTTTCACCTATTTTAAGGCTATTAATGGATCTCAAAGAAATCTATTCTCTTATCATTTAAAAATTTTTTTCCGCTTGTATTTTGGAAAGCTCTTATTCCAAAGTATATAAATTGTCATTGTTACCATAATCAAAAGACACTTGAATTAGTGTAATGCCATGCTATAATTTTCTTCATATTTGTTCACTCATTGATTCATTTATAAAACTTGATATATTTTTTAATGTTCTGTGCAAAATACAACATAATTCCTATATTTAAGGAGTACACAATTTAATATAAGATATACATATAAAATAGCATTTAGCACAATGTTTTGAATAATAAAGGTAGTTACTATGGAGATTATGAATAGGAAGTGATTAACTAGGAAAATGGAGACAGTTGGAAATATTGTTCTACTTTAATATAATCCAAATTGTAAGGAATATTAAAATTACATCTAATACTTACAGTAGAGATTGAAAACACAATTTACTGCTTGCAAGTTAGATGAACCTTTCATGAGATTCCTTCTGTTTGAACATTTCATATGCCTGTAATACTCTAGTGCATAGTTGATTCAAAGAAAATATTGGTAGGCAGGAAGATGACAAAAGTATTCCATGTACTAATCCTTTTTTTTCCCTCTCAGAATAGGCCTTATAGATTTCTGGCTTTAGGATAGCTTTGTTACTGTCAGATAATAATTTTTCTTTCTTTTAAAAAGTTGTTGCTCTGATATAAAGCTAATCAGCAGAATAGCTTTTTGTCTATTCATTTGTTATATTGTTGTGGTCTGTAAGCAACAGGAATATATATTCTGTCTTTGAAAGCCTTGGTGACATTTTCCCCCTACTTATTCATGGTTTTATCAAATGGAAGCCTGTAGCATTAATAGATTCAGGAAAAGCTAGCGTATTCTTATTTTGCTTAAATCTATCAACACTTGATAAACTGACACAGCTGGCAAGCATCACCAGTATACATGGACATCATTAGTAATATAAAGTTCTTCCCCATGTTATGGCTCCTTATTGTGAAAAAAATTAAATCATACAAATCTTTTCTTTCACTCAATATTATATTATTATACTCTTTACTATTATGTGTATTTATCTACCGTGTGTGTGTGTACATACACACATTCATACCATCATATATATAT
This sequence comes from Oryctolagus cuniculus, assembly GCF_051225735.1. Taxonomy (NCBI): domain Eukaryota; kingdom Metazoa; phylum Chordata; class Mammalia; order Lagomorpha; family Leporidae; genus Oryctolagus; species Oryctolagus cuniculus. The sequence continues at coordinate 128,379,968 of NC_142873.1, forward strand.
GTGTGTGTGTGTGTGCGCATGCATGTGTGTATAAAATTTTGGCTTATTATGTCTCACTTTCCTCCACTGTGATTGGACTGAATAATGGTACTTACTTCATAGGTTGTTTTGTAAATTAAATTTGTCAATATGTAAAGCATTTAGAATGAGGCCTAGTACATATTAAGTATGTAAATATTCACTATTAACATACCTTTACCCAAGTGTATTGTGTATTGTTACCTTCCCTTCCTCAACCTCCAGCTCACCTCCAAGCCATTACAGTCTGATTTGTGCTTTTACTTACTGAGTTAAAATTGATCTTTTAAGGGTTAGCTAGTGACCTCATAATTCCCAAGCACTGCTATCCTTTTTTCAGTCTTCATTCTTTATGATTTCTGTATAGAATTTTCTGTAGTTTACTGCACCTTCCTATTGAAATGCTCCTCCCTAATTTTTTTTTTTAAATTTCAACTTTCTGGTTTTCTGTCTTCCTTCTTTCTCTGTTATCCCACAAAAATGGGATGTACCTTCTTGCTTCAAGTCTTCTAATTTAGCAATTTAATTTATTTTTGTTGTTTCAATTACTGTTTTATAAACATAAAATAACATGGTGCACCTGTTTAGTGTTATAAAATTTGATTAAAACAACTGTAGTCTCATTTTCAAATGAAGTATTAGAATTCTAGTTTTTGCAGCAGATAAAATCTGTGCTGCTTTGGTGATTGGGAATAGAGTCCAGAACTATCAGTTTGGCCATGTAGTACTTCCTTTTGAAAATCTGAAGCACTTCCAAGTTATTATTATTTTTATTTTTTTGACAGGCAGAGTGGACAGTGAGAGAGAGACAGAGAGAAAGGTTTTCCTTTGCTGTTGGCTCACCCTCCAATGGCCACCACGGCTGGCCCGCTGCGGCCGGCGCACCGCGCTGATCCGATGGCAGGAGCCATGTGCTTATCCTGATCTCCCATGGGGTGCAGGGCCCAAGTACTTGGGCCATCCTCCACTGCACTCCCTGGCCACAGCAGAGAGCTGGCCTGGAAGAGGGGCAACCGGGACAGAATCCGGCGCCCCGACTGGGACTAGAACCCAGTGTGCCGGTGCCGCAAGGCGGAGGATTAGCCTAGTGAGCCGCGGCGCCGGCCCCAAGTTATCTTAATGTTGAGATTCTGAGTCAGGAAATCTGCCTTAGTTTTCTCATCTGTAAAAGTGTCAGGTTTTTTGTGAGATTCTAAGTAAGCTAATATATGTGAAAGTACTTTGTAAATGTCGCTGTACAAATGATGTGATTGTGAAGTCTGCCTCTTTGGTTCTATCTCTGCAGTTTTAGATCAACAGTATATTTGCCTGCTCACAGGTATCTTTAAATAGATATTTACTAGGTACTCAAAATAAACATGCCCAACAGGAGTCCAGTTACTTGAGCCATCATTGCTGCTTCCCAGATTTTGCATTGGTGGGAACCTGGAGTCACGAGTCAGAGAGAGAAATTGAACCTAGGCACTCTGTTGTAGGACATGGGCAACTTAACCAGTAGGCTAAAGGCCCACTCATACTCATCTATTTTTAAAACTGCCATTTCCTTATCTACTTAGTTGAAATTAAAGTTTCCTTTGACTTCAGTCCTGGGCATTATTCAGTGTTTATTTATTGGGTGTCTTTGTGCCAGTGTGTGGGCTGGTCATTGGAAATAGAGCAGAGAATGAAAAAAAAATCCTACTTTCATAGGCCATACTTTTTTTTTTTTTTAAGATTTATTTATTATTTGAGAGGCAGAATCACGGAGAGGGAGAGACAGAGAGAGAGGTCTTCCATTGCTGGGTGGAAGTAGGTTGATCTGAAGCCAGGAGCCTGGAGCTTCCTGTGGGTCTCCCACATGGGTGCAGGGGCCCAATCATTTGGGCCATCCTCCATTGCTTTCTCAGGCCACAAGCCGAGAGCTGGATCAAAAGTGGAGCAGCCAGGACTCAAATTAGCACCCATATGGGATGCCAGCACCTCAAGTGGAGGCTTAACCTACTAAGCCACAGAGCTGGCCCCTGGAGCATACTTTTTAGTGAGAGGATAGATGGAGCACTTTTCCTTTTGAGCTTATGTTATAATATAGTGTTACAAGTTATTACCTCCCTTCCAGTCTGTGCTCTTCCAGGGCAAGCATTCTATCCTGCAATCTACTGGTATTCAGCACAACATCTAATAGGTTTTATAATGGACTTTTAAGAGGTTGTTGAAGTGAATCAAGAACATTATCTTGTTCATTTGTATAATTTTCAAAATAGTGATTCCCAGTCTTGACTGCTTTACAGAGTAATTTGAAGAGCTTTGGTAAAAGAAAGGTCTTAGGGCTTCACTTTTGGAAATTCTGGTTAACTAAGATTACCGTGGGGCTCAGAAACTGTTTGTGACAACTTTCCTAGGTTTAAATGTGTGGTAACCACTGCTCTGTAGTGTTTAGCACATTGACTTATATATAAAGAGCTTAGTAATTGTTGGCTGACTTGATTATTTTTTTTAAAAAAGATTTATTTATTTGAAAGGCAGAGTTACAGAGAGGCAGAGGCAGAAAGAAAGAGAGAGAGAGAGAGAGAGAGAGAGAGAGAGAGAGGTCTTCCATCAGTTGGTTCACTCACCAGATGGCCACAATGGCTGGAGCCTTGCCGATCCAAAGCCAGGAGCCAGGAGCTTTTTCTGAGTCTCCCATGTGGATGCAGGGGCCTGAGGACTTGTACCATCTTCTGTGTTGGCCCATAAATTGATTATTGATTAATACCATAGCTTATTCCAAACAGGATTTGGAATTTGTGGTCAAATTGAATTTAATAGATAGGCCAGATTCAGTAAAATTAATGTGAAAAGTCACTAAGCTCAGCAACACTATAATTTGCTAATATTAGTGAAAATCACTAGTACTGAATCTATCCTTTGATATTTTAGAATGCTAGTTCTTGGGGTGGGTGTTTGGCACAGCAGGTTTGTTGCCATGTCCACATCCCATATAAAATTCAGGTCCTGACTCCTCCACCACCAGTCCAGCCTCTTGCTAATGTGCACCCTGGGAGGCAGCAGATTATGGCTCAAGTACTTGGGTCCCTGCCACCATGTTGGAGACCCAGATGGAGTTCTCAGCTCCGTGGCTTTGGCCCTACTGCTGTGGGCATTTGGGGAGTTCAAGCAGTAAACCAGCTACTGGAAGATCTCTGTCTGTCTTTCTCACCCTCTGTCTGTAACTTTTCTCCCTGTCACTCTTTCAAATAAATATTTTTTAAAAAAAGCTTTACAATTTGCTGCTTTTCCTAATTAAATATTTCCATTCTATATATCTGATAAAGTCATCCTTTGTGCTACTTATCTAAATGCTGTATAAATTGCTTTTTTTGTTTCAAAAGAATGATGACTTGACATTATTATGCTATAGACAACTGAGTTTTAATTGTTTGCACTAGCAGAAATAAAATAATATGCTATGAGGTTACAGAACAGAGTAGGCCATAGCTGCTTCTTAATTGACTTTTTCTGTGGAATTGGATTTTTAAGGTTATGTTCCCTGGGAAATAGACACTCAGATGGAAATTTGCATCCAGAAGGTTTATTAGAGAATGCTTTTAGGATGAACATTTACAAGAGAGTATGGGAAACAAGATAGAGCAGAGAGATCAAATTAATACAATTGCAACAGGACTTTATTCAGTGCCATCGAGAGCTCTGGAGCTGGAATGGCACTTCAAGTTGTCTGGAATTGGATGTAGTCTGACCTGAAGGGAAGAGACATAACGTTGGATGGGGTGTGTTTCTTTATGTGGTAGAGATGGAGATTACCCACACAGTTCTTTAAGGAACTGCTTATTTCTGAGCTGTAGTCTGTCTCAGCTGCAGAGGTCACTGTCGTCTAAGATCAGCTTCCAAATGACTGAACATGGTGAGGAATATAAATGTCCAGCTCTTTAGCCTAACAAAGAACTCTGATAGGTAATACTAGCTCAGACAGCCAAACCTAGTTGGCTGAAAGGTGATGGGGGGGTGGGAGTGGGAGAGATGAAGAGGGAGGGAGGGACAGAGAGGTATCTTCCATCTTCTGGTTCACATGGCAGAAAAGCCAGGGCAGGACTAAGCCAATACCAAGAGCCTACAGCTCCTTTTGTGTCTTCCACTTGGTTGGCTGGTATGCAAATACTTGAGCCATCATCTACTGCTTCCTGGGATGCATTAGCTGGAAGCTGTATCAGAAGCAGAGTAGTCAGGGCTTGAATTGGTACTCTGATATGGAGTGTGTTTATCCTGAACCTTGGCTTAACCCTCTGTGTGTGTGTTTTAAATTTATTTATTTTGGAAGAATTACTGAGAGAGGGGGAGATCTTCCATGTGCTGGTTCACTCTCTAGGTGATGGCATGACAAGTTCAGGGCCAGGCTGAAGCCGGGAGCCAGGAGCTTTATCCTGGCTCAAATAAAAAAATGGAACCACTTTAAAAAGAGAAGCCAGGATGGAACTGGCATTGTGGCTAGCTGGTAAGTTACTATCTGTGATAGCGACATCCAGGTACTGGTTCGTGTCCTGGCTGCTCCACTTCAGCTCCAGCTCCCTGCTAATGACCTAGGAAAAGCAGCAGAAGATGGCCAAAGTGCTGGATGGCAAGGACCCAAACACCTTGGCTACCTGCTTTTCCTGGACCATTTGCAGGGAGCTGGATTGGAAGTGGAGCAGCCGGGACACAAACCAGGGCTCATACGGGATGCCAGCCGCACAGGCAGTGGCTTTACACATTTGCAGTGCCTGACTTCTTACTCTTCTCAATCTTCCTGCTGCCTTTCCTTCACAGGAAACCTCTAATCTGATCTCTAATAGGTATTAGGGTACTTCAGTAACTTTGTGTAAAATGGAAATCAAAAATAAGTTTATTTTGGTGCAAAAAGTTTTTAAATCTGTACATAGTTTTTTCATAATATGAATTTTCATGAACTATTTTTTTTTTTTTTTTAGACAGGCAGAGTTAGAGAGAGACAGAAAGGTCTTCCTTCCGTTGGTTCACCCCCTAAATGGCTGCTACAGCCAGCGCACTGCGCTGATCCGAAGCCAGGAGCCAGGTGCTTCCTCCTGGTCTCCCATGCGGGTGCAGGGCCCAAGGACCTGGGCCATCCTCCACTGCCTTCCAGGGCCACAGCAGAGAGCTGGACTGGAAGAGGAGCAACTGGGACAGAATCCGGCGCCCCGACCGGGACTAGAACCCGGGGTGCTGGCACCGCAGGCGGAGGATTAGCCTAGTGAGCTGCAGCGCCGGCCAATTTTCATGAACTTTTAAGAAAAGATTTATTTACTTGAAAGAGTTAGAGAGAGCAACCGCTTCCATCTGCTAGTTCACTCCCTAAATGGCTGGGGCCCATGCAGCCAGTACTCAAATTGGTGCCCATGTGGGATGCCAGCACTGCAAGTGGCCGCTTTTTTTTACCCACTACACCACAGCACTGGTCTCTCAAAAAGCTTTTTAAAAATGTATTTGAGATGGGGAGAGATAGAGACACAGAGAGAGAGAAAGAGAGTGCTCCCATCTGAATTTTCTCTGCAAATGACTGCAGTGGCCAAGGCTGGGGTGTGGCCAGGGCTCGGAGTCTATGTGTATGATAGGAACCCAATTACTTGAACCCATCACTACTGCCTTGGAGGATGCACATTAGCAGGAAGCTGGAGTCAGGAGCTGGAGCTGGGAATTGAACCCAGGTACATGGGCACCTTAACTGTGAGGATAAATGCCTATTCTTCCATGAACTTTTTTTTTTTATGATTTATTTATTTACTTGAAAGTCAGAGTTACAAAGAGAGAGAAGGAGAGGCAGAAAGAGAAAGATCTTCCATCCACTGGTTCACTCCCCAGTTGGCCACAACGGCTGGAGCTGTGCCTATCCGAAGCCAGGAGCTATGAGCTTCTTCGGGGTCTCCCACGCAGGTGCAAGAGCCCAGGGATTTGGGCCATCTTCTACTGCTTTCCCAGGCACAGCAGAGAGCTGGATCAGAAGTGGAGCAGCCGGGACTTGAACTGGTGCCCATATGGGATGCCCATATGGCGGCTTTACCTGCTACGCCACTGTGCCAGTCCCTTCCATGAACTTTTTTAAGTCCCTTTGTATCTATGCTAAACTCCATCTTGGTATCTATTTTCAGAAAACTGGACTTGTGATACTTTGAGTTAAGAGCAGCCTGTTAAGGAGGACATAACTGTGAGCTGTTCCTGAAGGAAGGATTGAGACAATGCATTCCTGTGACCCTTGAATTTTTTCCTTCTCCCTCCCTCCCTCCTTCCCTCTGTCCCTTTCTTCTTCTCTTTCTCTCTCCCCCTCCCTCTCTCCCTTCCTTCCTTCTAAAATATTTTATTTATTTTTTTTGAGAGGTAGAGTTACAGACAGAGAGGGAGAGACAGAGAGAAAGGTCTTTCATCCTCTGGTTCACTCCCCGAATGGCTACAGTGACTGGAACTGGGTCAATCTGAAGTCTGGAGCCAGGAGCTTCTTTCATGTCTCTCATGTGGGTACAGGAGCCCAAGCACTTGGACAATCTTCCGTTGCTTTCCCAGGCCAAAGCAGAGAGCTGGATTGGAAGAGGAGCAGCTGGGACTAGAACCGGTGCCCATATGGGATACTGGTGCTGGTGGAGGCTTAGCCCACTATGCCGCAGCGCTGGCCCTGTCTCTTTCTTCAATAACATTTATTTATTTGAAAGAGAGAGTGATGAAGGGAGACAGACTGAGAGAAAAAAATCCTCCACCAACTGGTTCACTCCCCAAATGACCTCAATGGCCAGGTCTGGACCAGTCAGAATCCAAGAGCCTTGAATTCCATCTATGCCTTCTGAACTCCATCTGGGTCTTTCACATAGATAACAAGTACTTGGACCATCTTCCACTGCTTTCCCAGGTGCATTAACAGGGAGCTGGATCAGAAGCAGAGGAACTGGGACTTGAAACAGCGCTCTGATATGGGATGGTGGTTTTGCAGGCAGCAGCTTAACCTACTGTGTCACAAAGCCAGCCCCTTGGATTCATTTCACCTAGTAAATTCATTTCACCTAATAAATTCTTTCTGGGAACAGCTCCTCCAAGATTCTATCATTTATTTTTCCAATAAAACAAGAGTAAGATTAGTGGATGAAAAGCTTTCAAAGGGTGTATATCTTTAAAATAGTCTCTTTTCAGCTATGCTAATAGAAATATATTGTTAGTAGAGTCCTCCAAGATGGCGGGATAGTGAGGGTGTGCACTGATAGTCCAGGAAAAGATAGTTTAATAAAAGTGGAGATACTGTAGTTTCAGGGAAAAGTTAGGGGAAAAAAACTGCAGAGGAAACTCTTCCAGAACTAGTGGGACATGGTGGACCTATGTGGAGGGCAAGGGTGCCCACAGCTCAGGACCCCAGTCATGGAGTCTATGCACCAGCGCTGGAAAGGGAGGTGAGGTGAAACCTCAGTAGCCCGAGACATTGGCAGGAAGAGCCTAGAGGGAATGAGGCTTGAAGCCCTGTTGGGAAAAGTTCACCAGGCTAACTAGAGGAGAGAAAAATAAATAAATAAAAGGGACCAGTATGGACACGAGTCTCTCTCTCCACTCACCTTATGAAAGCGAGTAAGAAAAAGAGCAGGCGCCATTTTGGACATATGTAAAAGCTGCGCCCACCATCAGCCAAGCAGAAAAACCTGACTCTGGTGGGGAGAAATAACAGGAGGTTAGGACCTAGTGAATGTGTGGAGCTAATGAACTGAGACTGTGAAAAACTGAGGGTGTGGGAGAGAACTCACGGAGTACCCGAGACATGAGTACTCTCGGGAGAGTACACAAACTCAGTAACCTTGGCAAATCGGTGGGAGACTGCAAGGAATTTGAGCTTACACTGAGATCTGCACAGATCCTTTGTGTGGTCCTTGGGGTAGAGCAGACGAATATTATACCCACACGGGCCAGAGCTCAGACATTGACTACCTTTAGTTCCACTCAGCTGTGAGGAATTACTTCCCTTCTGAATAAAAAAAAAAAAGAGAGAGAGAGAGAGAGAGAGAAAGAACAACCTGGGTGAGTCACCTTTGGCATACCCTTAACCCTGAAGAACCAAACAGAGCTCTCTGGCCACACCCATCACAAGCCTCTAAGGATCCATCAAAAACAGTCCACTTAATCTGGAGTCATAGTATAATGAGAAAAACCACTACAGCGAAGAAACCAAAGAATATCTCCACAATGCAAAGCAACAAACACAGAAACTGAGGAAACAAGAACAAGGAAGACATTATGTTGCCCCCAAATGAACAAGACACCCAATTCAAGATTATGATGAGACAGAAGAAATGCAAGATACGGATCTCAAAAAATTTATAAGAACATTAAGAAGTTCTCAAAAACAAATTCTTGAGCTAAAGAAATCTTTACTAGACAGGATAGAAATTCTCTCACGAAAATGAAATATTAAGGAGGAATCAAAATGGAATGAAGCAACTAGTAGAACATGAAACTGTGATAGTGATGAGAAATCATAATGAAATGAAGAATTCAACAGATCAAATGACAAACGCATTAGAGAGCCTTAAAAACAGAATCAGTGAAGCAGAAGAGAGAATATCGGACTTAGAAGACAGAGCACAGGATAGTATACAGTCAAACCAAAGAAAAGAAGAGGAAATTAGAAATCTGAAAAATATTGTCGGGAATCTACAGGATACTATTAAAAAAGTCAACATTCGGGTTCTAGGAGTTCCTAAAGGCATGGAGAGAGAGAAAGGATTAGAAGGCCTTTTTAGTGAAATACTAGCAGAAAACTTCCTGGGTGTGGAGGGGGACAGAGACATCCTAGTACAGGAAGCTGGTAGAACCCCTAATAAACATGACAAAAGAGATCCTCACCACGACACATTGTAATTAAACTCAACAAAGTAAACATAAAGATCCTAAAATGTGCAAGAGAGAAACGTCAGATTACTCTCAGAGGATCTCCAATTAGACTCACAGCAGACTTCTCATCAGAAACCCTACAGGCTAGGAGGGAATGGTGAGACATAGCCCAGATGCTAAGAGAGAAAAACTGCCAGCCCAGAATATTATATCCTGCAAAGCTCTCATTTGTGAATGAAGGTGAAATAAAGACCTTTCATAGCAAACAGAAATTGAAAGAATTTGTCGCCACTCATCCAACCCTCTAAAAAATGCATAAAGATGTGTTACACACAGAAACACGGCCATCAATATCAAAGAAGGTAAAGGAAGAAAACCTCCCAGTAAAAGATCATAGGAAGCTCAAAACATATACTAGAAAACATCTTTGGGAAAATGGCAGGGCAAAGTTACTACTTATTAATAGTCACATTGAATGTTAATGGCGTCAACTCTCCAGTTAAAAGACACAGACTGGCTGAATGGATTAAGGAATAAAACCCATCTATTTGCTGCCTACAAGAAACACATCTTTCCAACATAGATGTATGCAGACTGAAAGTGCAAGGTTGGAAAAAGATATTCCTGCCAACAGAAACAAACAAACAAAAAGCTGGTGTAGCCATATTAATATCAGACAAAATAAACTTTTTATTTTTAACAGGCAGAGTGGACAGTGAGAGAGAGAGAGAAAGAGGGAGAAAGGTCTTCCTTTGCCATTGGTTCACCCTCCAGTGGCCGCCGCAGCCGGCGCATTGCACTGATCTGAAGGCAGGAGCCAGGTGCTTCTCCTGGTCTCCCATGGGGTGCAGGGCCCAAGGATTTGGGCCATCCTCCACTGCACTCCCTGGCCACAGCAGAGAGCTGGCCTGGAAAAGGGGCAACTGGGACAGAATCCGGCACCCTGACTGGGACTAGAACCTGGTGTGCCAGTGCCGCAGGTGGAGGATTAGCCTAGTGAGCCGGGGCACCTGCCCTACAAAATAAACTTTTAACACAAAAACTGTTAAGAGAGACAAAGAGGGGCACTATATAATGATTAAGGGTTCAATTTAACAGGAAGATGTATCTATTATAAATGTATATGCACCTAATTACAGAGCACCGGTTTGTTTAAAAGATATGTTAAGGGACTTAAAGGGAGACTTAGATTCCAATACAGTAGTACTGGGGGACTTCAATATTCCATTCTCAGAAATGGACAGGTCAGCCGGACAGAAGATCAACAAGGAAATAGCAGATTTAATTGACACTGTAGCCCAAATGGGTCTAACAGATATCTACAGAACTTTCAATCCTACATTTAAAGAATTTACGTTCTTCTCAGCAGTGCATGAAACCTTCTCTAGGATTGACCACATACTAGGCCATAAAGCAAGTCTCAGCAAATTCAAAAGAATTAGAATCATACCATGCAGCTTCTCAGACCACAGTGGAATGAAGGTGGAAATTAGCAACTCAGGAATCCCTAGAGTGTATGCACACACATGGAGACTGAACAACATGCTCCTGAATGAACACTGCGTCATAGAAGAAATCAAAAGAGAAATCAAAAACTTTCTGGAAGTAAATGAGGATAACAACACAGCATATCAAAACTTATGGGATACAGCAAAAGCAGTGTTGAGAGGAAAGTTTATAGCAATAGGTGCCTACATCAAGAAATTGGAAAGGCACCAAATAAATGAGCTTTCTTTTTTATTATTTATTTATTATTATTTAATAAATGTGAATTTACAAAGCACAACTTTTGCATTGTTGTGGCTTCCCTCCCCAACCTCCCTCCCTCCCACAACCCTCCCTTCTCCCACTCCCTCTCCCATTCCACTCTTCATCAAGTTCCACCAAATAAATGAGCTTTCAGTGCACCTCAAGGATCTAGAAAAACTGCAGCAAACCAGACCCAAATCTAGTAGGAGAAGAGAAATAATTAAAATCAGAGGAAAAATCAACAGGATTGAATAAAAAATTACAAAAAATCAGCCAAACGAAGAGCTGTTTTTTTTTTTTGAAAAAATGAATAAAATTGACACACCATTGGCTCAACTAACTAAAAAAAGACCCAACTCAATAAAATCAAAGATGAAAAGGAAATGTAACAACAGACACCACAGAAATAAAAAGAATCATCAGAAATTACTACAAAGAGTTGTATGCCAGCAAACAGGGAAATCTTTCAGAAATGGATAGATTCCTGGACACATGCAATCTACCTAAATTGAACCATGAAGACATAGAAAACCTGAGACAGAAATTGAAACAGTAATAAAGGCCCTCTCAACAAAGAAAAGCCCAGGACCAGATGGATTCACTGCAGAATTCTACCAGAAATTTAAAGAAGAACTAACTCCAATTCTTCTCAAACTATTCAGAACAATCGAAAAAGAGGGAATCCTCCCAAATTCTTTCTATGAAGCCAGCATCATCTTAATCCCTAAGCCAGAGAAAGATGCAGCATTGAAAGAAAATTACAGACCAATATCCCTGATGAACATAGATGCAAAAATTCTTAATAAAATTCTCACCAGTAGAATACAACAACACATCAGAAAGATCATCCACCCAGACCAAGTAGGATTTATCTTTGGTATGTAGGGATGGTTCCATGTTTGCAAATCAATCAATGTGATGTACCACATTAACAAACTGCAGAATAAAAACCATATGATTATCTCAATAGATGCTAGAAAGCATTCGATAAAATTCAACACCCTTTCATGATAAAAACTCTAAGCAAATTGGGTATAGAAGGAACATTCCTCAATACAATCAAAGCAATTTATGAAAAACCCACGGCCAGCATCCTATTGAATAGGGAAAAGTTGGAAGCGTTTGCACTGAGATCTGGTACCAGACAGGGATGCCCACTCTTACCACTGCTATTCAATATAGTTCTGGACGTTTTAGCCAGAACTATTAGGCAAGAAAAAGAAATTAAAGGGATACAAATTGGGAAGGAAGAAGTCAAACTATCCATCTTTGCAGACAATATGATTCTTTATTTAGGAGATCCAAAGAACTCTACTAAGAGACTATTGGAACTCATAGAAGAGTTTGGTAAAGTAGCAGGATATAAAATCAGGGCACAAAAATCAACAGCCTTTGTATACACAGGCAATGCCACGGCTGAGGAAGAACTGCTAAGATCAATCCCATTCACAATAGCTACAAAAACAATCAAATACCTTGGAATAAACTTAACCAAGGACGTTAAAGATCTCTACGATGAGAATTACAAAATCTTAAAGAAAGAAATAGAAGAGGAAACCAAAAAATGGAAAAATCTTCCATGCTCATGGATTGGAAGAATCAATATCATCAAAATGTCCATTCTCACGAAAGCCATTTATAGATTCAATGCGATACCAATCAAGATACCAAAGACATTCTTCTCAGATCTAGAAAAAATGATGCTGAAATTCATATGGAGACGCAGGAGACCTCGAATAGCTAAAGCAATTTTGTACAACAAAAACAAAGCCGGAGGCATCACAATACCAGATTTCAGGACATACTACGGGGCAGTTGTAATCAAAACAGCATGGTACTGGTACAGAAACAGATGGATAGACCAATGGAACAGAATAGAAACACAAGAAATCAATCTAAACATCTACAACCAACTTATATTTGATCAAGGATCTAAAACCAATTCCTGGAGCAAGGTCAGTCTATTCAATAAATGGTGCTGGGAAAATTGGATTTCCACGTGCAGAAGCATGAAGCAAGACCCCTACCTTACACCTTACACAAAAATCCACTCAACATGGATTAAAGGCCTAAATCTACGACCCAACACCATCAAATTATTAGAGAACATTGGAGAAACCCTGCAAGATATTGGGACCGGCCAAGACTTCTTGAAAAAGACCCCAGAAGCATAGGCAGTCAAAGCCAAAATTAACTATTGGGATTGCATCAAATTGAGAAGTTTCTGTACTGCAAAAGAAACAAGAAAGTGAAGAGGCAACCGACAGAATGGGAAAAAATATTTGCAAACTATACTACAGATAAAGGATTAATAACCAGAGTCTACAAAGAGATCAAGAAACTCCACAACAACAAAACAAACAACCCACTTAAGAGATGGGCCAAGGACCTCAATAGACAGTTTTCAAAAGAGGAAATCCAAATGGCCAACAGGCACATGAAAAAATGTTCAAGATCACTAGCAATCACGGAAATGCAAATCAAAACCACAATGAGGTTTCACCTCACCCCAGTTAGAATGGCTCACATACAGAAATCTGCCAACAATAGATGCTGGCGAGGATGTGGGGAAAAAGGGACACTAACCTACTGTTGGTGGGAATGCAAACTGGTAAAGCCACTATGGAAGTTAGTCTGGAGATTCCTCAGAAACCTGAATATAACCCTACCATACAACCCAGCCATCCCACTCCTTGGAATTTACCCAAAGGAAATTAAATTGGCAAATAAAAAAGCTGTCTGCACCTTAATGTTTATTGCAGCTCAATTTACAATAGCTAAGACCTGAAATCTACCTAAATGCCCATCATCAGTAGACTGGATAAAGAAATTATGGGATATGTACTCTATAGAACACTATACAGCAGTAAAAAAAAAAAAAAAAAAAAACAAAAAACAAAAAACAGTGAAATCTGGTCATTTGCAACAAAATGGAGGAATCTGGAACACATCATGCTCAGTGAAATGAGCCAGTCCCAAAGGGACAAATATCATATGTTCTCCCTGATCAGTGACAACTAACCGAGCACCAAAAAGGAAACCTATTGAAATGAAATGGACACTATGGGAAAGAATGACTTGATCGGCCCTTGTCCTGACTGTTGATGTACAACTTAATACTTTATCCCTTTTAGTATTTTGTTCTACTTAATACTAGTGGTTGAACTCTGTAATCAACACACAGTTATTCTTAGGTGTTTAAATTTAACTGAAAAGTGATCTCTGTTAAATATAAGAGTGGGAATAAGAGAGGGAGGAGATGTACAATTTGGGACATGCTCAAGCTGACTTGCCCCAAATGGTAGAGTTAGAAACATGCCAGGGGATTCCAATTCAATCCCATCAAGATGGCATGTACCAATGCCATCTCACTAGTCCAACTGATCAATTTATGTTCACAATTGATCATACTGAGATGTCTAAGAGTCAAAGGGATCATATAAACAAGTCTAGTGTCTGCTAATACTAACTGATAGAATAAAAAAGGGAGAGAACGATCCAACATGGGAAGCAGGATATACAGCAGACTCTGGCAAAAAAAAATAAAAAAACAACAACAAAAAAACCACAACTATATGAAAGATCTCTGTGAGTGAGATCCCAGTGCAAAGAACTGGTCATCAAAGAAGGAGGTACCTTTCTCTGAAGGGAGGAGTGAACCTCCACTTTGATTATGACCTTGTCTAAATAAGATCGAAGTCAGTGAACTCAAAAAGCTTCCATAGCCTTGGCAACTCATGAGAAGAGCCTAGGGAGATTACTGGTGCCATAAACAAGAGTGTCAATTTGTTAAGTCAACAACAGGAGTCACTGTGCACTTACTCCTCATGTAGAATCTCTGTCCTTAATGTGTTGTACATTGTGAATTAATGCTATAACTAGTACTCAAACAGTATTTTACACTTTGTGTTTCTATGTGGGTGCAAACTGTTGAAATCTTTACTTAATATATGCTAAATTGATCTTCTGTATATAAAGATAATTGAAAATGAATCTTGATGTGAATGGAAGAGGGGAGGAAGAGGGAAAGGGGAGGGTTGCAGGTGGGAGGGAAGTTATGGGGCGGAAAAGCTATTGTAATCTATAAGCTGTACTTTGGAAATTTATATTCATTAAATAAAAGTTAAAAAAAGAAATATATTGTTAGTTTGAAACCATTCATCTGTCAGTTTAGACAGTAATTTACCCAAACATTTAAAATAGATTTTCAAGATACCTTGAGTAGACCACTATATACTGTTCTCTTAGAGAAAAAAAAATTGTCTGGTTGTTCATTTTTAATCTGACCAAAATGAAATAAATGTTCATTAAAATAAAAAAGATTAGTGAGTGAATTAGAATCTCTTGCACTGTAGCTAGTCTGCAGAGTACAGCTGATACTGTCTTTCTTCTCCAGTCTCCATAATTGCAGAGATTTGTAGATTGTCAATTACAAATAATTGTTAATTTGTAATTGTTAATTACAAATAATTAACTTAGCATTAGGGTAATTAGCAACAAAAGAAGCCGCTCAACCAAAATCTTACATTTTCATATTTTATTTTAGTGTTTCATGATCAAACATGTTTTCATAATTTATTTCATTTAGAACTCGAGTGGTACATGGTTTTCCAGTATCTATTCCCTATTACCTATTCACTTTGAAATTAAAATTGATTATCGAGAAAGAGCTGGATTTTAACCTATTGCAGTTATATAGCCATGTGGTAGATATGTCTTCTAGCCGGCCATCAAGACAAGTTAGCAATACTGGAGGATTTTATTAAGAAAGTCACCTTCTCTCTGCTTTGAATTCAAAGCTGTCCAGCGAGGCCTTAAAGACTAAAGTCTCAGCAAGTTCTTTCACTCACCGTGTTTTCTAGGTGCACCCATGTTGTGGCAGGTATCAATAACTCATTTCTTTTTATTGGTGAAAAATATTCCACTGTATGGATGTAATGCATTTTGTTTATCCATTCATCATTTGTTACATATTTGTTGTTTTCCTTTTTTTTTTTTTTTTTTTTTTTTACTGTGAATAGTGCTGTTATATGTGTTTTCATTTCTCTTGGGTATATACCTGTGAGTAGATTGTTGTGTCATATGATAACTACATTTAACATTCTGAGTCGCTTCCAGAATATTTTCCAAAGTGGCTCCACTATTTTTCAATCTTACCAGCAATGTATGAGTTCTGTTTCCTCCATATCTTTGCCAACATATGTTATTTATCATTTTCATTATTGCCATCCTCGTACAAGGGTAGGAGGAGTAGTGTTTACTTGTGGCTGGTTTTGACTTGTATTTTACCAATGGCTGATGATAAGTATATTTTCATGTATTCAAATCTCTGTATTGAGATCCTTTGCCCAGTTTTAAATTGGGTTATTGGTCTTTATATTACTGAGTTGTACGAGTTTTTTATTTTAAGCAGTAGTCCATTATCAGGTATATGGTTTACAAATATATTCTTACATTTAACCCCCAAATGCTCAGAACAGCTGGACATGGGCCAGGCTGAAGCTAAGAGCCATTAACACAATCCATGTCTCCCAGATGGGTGGCAGGGACTCCCAGAGTGTACATTGGTAGTAAGCTGGACTTGGGTGTGGAGCTGGGACTTGAACCCAGGCAGTCTAATATAAGATGCTAATATAACTGGTATCTTTTTTTAAAAAAGTTTTATTTTATTTATTTTAAAGGCAGAGTTAGAAAGAAATAAGGAAAGAAGGACAGAGAGGGAGAGAGAATCTTCCATCCACTAGTTGATTTCCTAAATGACTGCAATGGCCAGGTCTGAGCCAAGAAGAAGCCATGAACCGGGAGCTTCATCTGGGTCTCCCACGTGGGCCATCTTTTGCTGCTTTCCCAGGCACATTAGCAAAGATGTGGATTGGAAGTGGTGCAGCTAAGACCCAAACTGGCACCCATATGGGATGCTGGTGTTACAGGTGGTGGCCCAACCTGCTACTCCACAGTGCCAGACCCCCAACTGGTATCTTTTTTTTTTTTAAAGATTTATTTATTTGTTTGAAAGTCAGAGTTACAGAGAGGCAGAGGCAGAGGCAGAGGCAGAGGCAGAGAGAGAGAGAGAGAGAGAGAGAGGCTTCCATTCACTAGTTCACTCCCCAGATGGCCGTTAATAGCCAGAACTGTGCCAATCCGAAGCCAGGAGCCAGGAGCTTCTCACAGGGCTCCCGCATGGGTGCAGAGGCCCAAGGACTTGGGCCATCTTCTACTGCTTTCCCAGGCCATAGCAGAGAGCTAGGTCGGAAGTGGAGCAGCCGGGACTCGAATCATGGCACTGCAGGTGGCAACCTCACCTGCTGTGCCACAGCATCGGCCCCTCCAGCTAGTATCTTAATGATGAAGCTAAATGTCTGCCTCCGAAGATTTATTTTTAAAAAAGATTTATATATTTATTCGTTTACTTAAAAGGCACAGTGACAGAGAGAAAGGGAGAGATGGGGGTGGGAGAAAGGTTAGAGAGCAAACGAGAAAAAGAACTCCATCCCCAAAATGTATGCAACAAGCCAGGAGGCTGGAACTCCATCTGGGTCTCCCACATGGGTAGGAGAGTTCCCAAATACTTGGACTGTCATCTGCTGCTTTCCCAAGTGCATTAGCAGGGAATTGAATTGGAAGTCGAGCAGCTGGAACTTTGAACCAGCACTCTGATATTGAGATACCAGCATGACAAGTGGCAGCTTAACCTGCTGTACTATAACACCAGCCTCAAAGCTTTTAAAATTTTTTTAAAAATATTTGTTTATTTATTTGAAAGGCAGAGTTACAGAGAGAGGGAAACACAGAGAAAGACATATCTTCCATCTGCTGGTTGACTCCACAAGTGGCTTCAATGGCTGGGTTTTCTGCAGGTCTCTGATGTGGTTGCAGGGTCCCAAGCACTTGGGCCATTCTCTGCTGCTTTCCCAGACACATTAGTAGGCAGCTGGAATGGAAGTGGAGCAGCCGGGAAACAACTGGCACCCAAATGGGAGGCCAGCCTTGCAGGTAGCAGCTTACCCCACTGTGCCACAGTGCTTGCCCCCAAAGTTTTAAATTTTGATAAAGTAAGTTCATCTGTTTTTCTTTTTTTGTGTGTGTTTTTAAACAAATGGCATAGCTAAGAAACCATTATCCAAACCAAGATCAGGAAGATTAATTTCTGTGTTTTCTTCTAAAAGTTTTAACTCTTACATTTAGTCCTTTTTTAAAATTTAAATTTGAGGAGTGGAGAGACAGTGAGAAAGAGACAGGCTTTGAAAGAGAGTTCCCACCAAATGGTTTAATGCTTACAATGGCTGAGGCTGGGCCAATGCCAAAGCCAAGAACCATGATATCAATTCAGTTCTGTCATCACATGGCTGTATGGAATCCATTACTATTGCCTCTCTGGTTCTGCATTAGCTGGAAATTGGTGGCAGGAGCTTGGGCCTTGTGTTGATTCCAGGCACTCTAGAGTGGGACACATGCATCTTAACCCATGTCCTAACTGCTAGGCTAAATGTCCACCCCGTGTTCTATTTCAAATTGATATTTGTGGCATTAGAAAGGACTCCAGCTTCAATCTTTTGTATGTAAGTATCCAGTTGTCTCTATTATTTGTTAAAATGACTATTATTTCCTTGTTAAATGGTCTTGACATCTTTGTTGAAAATCAACTGATCATAGATGGACTTCAGTTCTATTCCATTGATCTGTATAATCTATTCATACGTGAGTACCAGTAATACACTGTTTGGATTCCTATTGCACTGAGTAAGTTTTGAAACTGAGAAGTGTGAGTCCTTCCTCAACTTTGTTCTTTTTCTTTTTTTTTTTTTTAATGTTTTTTGTTTGTTTGTTTTTTGACAGGCAGAGTGGACAGTGAGAGAGAGAGACAGAGAGAAAGGTCTTCCTTTGTCATTGGTTCACCCTCCAATGGTTGCCGTGGCCGGCGCACTGCGCGGATCCAAAGCCAGGAGCCAGGTGCTTCTCCTGGTCTCCCATGGGGTGCAGGGCCCAAGCACTTGGGCCATCCTCCACTGCACTCCCGGGCCACAGCAGAGAGCTGGCCTGGAAGAGGGGCACCGGGACAGAATCCGGCGCCCCGACCAGGACTAGAACCTGGTGTGCCGGCGCCGCAAGGTGGAGGATTAGCCTAGTGAGCCGCGGTGCCGTCTAAACTTTGTTCTTTTTCAAGGTTGACCTGACTATTCTGGTTCCCTTGAGTTTGCAAGTGAATTTGAGGATTAACTTGTCAGTATTTTACAAAAAAAGCCAGTTGAGATTCTGATAGGAGCTACATTGATATATAGATGAGTAGTTTCATCTCTATTAGTTCTATAACAAAAGTAGCACTGTAACCAATTACTACAAAATTATTGGCTTGAAACAATAGAGATTTAAAATTTTATGCTTCTGGAGATCAGAAGTCTGAAATATTGGACAAAAATCAAGTTGTAGGTAGACCTGTGTTCCATATAGAGGATCTTGGAGAAGAATCTTTCTGTGCTTTTTCTGCAGCTTCTAAAAGCTGTCTGTGTTCCTTGGCTCATGGCCCCTTCCTCCTTTTTTAATACCATATCATTCCAGCCTTTCCTTCTACTGTTGTATTTCTTTTTTATGACTTTAAACCTCTTGCCTTCCTCTTAAAAGGACCCTATGATTACTTTGAGCTCCCTCAGATAATCCAGGATAATCTCCACATCTCAAGAACTTTTAGTCACATCTGTGGAGTCCCTTTTGTCAGATTTTAGGGACATGGACATACTTGGAAATGAAGAAGCCAATACCATTTTTTTTTTTAAGATTTATTTATTTGTTTGGAAAGCAGAGTTACAGAGAAGCAGAGGCAGAGAGAGAGAGAGGTCTTCCATCCACTGGATCACTCCCCAAATGGCTGCAAGGGCCGGAGCTGGGCTGATGCAAAGCCAGGAGCCAGAGGCTTCTTCTGGATCTTCCAGCTTCCTGAGAGTACACAGCTTGAGAGTCAGTAGATGATGACTTAAGTGCTTGGGTTGCTGCTGTCCATGTGGGATACTTGGAATGGGTTCTGGGCTCCTGACTTTTGCCTGGTTCAGCTCTGGTTGCTGCTGGCATTTGGGGAGTGGACCAGCACATGGAAAATCTCTCTTTTTGTCTCTCTCTCTGTCCCTCTGCCTTTCAAATAAAATGAAAATAAATAATATTTTAAAATATTAAAAATCCTTAAAAACAAGGATTCAATATTTTTAAGAAAAATTTTTTTCTTTTTCAGTATCATAATTTTTCTATCTTCCTATTTTCTATATTGCTTATTATTTTGTGAAGAAGTTCTGGGAGTATAGGGAGTAATTGTGTAGTAAAATCGCTAATTGTAACATAATATGATAATTACTCTTTTTCCTCTTTTCTCTAGATCCTTAATTATTACTCTTTTTCTCTTTTGACATCCCTTCCTAAATAATTCAGATAGAACCTGGAAGAACAAGAGAGAAAAGGAAACAAGATGGAGAAAGGAGGAAGAGTAAGAGAGAAGAAAGGGGTTGTTGGAGCCCACTGCTGACTTTTGCAAAAGGGTGAGAAGGAGAACAGGGGAGTTCAGGTGAGGCGAGGAGCGTGTGGCCACAGTAGGTACAGGCTTTCTGAGCTGGAGCAGTGTGAAGATACTGACCTTTGGGAAGGGGCTTGCTGTGACCAGGGAAGCTTTGTTCCTTACCATAATTGATTCAGTAAAGTAAGTGGGGTTAATGGGAGCCAATTTTCTCATCTCAGAGGAGGGAGTTGAAATACAGAGAAGGAGAAAAGGAGAGTAAATCTGGGGTACTGGATTGTACTTGGAGATACCTATGTGAGCTCATGGTTTTTAATATATAATATGTATGTTTATATTCTGTTTGCTGAGAGCAATGACATTTCAGTAACTATAAGCATTACTAATGTCCAGATCTGTGTTTCCAAGTACTTTCCTCCACTAAAAGGAACTGGGTTTATTTTTTTTTCTTTTTGTTTGTTTTTGAAAAATGGCTGAATTTAGGGATAGGGCAGAGCAAGTACCACATGAGACTTGAACATCAAGGAATGGTGGCAGCATATCAAAAGATTAAGTTGGAAATTTTGTGATCATATTTGTACATGGGCTATTCAAAAAGTTTATGGAAAGTGCATATTATGAAAAAACTATGTATGACTTTGAAAGTTTTTTGTACCAAAATAAACATAACTTTAAATTTTCTGTTTCCATGAACTTTTTGAAGTCCCCTCATATAAGGTCAATGTAACTTCCCATAGATACTTTAATTATAGGAGGGCAGAGAGTAATTTTATAATGGGGAAGGCTGGCAAACATTATTGTGATCAAATAAGCAAGGTTAACGTCTTTTAAAAAATGTTTATTTATTTGAAAGAGTTAACACAAAAAGAGAAGGAGAGTCAAAGAGAGACGTCTTCCATCCTCGGGTTCATTCCTCAATTGGCTGCAATGGCCAGAGCTGCGCTGATCTGAAGCCAGGAGCCAGGAGCTTCTGCCAGGTCTCCCATGTGGGTGCAGGAGCCCAGGACTTGGGCCTTCTTCTACCTCTTTCCCAGGCCATAGCAGAGAGCTAGATCGAAAGTGGAGCAGCTGGGACTTGAACCAGCACCCATATGGAGTGCCAGCACTGCAGGCTGCAGCTTTACTTGCTATGCCACAGTGCCAGCCCCAGCAAGGTTAACTTCACCAGTTGTGGTACAAAGTGAAATTAAGTGCTACCTGATAGGATAAAATATGAATATAGCACCACTTCTATGATATTTTTGCCAAAGATGTATAACTAGAATTTAATTGAAATAATGAGGACATTATGTTGGGGAACATTCTTCAAAATAGGTGGCTTTAGACTTAAAAGTGTCAAAGTCATAAAAGTCAAGGATAGGGGTTGGCGTTGTGATGCAGAATTAAGCTGTAGCTTATGATTTTGACATTCCATATTGGAGTTTTGTTTTGAGTCCTGGCTGGTTTTCAGATCTAGCTTCCTTCTGATGTGACTGGGAGGCAGGGAAGATGACCCAGGTATTTGGGCCCCTGCCACCCATGTTGGAGACCAGGATGAATTTCCTGGCTCCTGGCTTTGCCTAGCTCAGACCTGACTATTATAGCCATTTGGGGAGTGAACCAGTGGATGGAAGACTTTCTTTCTCTCTCTCTCTTTCTCTCTTTCTGTCTCCCTCTCTTTCTGTCACTGTGCCTTTGAAATAAATAAATAGATCTTTAAAAAAAAAAAGTCAAGGAAAGACTACAGATGGTTGCAGATTGAAGGAGAGTAAGGAGCTATAAAAACTAAACAAAATGTATGACTTTGGGCAGAATCCTTATTGGAACAATTGACAAAATGTTTTGATGTTTTGGTGTTGATTTCTAATTTTGATTGTTTTATGGTTATGTAGGAGAACATTTTTTTTTTTTTTTTGACAGGCAGAGTGGACAGTGAGAGAGAGAGAGAGAGAAAGGTCTTCCTTTTGCCATTGGTTCACCCTCCAATGGCCGCTGCAGCCGGCGCGCTGCAGCTGGCGCACCGTGCTGATCCGATGGCAGGAGCCAGGTACTTCTCCTGGTCTCCCATGGGGTGCAGGGCCCAAGTACTTGGGCCATCCTCCACTGCACTCCCAGGCCACAGCAGAGAGCTGGCCTGGAAGAGGGGCAACCAGGACAGAATCCGGCGCCCCGACCAGGACTAGAAGCCGGTGTGCCGGCGCCACAGGGCGGAGGATTAGCCTAATGAGCCGCGGCGCTGGCTCTTTTTTCCCTTTCATTTTAAAGATTTGTTTATTTATTTGAAGGGTAGAGAAAGAAGGAGAGAGCTGTGGCTGTGCCACAATGCTGGCCTTAGGGAAATGTTCTTATTTGAAGGAAATATACATAGAAATATTCTGGGGTAATGAGGTGACATGTTGACAACTCACTCTTAAATGGCTCATAAGAAGTTGTTTTGTTTTGTTTTGTTTTGTTTTGACAGGCAAAGTTAGACAGTGAGAGAGAGAGACAGAAAGAAAGGTCTTCCTTCCGTTGGTTCACCCCCCAAATGGCTGCTACGGCCGGCACACTGCGCAGATCAGAAGCCAGGAGCCAGGTGCTTCTCCTGGACTCCCATGCGGGTGCAGGTCCCAAGCACTTGGGCCATCCTCTGCTGCCTTCTCCAGTCACAGCAGAGAGCTGGACTGGAAGAGGAGCAACCGTGACATAATCCGGCACCCCAACCAGGACTAGAACCTGGGGTGCCGGCGCCGCAGGTGGAGGATTAGCCTAGTGAGCCGCGGCACTGGCCCATAAAAAGTTTTTTATTTTTGTAAGTTTGAGATTATTTGAAAATAAAAGGAATACATATGACATTCTTTTTTTTTTTTTTTTTTTTTTTTTTAAGATTTATTTATTTGAAAGGCAGAGTTTCAGAGACAGAGAGGGAGCAATGCAGAGAGTGTTCCATCCACTGATTCACTCCCCAAACGACCATATGGCAGGAGCTTGGCTAGGCCAAAACCAGGAGCCGAGAACTTCATCTGGGTCTCCCACATGGGTCCAGAGGTCCAAGGATTTGGGCCATGTTCTGCTGCTTTCGCAAGCTGTTAGCAGGGAAGGTGGATCAGAAGCAGAGCAGCTAGGACTTGAACCAGTGCCCATATGGGATGCTGGCATTGCAGGTGGTGGCTTAACCCATTATACCATAATGCCAGCCCCAACGTTCGTTCTTTTTTTTTTTTTTTATTTTTTTTGACAGGCAGAGTGGACAGTGAGAGAGAGAGACAGAGAGAAAGGTCTTCCTTTGCCGTTGGTTCACCCTCCAATGGCCGCCACGGCCGGCGCACCGCGCTGATCCGATGGCAGGAGCCAGGAGCCAGGTGCTTTTCCTGGTCTCCCATGGGGTGCAGGGCCCAAGCACTTGGGCCATCCTCCACTGCACTCCCTGGCCACAGCAGAGAGCTGGCCTGGAAGAGGGGCAACCGGGACAGAATCTGGCGCCCCAACCGGGACTAGAACCCGGTGTGCCGTCGCCGCTAGGCGGAGGATTAGCCTAGTGAGCCGCGGCGCCGGCCCCCAACGTTCATTCTTGAATGAACTTAAATTAATAGTGAATACCCTTCCATTTACCTGTTTACTTTGAATTGTTTAATAGAATGTTTTCTTGACTTAAATTTCAAATCCCTAGTTATTTGAATAAGAATCATTTTTAGTGTTTTAGTTTATGTTCATTTTAAAGATTAAATTATTAATAGCATAAACGTATAAACACCTATAGTTCATTTAACTTCATTTTAAAGGATATTTTGTTTCTTGTTTAAAAGTTAAAATTTTGAAGTTTTTTTTTTTTTTTTTTAAATGCTGGTTATAAGAGCGGGCAGTTGGCCTTACAGTGAAGACATTAACTTCTCATATCTGAGCTCTTGAGTTTGATGCTTGCTTCTAGCTTCTGCCTCCATCTTTCTTCTAGTGCAGAACCTGGGAGGTGGTGATAGCTCAAGTTATTGGGTTCCTGTCACCCAGATGGAAGATCTGGATAGGTTTCCTGGCTCCCAGCTTTGGCCTCAGCCCAGCATTTGGCTATCACGGGCTTTTGGGAATTGAACCATTAGATGGGAGTTCTATTTGTGTTTTTGCCTCTCAAAAATTTTTTAAAAAGATTTATTGTTTATTTGAAAGGCAGAGTTACAGAGAGAGAGGTCTTCCATCCTCTGGTTCACTCCTCAAATGGCTGCCATGACCAGGGCTGGGCCAGGTTGAAGCTGGGAGCTAAGAGCTTCTTCCAGGTCTCTCACGTGGGTGCAGGGCCAACATCCCCGGCTGCTTTCCCAGGCGCGTTAACAGGGAGCTGGATTGGAAGTGCAGCAGCTGGGACTCTCACCGGTACCCATATAGGATATCAGTGCTTCAGGCTGGGGCTTTAACTCACTGTACCACAGTGCCAGCACCTCCCCCAATTTTTTTTAATATACAAAATAAGTATACTTTTCTTGGCTATATAAACTTATAGTGTTCTAATTTTTTAAAGGTTTAATAACAAGATTCTTTTATTTATCTTGTTATTATTTATCTTTATTGCCTGAAAGATTCATTCTTGTCTTCTGTGTTTCAACTATCACATTTTAAAGTCTGAGACTTTTTCCTTTAACTAAGTAGCAGGTGCTGTACTAGAACAATAACACCATTGTTGAGCCTGATATATTTTTATTTTCATATATTGCAGAACTTTTATGTATTCATTTAAATTAACCTTTTCTCCAGGGGTACAGATGATTTAAATTGGTGCTGATTATGTTTTTTTTTTTTAATATTTATTTTATTTATTTGAAACAGAGTTATAGAGAGAGGTCTTCTACCTGCTGGTTCACTCCCCAAATGGCTGCAATGGACAGAGCTGGGCCAATCTGAAACCAGGAGTCGGGAGCTTCTTCCAGGGCTCCCACTGGGGTGCAGGGTCCCAAGCACCTGGGCCATCCTACACTGCCTTCCAAGGCGCATTAGCAGGGAGCTGGATTGGAAGTGGAGCAGCTGGGACCCAAACCAGCACTCATATTGGGTGCCGGCACTGCAGGCTAGGGCTTTAACTTGCTGCTCCATAGTGCCAGTCCCTGCTTTGTTTATTATGGGATAATATTTTTCACAAAAAATTTAGCTCCAGGTGGTAATGCATCTGAAGTACTTACTGAAGTATAAAGTTTTGTGTTGACATTATCTTATTTGCTGCAGAACTATCCATTTTAGCAGTCATTCATTATCATGTTGGCAAATATACAATTCAAAATGTAAATTAGTAATTTTTTTCAGCTCTCTGAAAATTTAGCATAGTAAACTATTTCAGCTTAAAAAATTTTTTGTCCATTTCAGCTAAATTCACTAGTAGTATATCTGTAGTACTAATAGCTGTGTTATTTATATATATTTATTTATTATATACCATGTATTGTGCTTATAAATATATAATTCCTATTATAATAATAACTGCATAATTCAGTTGTTATGTTGCCTTTGGCCATTATATTTGCTATGATCAGTTAAATTTGGTACTTTATCTTCTTTTCTTGGGGCAAGTTACCTTTTTTTCAGAGAAAAGTACAATGATTAATACTTGTTCAACAATTATAGTAAAAAAAAAAAGTATAGAGTAGCCCCCAAACAGAATTCTGTTTGTTGAATTTCACAACCATGAATCACATTTTGGTTTTAGTACTGAAGGGATCATCTTTATTTTGAACATAACATCTAAGTTCAGATCCATATACATTCCTTTGATATTAGTAGATTTTCCTCTGTACTTTGGACATATGTGGAGTTGAGAAGATATTAGATAAAGTTTTTAGGTTTAAAAATTCATATAAAGAATTATGATTCTTTAAAGTAATTGGTAGTGAATAAAAGTGAATTGTCAATTGAATAGCTTCATTTTTTTCCAGTGAAACTTTTTATTTAAGGAATAAAAACTTCATGTATTTCATAAGTACAACTTTAGGAATATAGTGATTGTTCCCACCATACCTGCCCTCCCACCCACCCCACCCCCCCGCCACCTTCCTCTCCCATTCCCAGTCCCATTCTCCACTAAGATCCATTATCAGTTAACTTTATACACAGAACCAACTCTATACTAAGTAAAGAAGAGTTAAACAATTTGCATGAAAACAACACAACAAAAACTTGTTCCTCAACAGTCAAGGGCTGTTCAAAGTCATTGCATCTCAAAGTTAATTAACTTTTTTTTTTATAAGCTTAGTTAACTTTAAAAAAGCACTGAAGAATGATATATCTTTTTTGAGCACTCAGACATAACTTTAACTTATGGGACATAAGAATATCCTCCCCTTAATACACTAAAATGAAATAAATCTTTGAGAACAAGTTTTACTGTTAACACATAATACAACTCTTTGAGAACAGAGGTCCTATATGGGAAGTTAGTGCACAGTGACTCTGGTTGTTAATTTAATAATTAACACTCTTATGTATGACTTTAATGTTTACCTGAGGCTCTTGACATGAGCTGCCTAGGCTGTGGAAGACTTTTGAATCCAGAGACTCCTTCAGTATTTAGACAAGGTCATAAGCAAAGTGGAACTTCTCTCCTCCCTTCAGAGAAAAGTACCTCCCTCTTTGATGACCACTTCTTTCCACTGGGGTCTCACCCACCAAGGTCCTTCATTAGTAGGACATTTTTTGCCACAGTGTCTCGGCTTTCCATTCCTGAAATGCTCTTGTGGGCTTTTCAGTCAGACCAGAATGCCTTAAGGACTATGAATAGCTTCGTTTAAACCTCATTTTGGGGGGGTTGGTGCTGTAGTATGGCAGGTAAAGCCACTGCTTGCCATGCCAACAACCCAGATGGGTGTTGGTTCATGTCCTGGCTGCTCCACTTCCCATCTAGCTCCCTGCTGATAGCCTGTGAAGAGCAGTGGAGGATGGCCCAGGTGCTTAGGCCCCTGTACCCACATGGTAGACCTGGAGGAAACTCCTGGCTCCTGGTTTCAACATGACCCAGCCCTGACCCTAGCAGCCATCTGGGGAGTGAATCAGAAGATAGAAAATCTCTCTCTCTCTCTCTCTCTCTCTGTAATTCTGACTTTCCAACAAACAAATACATCTTTGAAATAAATAAGTAAAATAAGTATCTTCTTTTACTTTCTACATTTTTATAGAAATAGTTGTAGTTATAAAGTATTTTGTAAATATTTCACAAAAATAATTGATGGTCAAAAGGTTAAATTTCTTTAAAGGTTTATTTGTTTTTTGTAATTAATAAAAATTGGTTACAGTGATGTAATGTTCTATACAATATTTTCCTAGCATTATTCTTGATAATATTGGTTAATGTTCATTTTCACAAAGCCCCTTTGGCCATACATTATTTCTTTATGAGCTTTGTGGGGTTTGGAATGTAATAACATGACCTGTGACTTGTGAAATAGGCCAAACTATTCCTGAAAGAAGTGTAATAGCAGAGCTACAGCAAGAAAGACTTTTTACATGATTGATGGGCTGTGAAACTGTTCATTAGATGTTGATTTCTGAGACAGCATCAGTTTTAAATAGATTTTTGTCAGAAACATCATTGTAGATGATTCAAATTTAGTTGAGTTTCTGATCTTATAACAAAGAAATACCATACTCTAGTTTTTTTCAATAAAAAATTAAATTTTTGGTCATAGTTACTTTGGTATCATGCAGGAGCCTGTTGAAAAGGTGACAGAAATGTATATTTGGCATTTATTATGTTTTTTCATTTATTTTCATTTTATTAGAAAGAGAGAGAGATCTTTCCCATCTACTGGTTCACTCCCTAAATGCCCTCAACTAGCTAGAGTAGGGCTAGGCTGAAGTTAGGAACCAGGAAGTCAATCTGGGATGCTCACATAGATAGCAGGAACCCAAATACTTGAGCCATCATCTGCTGCCACTCAGGGTGAACATTAGCAGGAAACTGGAATTGGAAGCAGAGCCAGGACCCCAACCCAGGCACTCTAATATAGGATGCAGACATCCCATGTGATGACTTAACTGCTGATTTAAATACTTACTTCAGTAATTACTTCTTTTTTTTTTTTTAAAGATTTATTTTATTTATTTGAAAGTCAAGAGTTATAGAGAGAAGGGAAGAGACAGAGACAGATCTTCTGTCAGCTGTTTCACTTCCCTGATGTCTGCAATGGCTGCACTTGGGCCAGGTCAAAGCCAGGAGCCAGGCGCTTTTTCCAGCTCTCCCATGTGGATGCAGGGGCCCAAGGACTTGGACCATCCTCTGGTGCTTTCCCAGGTGCATTAGCAGAAAGCTGGATTGGAAGTGGAGCAGCTGAGACTAGAACTGGTGCCCACATGGGATGCCAACATTGCCCACAGCAGCTTAACTCATTACACCATGATGTCGGCCCCAGTAATTACTTTTCAATAAATATGTGGAAGAAGGTAAATTCAGTGCTGTGCTGAATATTGTAATTTTCTAGTCATTTTCTATTTAATAAGAAGTCATTTCAGAGCCTTTGTTTGAGTGTATTGCATGTCTTTCTAGGGGCTGGCACTGTTGTGTAGTGGGTAAAGCTGCTGCTTGCGGCACCAGTATCTCATGTGGGTGGCTGACCGAAGTTCCAGCTGCTCCACTTCCAATCCAGCTCCCCACTAATGTATCAGGGAAAGCTGCAGAACATGGTCCAATTATGGCCTCTTGCACCCACGTGGGAGACCCGGAAGAAGCTCCTGGCTCCTGACTCCTGGCTTTGGATCAGCCCAGCTCCTGCTGTTGTGGCCATTTGGGGAGTGAACCAGTGGATGGAAGATCTCTGTCTCTGTCTCTCCCTCTCTCTTTCTGTCTGTCTGTAACTCTGCTTTTCAAATAAATAAATAAATCTTTTAAAAAATATTTATTTATCTGAAAGAGTCACACAGAGAGAAGGATAGACAGATCGATCTTCTACCTGCTGGCCAATTCCCCAAATAGCTGCAATGACCATGGCTGGGCCAGCTGAAGTCAGAAGCCAAGAGCTTCATCCAGGTTTCCCATGTAGGTATCAGGGGCCCAATCACTTGGGCCATCTTCCTTGGCTCTTCCCAGGCCATTAGCAGGGAGCTGGATTGGAAGTGGAGCAGTCAGGACTCAAACTGGTGTTTATTTGGGATGATGGCATGGCAGGTGGCAGGTTTACCTGCTATGCCACAACACCATCCCTAATAAATCTTTAAAAAACAAAAAAACCTTTTCTTTCTAAAATAAATTTTAGAAATAAATAAAAGTTATTTTAAATTTATATAATTCTCAAATGTGATTCCATAGGTTTTTGCCTGAGATGAGAGAGAATGTGATTAATACAATTACTATTGGTTCAAAAAAAATTATTTCTTGGGGCCGGCACTGTGGCATAGCGGGTAAAGCCACTGCCTGCAGTGCTAGCATCCTATTTGGGTGCTGGTTCAAGTCCTGGCTGCTCCACTTCTGATCCAGCTCTCTACTATGGCCTGGGAAAGCAGTGGAGGATGACCCAAATCCTTGGACCCCTGCACCCACATGGGAGACCTGGCAGAAACTCCTGGTTCCTGGTTTTGGATCAGCACAGCTCCAGCCATTGCGGCCATCTGAGGAGTGAACCAGTAGATGGAAGACCTCTCTCTCTCTGTGTAACTCTGACTTTCAGATAAATAACTAAATCTTTAAGAAAAAAAGAATTATTTCTTAAAAGAACTTACATAGCTTTTTAGTTTTAAAAAATGACATAATTATTTATAAATTAAAATAATTGTATAAAAGTTTAGAGAAAAATATAAAAGTCATCTGGATATATTATTATATTCCAGAAAACTTTCCCAGAATGGTTGTGCAGAGAGATATGTGTATAACATTATGTAAATAGGCTCATAATGTGTGTTAATCTGTAGCCCTTAAAATTTTTTTAACTTTAAAGTGAAATAAAATAGCAGCCTCTCTCTTGTCTCTCCACAAGGTTGTTTCTAGTTCTGGTATTTTATCTGTTTAGAGGCATGGCGGTGGGGGGGCAGGGGGTGTTAAAAAGCAAGATAACATTTTTAACACAGTGTATATATGTGTATCATATTTTTTTTAATGAAGATTTATTTATTTATTTTAAAGTCATAGTTACAGGGGTTGGGAAGATTGATCTTCTATCTGTTGGTTTACTCCCTAAATGGCCACAGTGGCCAGGACTGAGCCAAGCTGGAACCGGGAGTTTGGCGTTTCATCTGGGACTCCCATATGGGTGACAGGGGCCCAAACACTTGGACCAAATTCTGCTGTTTCTTCCAGGCCATTAGCAGGGAGCTGGATCCGAAGTGGAAAAGCTAGGACCTGAACACATGCCCATATGGGATGCTAGTGTTTCAGGTGGTAGCTTTACCTGTTATGCCATAATCCTGACTCCTGAACATTTTAAGTGTTTTTTTTTTCCAATGCATATGGTATATATTAAGATAGGTGATTTGGAAAATGCTAAAGAAAGTATTTGGATCCTACCATCTAATACAGATTTCAGTACAGTAAAAGTTTTGCTTATGCAATGAGCCAGTTCTAGTCCTGGCTGTTCTTCTTCTGATCCAGCTCTCTGCTATGGCCTGGGAAAGCAGTGGAGGATGGCCCAAGTCCTTGGGCCCCTGCACCCACGTGGGAGACCTGGGTTAAGCTCCTGGCTTCCTGGCTTTGGATCAGCGCAGCTCTGGCACTGCAGCCAATTGGGGAGTGAACCAGCGGATGGAAGACCTCTCTCTCTCTCTCTGCCTCTCCTTCTCTCTGTGTAACTCTGACTTTCAAGTAAATAAATAAATCTTTAAAAAAACTTCTATTGTTAGCTTAGCTATGAAAGGTAATTGGGGTTACAAAGGTAGAATAGTTTGGATATGTTGAGAGTATGTAACTGTTGGAGATATCTGAATAGAAGAGTGCTGTGATGAGATGTATTATGAAACTTAGGGGGCCGGTGCTATGGCGCAGTAGGTTAATCCTCCGCGTGCGGTGCCGGCATCCCATATGGGTACTGGTTCTAGTCCTGGCTGTTAGATGATGAAGATGGCCCAAGTGCTTGGGTTCCTGCACCTGCATGGGAGACCTGGAAGAAGCTCTTGGCTCCTGGCTTCAGATTGGCGCAGCTCTGGCTGTTGTGGCCATTTGGGGAGTAAACTAACAGAAGGAAGACCTCTCTGTCTCTCCCTCTCACTGTCTGTAACTCTACCTCTCAAATAAATAAATAAAATCTTATTAAAAAAAAGAAACTTAGTCTGGCAGTTTTATGTCATATGAATTGCTTGGGAAGAGGTGGTATAGCCTGGTAATAATAACATGGGCCTTAGAATCAATCAGAGAAATTAGTGACCATATTCCAACTGTGTCACTCACTAGCTCCTTGGTCTTAAGGTTCATATCTTCCTTAAGTAATAAAATTGTTGTTTCTAATACGGTAGTAGTATCTGTCTCTTAGAGTTGTAAGGACATTTAATGAGTGCTTATTCCATGTCAGACTCTGTGCTAAATGTTTACATGTGTTATCTCATTTATATAAGATTATGTTTCCCAACCTTTCTGTATAGGTGGGTTTTGAAGAAGGAGTAGAGGACTTCTTCAGATGCCTTGATAGTTGGGGAAAGGAATGTAGGAAGGACATTCCAAGCAAAAGGAACTATTTGTACACATTGGAAATGTAAAAGAATGCATAAAAGAACCCATTGTGTTTAGGAATAATGAGTGTGTATGTGAAGGGAGCACATAAGAGATGAGAACTGAGAGTGGAAAAGTTAACTTGATCCAGATTATTAAGGGTCTTTCCTCTCTGTCTAAAGAGTTTGGGCTTTACCTTGTTAAACAAATAGCAAAAATTCAATTATTTATGAGAAGCCAGGCAGGTCAGGTAACCGATTGAATTGGACTGGGTAAGAACTGTGGTAAACTGGATATTGCAAATCACATATGCCCTTTCTTACCTAAATGTCTTTTCCTCTGTTCCGTCTGAGTTTTCCTATGTGAAAATTTGGGCCTAGTATTGGCTAAATTTTATAATTTTTAAAAGTGAAGCCAGATACTCATATTTGTAAATGTAAATTTTTTTGAAGATTTTTGTTTAAATTTATCTGAAAAGCAGAGTTACAGAGAGAGGAGGAGACAGAGAGAAATATATATCCTCCGTCCACTGGTTTATGCCCCAAATGGCCACTATGGCTGGGCCAGGCCAGGCCAAAGCTAGGAGCCTGGAGCTTACTTTGGGTCTCCCACGTGGGTACAGGGGTTCAAGCACTTGGGCCATCTTCTCCTGTCCTCCCATGCACATTATCAGGGAGCTGGATTGGAAGTGGAGCAGCCAGGTGTCAAACTGATGCCTATATGGGATGCCAGCATCACAGGTGGAGGCCTAACCTGCTAAGCCACAACACTGCCCCCAGTGTAAAATCTTATTTAAAGTATTATTAACATCCTGAAGTTATTGCTATAAAAATGCTGTTGTGTTAAACTTATTTTTT
Organism: Oryctolagus cuniculus; assembly: GCF_051225735.1. Lineage (NCBI taxonomy): Eukaryota > Metazoa > Chordata > Mammalia > Lagomorpha > Leporidae > Oryctolagus > Oryctolagus cuniculus. The sequence continues at coordinate 128,412,468 of NC_142873.1, forward strand.
AATGAATCTCTGGAAGAGACAGAATGCAGCTAATTCTGGTATAGATGGGATTCAGTACAATTACGTGTGCAACCACATGTCATTTAAAATTTCCACATGCTATAGTGGGTGACTTAACATAATATGATTTCTTCACCTTTTTGTTTTCATTGTTACTTTCAGCTGAATTTCATATGATTTGACTACTTCTAGATTCAGCTTTATTTTACATATTGCTGAACTAGAATAAAAGCAAGACTTATTTATCTCTTCCCAGGAGTCCTAATTCTTTATGGTCTCTTCTATGGCAATGATTTGTTCCACTGTAAAAATTCATATTTTTATATAGTTTTGTGGTCTTAAGAATTTTAGTTCAGCTATTCAAGGCACCAACTGCTATATCATCATAGAACTAAAATCAGAAAAGGATGGAAGTAACAATTATTGAGGACCCTTTTTGTGCTAGACACATTGAAATTCATTATCTAAGTCATCACAACAACCCTAGAAATGTAAGTATTAGCTTTATTTTATGGATGTGAGAAAAGTGCCCACAGACATTACATACCTTGCTTAAACTCCCATAGCTAGTTATATATAGAGCCAACAGTTAAATCTAATTTTAGGGGTGGTTATTATGGCACAGCAGTTAAACTGCCACTTGGGACACCCATATCCCATATTTGTGTGTCCGGAATTAAGTTCCACCTCTGCTTCCAATCCAGCTTTCTGCTTCTGTGTACCTTGGAGGCAGCAGATGTTGGCTCAAATACTTGGGTTCCTGTCACCCACGTGAGAGACCTGGATTGAGTTTCTGGCTCCTGACTTCAGCCTGGCCCAAAATTGGCTGTTGTGGACATTTGAGAAGTGAGTCACCAGATGAAAGATCAATCTCTCTCTCTCTCTCTTTCCCTGTTTCTCTCTCTCTCCCACTCTGCCTTTCAAATAATTGAAAAAAATTTTAAAAATTAAAAAGCAAATCTAAGCTTATTTTATTTTAAAGAGTGGAATTAAGTAACACTTAAAATCTCTAAGTAGTACAGTCAATAAATACTTGACCTCGTGAGAAAATATTAGATAGTTGATATCTAAGATTGATATCTAAAATATATAAAGAATGTTTACAGTGCAGTAAAGGACAACCCAATAAAATATGGGCAAAAGATATGAACAGACATGTTACAAAAATTATGTACAGGCTGGCGCCACGGCTCAATAGGCTAATCCTCCACCTAGTGGCGTCGGCACACCGGGTTCTAGTCCTGGTCGGGGCGCTGGATTCTGTCCTGGTTGCCCCTCTTCCAGGCCAGCTCTCTGCTGTGGCCCGGGAAGGCAGTGGAGGATGGCTCAAGTGCTTGGGCCCTGCACCTCATGGGAGACCAGGAGAAGCACCTGGCTCCTGCCTTCAGATCAGCGCGGTGCACCAGCTGCAGCGCGCCAGCCATGGCAGCCATTGGAGGGTGAACCAAAGGCAAAAGGAAGACCTTTCTCTCTCTCTCTCTCACTATCCACTCTGCCTGTCCAAAAAAAAAAAAAAAAAAAAATTATGTACAAATGACTAAAACACATGGAAAAACACTCAACATTATTAATCATCAGGGAAATAGAAATTAAAACTACAATGAAATGTTACTGTATTCCCACTAGAGTGGCTAAAATTAAAAAGCCAAATATTGGTAAAGATGTAGAGCAAATAAACTCTCAGACATAAATTGTTGTTGGGAATATAAAATAATATAAGCACTTGAGAAAAGATGTATACATACACCTACCTATGACCCAGAAATTCCACTCCTGAGTATTTACCCAAGATAAATTAAAGTGCATCTCAACAATGTCAATTTAAAAAAAGCCTTGTACAGGAAAGTTCATAGCAGCTTCAGTCATAAATGTCTCAATATGGAAACAGCTTAGTTGTACATGAACAGGAGAATGGCTAAAGAAACTGGTATATACATATAATGAACAATATAATTATTCAGTTAAAAGGACCATACTCCTAATACACATGAACACCTTGAATACTCACATATCTTGAAATACTTGTATGCTGTGTGAAAAAGCATCATCACTCAAGATTACATATTATATGATTTAATTACATGAAGTTCTAGAAGGGGCAAAACTAATAAACAAATAGTTTAGTTAAACGATCCAACATGGGAAGTGAGATACACAGTAGACCCATAGAATGGCAGATGTCCTAAACAGCACTCTGGCCTCAGAATCAGCCTTTAAGGCACATGGATCTGGCTGAAAAGCCCATGAGAGTATTACAGGCATGGAAAGCCAAAACACTCTGGCAAAAAACAAACAAACAAACAAACAAAAAACCTAAATGAAAGATCTCCGCGAGTGAGATCCCAGTGAAAAGAACAGGTCATCAAAGAAGGAGGTATCTTTCTCTGAAGGGAGGAGAGAACTTCCACTTTGACTACGACCTTGTCTAAATATGATCAGAGTCGGTGAACTCAAAAGGCTTCCATAGCCTTGGCAACTCATGACAAGAGCCTAGGGTGATTACTGATGCCATAAACAAGAGTGTCAATTTGTTAAGTCAACAATAGGAGTCACTGTGCACTTACTCCTCATGTAGGATCTCTGTCCTTAATGTGCTGTACATTGTGTTTTAATGCTATAACAGTACTCAAACAGTATTTTTCACTTTGTGTTTCTATGTGGGTGCAAACTGTTGAAATCTTTACTTAATATATGCTAAACTGATCTTCTGTATATAGAGATAATTGAAAATGAATCTTGATGTGAATGGAAGAGGGGAGGAAGAGGGAAAGGGGAGGGTTGCAGGTGGGAGGGAAGTTATGGGGGTGGGGGAAGCCATTGTAATCCATAAGCTGTACTTTGGAAATTTATATTCATTAAATAAAAGTTAAAAAAAATAAATTTCTTAAATTAATTAAAGTAATTAAATATTAATTAAGTTAAATTTCATTGGTTAAATTTGATTAGATATGGTTAAATTTAAATTAGTTTAATAATAAATTAATAAGAAATAAGTAAATCTTTCAAAAAAAGACTTATTTATTTATTTGAAAGGCAGAGTTACAGAGGGGCACAGGAAGAGAGAGAGAGAGAGAGAGAGAGAGGTCCTCCATCACTGGTTCACTCCCCAAATGACTGCAATGTCCAGAGCTGAGCCAATCCAAAGCCAAGAGACAGCAGCTTCTTCCGGGTCTCCCACGTGAGTGCAGGGGCACAAGGACTTGGGCCATCTTCTACTGCTTTCACAGGCCGTAGCAGAGAACTGGATTGGAAGTGGAGCATCTGGGCCTCAAACCGGTGCCCATAAAGGATGCTGGCACTGCAGGCAGTGGCTTTACCCGCTGTACCACAACCAGGCCCCCTAGTAAAGGTCATATGCCAATTAGAATGTTAATTGCAGCTTGGAGAAGGAATTAGAATTAGGCAAAGGGTGAAGGCCAGGAGAGTAGGTTTTGAAAACTACAGCTATTATTGATGTGGAATAGTGGGTAACATGAAAAAAGTGTTTGATTGCAGGCATATTATAAAAAATAGTAGAGAGCCGGCGCCGTGGCTCAATAGGCTAATCCTCCACCTTGCGGCGCCGGCACACCGGGTTCTAGTCCCGGTTGGGGCGCCGGATTCTGTCCCGGTTGCCCCTCTTCCAGGCCAGCTCTCTGCTATGGCCAGGGAGTGCAGTGGAGGATGGCCCAGGTGCTTGGGCCCTGCACCCCATGGGAGACCAGGAAAAGCACCTGGCTCCTGGTTCCTGCCAGGATCAGCGCGGTGCGCCGGCTGCAGCGGCGGCCATTGGAGGGTGAACCAGCGGCAAAGGAAGACCTTTCTCTCTCTGTCTCTCTCTCTCACTGTCCACTCTGCCTGTCAAAAAAAAAAAAAAAAAAAAAAAAAAAATAGTAGAAATGGCTTGGTGATTAGATACTGGGTGGATGGCTGGTGAGGCAGCAGTTAGAGACAAGGATGAGTCCCAGATTTCAGTCCCTCGGTGGTGGTGGTGGAGGCTAGAGAAGGGCATGAATGTATTTAGATGGTTGAAGACTGAACCCAACCCAACACTACCTTCAACATATTGAATTGGAAATGTCTGTGAGACATCCAAGTGTAGAAAACAAATGGAATTTTGAAGGAAGAGGTTTGATTCAATGTAGGTATCATTAAGAACAGAGATTGACTGATAAAGAAGAATGCCTGACAGTATCGTGGGCCTAAATGCAGTTGGCAAACCTAGTTTTGTTTTTTAAGGTTTATTTATTTATTTGAAAGGCAGAGGCAAAGAGAGAGAAAGAGAAAGAGGTCTTCCATTCATGGTTCACTCCCCAAATGGTCATAATGGCCAGAGTTGCACCGTTCCGAAGCCAGGAGCCAGGAGCTTCCTCATGGATGCAGGGGCTCAGGGACTTGGAACATTGTCTACTGCTTTTCCAGGCCATAGCAGAGAGCTGGATCGGAAGCAGAGCATCTGGGACTCGAACTGTCACCCATATGGGATGCCAGCACTGCAGGCGATGGCTTAACATGCTATGCCATAGTGCTGGCCCCCCAAACCTAATTTTTAGTACCATCATTCAGCCTAATTGTGTGATTTTTATTCAGCTGTGTTTGTTAGTCTGGGTATAGACGTAGAGAAAGTAGATACTTCTGAGATTAAGGTTTTGCCAGCTGATTGTCAAATAAGGACATTTGAGGTTTTATGATATTGATGAGAGTAAATTAATATAATGGGATCTAAGCTGGATAATAATGATAATTTTATTATTATTTATTAAATGATAACTTGATGGTAGGCACCCAAGAGAGTGAATAGAGACCATTAATATGCTGGTTAGTATACTGAAGGTCCAAATGAGGTAGAAACATGGAATAACTAAGTAAGCACTTATGAAGGAGAGGAGTTAGGAGTGAGTGGGATATGAGTCTTAGTAGTTTCAAAAGTGGAACAGTTTGTGGTGGATACTAAGCTCTAGTAGGAATGGGAACTTTTTTTTTTTTTTTTTTTTGCTAACAGAGATTTGGATATTTATAATATCATTTGCAGGGCTTACAAAGTTACCAGCTTAAAAATTAGCCTGCTAGGGGTGGCCTTGTGGCGTAGAGGGTAAGGTCACCACCTGTAGTCCTAGCATGCTTCATGGGCACCAGTTTGTATCCTGGCTGTTCTGCTTCTGATCCAGCTTCCTGCTGATGACCTGGGAAAAGCAGCAGAAGATGGAAAGGTGTTTGGACTCTGGCCACCCACGTGGGAGATCTGATTGAAGTTCCTGGCTCTTGGCTTCGGCCTAGCCTAGCCCTGGCAGTTACGACCATCTGAGGAGTGAACCAGTGGATGGAAGGTCTCTCTCTCTCTCTGTAATGCTAACTTTCAAAATAAATAAATCTTTTTTTTTTTTTTTTTTTTTTTAAATATACTACTTGGGCCAGCGCCGCAGCTCACTAGGCTAATCCTCTGCCTGCAGCACCGGCACACCAGGTTCTAGTCCTGGTCGGGGCGCCGGATTCTGTCCCAGTTGCCCCTCTTCCAGGCCAGCTCTCTGCTGTGGCCCGGGAAGGCAGTGGAGGATGGCTCAAGTGCTTGGGCCCTGTACCCCATGGGAGACCAAGAGGAGGCACCTGACTCATAGCTTCGGATCAGCACGGTGCACCGGTCGCAGTACGCCGGCCACAGCGGCCATTGGAAGGTGAACCAACGGTAAAGGAAGACCTTTCTCTCTGTCTCTCTCTCTCTCTCTCTCTCTCTCACTGTCCACTCTGCCTGTCAAAAAAAAAAAAAAAAAAAAAAAACAAAACAAACAAACAAAAATACTACTTCAATTTTTTAAATTGAAATAGTAATTTTTAAAAAAATATAGCAGCTTTACCTTTGTTGGTTAATTTTTTTATTGAAATGAAATTCATAGAACATAATTCACTGTTTTAAAGTATACAATTTAGTGGCATTTGATTCATTCATAATATTATATACCATCACTTTCTAATTTTAAAATTTTTTTACCCCTAAGAATTCCCTATACCCATTAAATAATCATTCCCCATTTCTTTCTCCACCCATCCCTTGGCAACTTCTAATCTGCTTTTATTCTCTGGATTTGCTTATTCTGAATATTTCATATAAAAGAAATCATGTAATATGTGACCTTTCATGTATGGCATCTGTTTCTTAGTTTAATATTTTCTAGACTCATCTAAGTTATAAGGTGATCAGCACTTCCTTCCTATTTATGGCCAAATAATATTCTAATTGAATATACTACAATTTGTTCATCCATTCATCAGTTGATAGACATGTTGTTTCTACCTCTTGGCTATTAGGAATAATGCAACTATAAACATGTTTTTGTGTGGACATATGTTTTCATTTCTCTTGGGGATATACCTAGGGGTAGAATTGCTAGTTCCTATGGTAATCCTGTGATCAGTTTTTACATTACCAAAATGTTTTCCATAGTAGTGACATCATTTTGCATTCCTACAATTGATGTACAAGGGTTTCATTTTCTTCGTATCTTTGCCCAACGCTTGTTATTTGTGTTATTGTTAAGATAGCCATCCTTATGGGTGTGAAATATCTCATTGAGGTTTTGATTTGCATCTTCTTAATATATCTTTTCATGTGCTCATTGGCCATTTGTATATCTCTTTTACAGCTACTTTTCTATGGTAGTCTGAAAATTACTAGGTGGTTAATCTTTGTTTTAACACGGTCTATGGAGGAAAATGTACAAAGTACTGTTTTATGAAGAATATGACAAGTTTGAAATAGATTTATATAAAGATACCTGCTATTTTTCTGTAAAAACAGATGTTTAGTTCTATTTGTGTTCTGTACTCTTATGGATTCCATGGGTGATGAGCCTGTTATGAATAAATGAAGCAAAATTTAACTCACATAATACTCTTATGTAAGTCCTTTCATCCTCAGATCCTTGATTTTACTTGGTTCCCTAGTGCATTTTGTTGGGTAGTTTTTTAAAGACTATGTGTTCAGTCTCTATAAATATAGGTATTGTTATGTAACGTATGCACTAATGTGTAAAATTGCCTTCATCTACAAATTATAAATTTAACAGTGTATAGTATTTACGTATGCCTTATGTGAGCATAGTTAGCCCATAGAGATTTATGCTAAATTGTACACTCAGCTGATGACATTTATCTTTAAGTCTGAGAACGTAGTATTATTTTTCAGATTATTTTTAGATTATTTTACTGTTTTATAATAGTTATGTATTTTGAAGAGTTCTCTTTTGTCTCTCCCTTAAGTAGCTATGATCTTGTATGTTGATTCAAATTAAAAGGAGAAAAGTTTACTATAAATATTATAGGACAAGTACATAAGAAAAAGTATCTGTATTCATGGTATTATAGAACGATTCAATGTTTACCTTTGAGAAATGAGAGGCCACTAAATATTAGCTACCCGAGAGAGCCTATCACTATGTATAGCTTTGTCTGCTCCTTTTAGAGAAACTTCATGATGCTCTAGAATATGCAGTTACAAAGCTTTGGATCTCACAAAAGCCTGAATACATCTTTGATTGGTTATATATTAAGGGAAATAGCCCTCAGCGTGGTGCCAGACAAGTGTAGAGCCCAACCAGTTTGATGCTTAAGCAGGGAGAAGAATTCTATTCATCATTAAGAGGATAGATTGTAAAATGTTGTAATTATTTTGGCCTAAATTGGTTTCCAGCTATTTTTTTTTTTTCAATAAAACTTCTTTTCAAATTGTAAGGCAAGAAGACAGTTTTCATTTTGACGACCTTTCCTGCATTGTATTTTTCTTCAAGTCCTCCCGCCCTACCCTGTGGCCTACTCTGTTTACTGTTCCAATCTGAATCATAATGTGCATCTGGAGGGATCGTGGATCATGTGACTAACTGAAGTGTCTCTTGTCATTTATTAACACTCTTTCAATGTCTAATTTTGACATAGTATTTAGTTATATAATGAAGAAACTTGCTCCTGCTCTTGATGGCTGTAGGGGTTTGTGGGTATGTCGCATTATTTTTTTGCTTTTTTGTCTTTATACAATTTTTTTAAAAATTACAAAATGGAACAAAGAATGACAGCTATATTGGGCTTGACAGGGATCCTTTCACTTGAAGGACCACTCCTATAATGAATGATTTTTATTCAAGTGAATATTCATATATTTCTCTGATTCCAATTTGTATGAAATGACAGCCTGCAAACTGTGTTGTTGATTACAATCCCTTCACCTTCATTATCTTTTATGTCTATTTAAACTCTGGACTTGCCATTTCCATCTTGACCCTCCCCCACATCTCTCTGTGTTTTCTTTCATTGCAATTTTCTTCTTTTTCTTCTGTAGGCATTCACAGATTGTTTTTGGAGTTCATTAAAAGGGAGTGTGTTGTCTGGGCAGAAAATTACATTTGCATGCTTGAGAGGGACCTAAAGGTTTATGTGAGGTTTGGCAAGGATTTTCTTTTTCTTCTTCTTCATCTTCTTTTTTAATAGGTAGGAAGAAATGAGAAAAGGGAGGAATAACAAGGGATTTTTATAAAGGAGAAAAGTAAGAGATGTTGAGGTGATTTCTCCTCTTCTCACTTTTTTCATTCCATATTATATATGTCTGATTTTCTTTTTTTTTCCTGCATATATAAACCACTTGACTAACAATGGAACAGATTAGGAGCCTTTCTTAGAACTGTTTTTGAATGCGTAGTTGAATTCTACAAAGCAAAAACCTTTCCTATGATAGTAATTGTACATTTACAAGTGAAGCTGACAAGTTGTTATATTATATTATATTATATTATATTATATTATATTATATTATATTATATTATATATTCTTTTCCTTTGTGGTAATTGGAGTGGCTTTTTAGGAAAATAATTTCCTGAATTAATGAGACATTTCATCTAAACATATCTACATATAAGTTGAACCATGTTTTGAATTAGGATTTCCTACTTTGAAACTTTAGATTTTTAGATATAAATTTGAAGTTGGTGTTCATCTTTTCTTTTGTTAAAGGTGATATTATTTGTTATCCCGAGCATGTCATTTGTGCCCATTGGAACATCGGAAAACCTAGAACAGTTATAATAAAAAGGTTATATTTCACAGTAGTGAAAATGTAGGACTCAGTTAAGTTCTTAGTTCATACTGGAAATGTGGATAGTATAGGACTGAAGATGGTCATGTAAGGAGAGGGCAGGGAAGTCAGGGAGTAACTTTGTGCTTTAAAGAATATGCGTAGGAAACTAAGTTGATCTATCATAGAGCTTGTTAGTGGGATTAAGTGTTTTTTTTTTTTTTTAAAGCATGATTTATTAACTATTACTGCCATTCAGCAAATACTTTTTTTTTTTTTTTTTTTTTTTTTTGGACAGGTAGAGTTAGACAGTGAGAGAGAGAGAGACGTTGGTTCACCCCTCAAATGGCCGCCATGGCCAGCGCTGTGCTGATCCAAAGCCAGGAGCCAGGTGTTTCCTCCTGGTCTCCAATGTGGGTGCAGGAGCTCAAGCACTTGGGCCATCCTCCAATGAACTCCCAGGCCACAGCAGAGAGCTGGACTGGAAGAGGAGCAACCGGGACAGAATCTGGCGCCCCGACCGGGACTAGAACCCGGTGTGCTGGCCCCGCAGGTGGAGGATTAGCCTATTGAGCTGTGGCGCCAGCCATATTTCTAGAATTAATAGTTACCCAATAGTAGATGTATGTGAAAGCAAATAGTTTCAAGTGCTGAAAAAAAAAGTATGAAAAATACATTTGGGCTATATCATCAATATTTCATTCTCTTCATACTTTTATTTCTTCTTAAAAAATCTTCTCAACTCTGTTTCTGTCAACTATTGTATTTCTTTACTCTCCTTTGTAACAAAACTTCATTGTCTATACTTGTTAACTCGAATTTCTCTCCTTTTATTTTGTCTTAAACCTGATTCAACCAGTTATTTACCATACTATTCCAAATCAGTTCTCATGAGAGTCACCAGTGACCATTGGTAATTGTCATTTCTCAGTCCTTGTCTTATTGGCTATCAGCAGTTTTTTTTTTCTTAATATTTATTTATTTATTTATTTTTTGAAAGAGGTAGAGACAAAAAGAGAGGTGTTCCATCTGCTGGTTCATTCCCTTGATGGCCATGATGGTTGGATCTGCGCCGATCTGAAGCCAGGAGCTAGGAGCTTCTTCTGGGTCTCTGACGTGGGTGCAGGGGCCCAAGGACTTGGGCCATCTTCTACTGCTCTCCCAGGCCATAGCAGAAAGCTGGATTGGAAGAGGAGCAGCCAGGACTAGAACCGGTGCCCATATGGGGTGTTGCACTCAGGCCAGGGCTTCAACCTGCTGCGCCACAGCACTGGCACCTATCAGCAGTGTTTGGTACAGTTGATCACTCTTATCTTGATTCATTCCTTTTTTCACAGGGCTCCTAGATCAACACATTGTGTTTCTTTGCTACTTGCATCTTAGTCTCCTTTGTTCATTCTTCCTATTCTCTGACTGCCCCCCTCCCCACCAGCTGTAAAAGAAATAATATTTTTTAAATGTCACACAGTAAAACTGACTTTTAAAAATATATAGTTCTATAAATTTTAACACAAGTATAGTTTCATATAATTAATACCATAATCAGGATGCAGAATAGTTCTACCACTCCAAAAAACTGTTTTCTGCTCTCCCTTTGTAGTAACACCTGAAATGCCTGGCAGCCAACTGATCTATTTCTCCATCACTGTGGTTTTGTCTTTTTGAGAATGATATATAAATAGAATTTAAATATCAATAATAAGCCTTCCAAATGTTCTTTTACGTAGCATAATGTCTTTGATATTTCTCTTAAGCTGTTGTGTTTATCTATGGTTTGGTGCTTCTTCTTGCCAAGTAGTATTGCATTCTGTAGATGTAACACAAATTGTTTATCTTGTTAAAGGATGTTTGGGCTGTCTCCAGTTTTTGGCAACTGTGATTAGAGCTGCTGTAAACATTGACAACCAGGTTTTTGTGTTAACATTAGTTTTCATTTCTCTAGGGAGAAATCCCAGGAGTGGGATTGCTGGGTAATATGGTAAGTGTATGTTTAACTTTTTAAGAAATTGCTAAATGCTTTTCCAGAGTGCCTGTATCATTTTGTATTTCCACCAGCAATGCATGAGAATCCCAGTTGTTCTGCATCCTCACTAGCACTTGGAATTGTCAGTGTTTTTATTTTACCCATTCTCATAGGTATGTAGTGATATCTAATCATGATTTTAAGTTGCATTTTCCTAATAGCTAGTGATATTGAACATCTTTTTATGTTTTACTTGCCATTTCTATATTCTCTTTGAAGAAATATCCAACTCTTTTGCCTATTTTTAAATTGAGTTGTTTGTTTTCTTTTTGATTTTTAGAGTTCATTATATATTCTGGACACAAGTCCTTGGTTGGATATGTGTTTTGCAAGTATTTTCTCCCAGTCTGTGGTTTATTCTTTTCAATCTGCCTAGTCCTGGGTCAAAAGATTTGCTGTTGCATTTTATTCAAAAACATTTTATTCTTTAAAATTTTACATTTAGACTGTGATTCATTTTGAGTTAATTTTTGTACAAAATGTGAAGTTTAGGTTAGGACTTATTTTTTTGTTTTAACATATGGATATTCAATGTTTAGTATTGAATGTCCAATCTTGTATGTTAAAAAGACTTTGAATTATTCTATTAAATTGCTTTTGTATCTGTAAAAAATCAGTTGGCCATATTTGTGTGGATATATTTCTAGACTTGTCTGTTTATTTATTTATTTGTTTATTTTTATTTTTGACAGGCAGAGTTAGTGAGAGAGTGAGACAGAGAGAAAGGTCTTCCTTCCATTGTTTCATCCCCCAAATGGCCACTACGGCCGGCGCAAACTGCGCCAATCCAAAGCCAGGAGCCGGGTGCTTCCTCCTGGTTTCTCATGCAGGTGCAGGGCCCAAGCACTTGGGCCATCCTCCACTGCACTCCCGAGCCACAGCAGAGAGCTGGACTGGAGGAGGAGCAACCCGGACAGAACCGGTGCCCCAACTGGGACCAGAACCCAGTGTGCCGGCACCGCAGGCGGAGCATTAGCCTAGTGAGCCATGGCGTCGACCTTGTCTGTTTTATTGATTTATACATTTATCCCTTTCTATTGCCACTCTATCTTGATTACTTTATTAATCTTTTGTTTAATTTTTATTGATATAGAGAACAGACTTCTTGTATTTCATAGGTACAATTTTAAGACGATAACCATAGTTCCCTTCCTTTTTCCCTTCCTCAATCTCACTTTATTAATCTTTTAAGTTTTTTTTTCTTTAAATTTTTATTTATTTGTGTGAGAGAGATAGTCACACAGAGAGAGCACCCATCCACTAGTTTATTCCCCAAATGCCTGCCCTTGCCAGGGGCTTGAAGCAAGGAGCTTGGTACTCAGTCCAGGCCTCCCACATGGGCAGCAGGAACCCAACCACTTGGGTCCTCACTGTTTCTTTCTGTTGTCTGTGCTAGCCGGAAACTGGAATCAGGAGCTAGAGCCGAGGATAGCATCCAGCCAATCTGATCATGGGATTTAGGTGTCTCCAACTGCTAGGCTAAACACCCAACCCTATAGAAGTCTTCAAATTAGTATGATTCCTCTAACTTTAGTCTTCTATTTCAGAATTGTTTTTATTTGTAATTTTTTAAAATATTTTTATTTATTTGAGAGGTAGAGCCACAGACAGTGAGAGGGAGAGACAGAGAGAAAGGCCCTCCATCTGCTGGTTCACTCCCTAAACGGCTGCAACGGCTGAAGCCGTGCCAATCCAAAGCCAGGAGCCAGGAGCCTTCTCCCAGTTTCCCATGTGGGTGCAGGAGCCCGAGGACTTGGGCCATCTTCTACTGCTTTCCTAGGCCATAGCAGAGAGCTGGATCAGAAGTGGGGCAGCCGGGACTAGAACCAGCACCCATATGGGATTCCAGCGCCGGCCTCTCAGAATTGTTTTAATTGTTCCAGTTCCTTTGCCTTTCTATATAAGTTTTAAAATATACGTGTCGGTATTAAAATAAAAACTGCTTAGAATTTGATTGATATTGTATTAAACTTGCATATAAATTTTAGGAAAATTGAAAGCTTTACTATATGAGACTTCAATTCATGACACGATAGGTTTTGATCTTCCTGGATTTATTTCATCAGTTTTTTAGCTTTTAGCATATAGCTTCTGTACATACTTTGTTAGATTTATACTTAAATATTTTAATTTTTGAAAATAAATATTCTATAACTTGTTATTTAAAAAATTGTTTTCATTTGGATATTAGTAGAATTGGTTGATTTTGATATGATAATCCTTGTATTCCAGTCCCTGCTAAATACATTCTTAGTTTTAGAATTTTTTTGGTAAATTTGTTGGGAGTATCTGTGTAGACAAGTATGACCTATCTGAGTAAGTTATGCTTTATATCTGCCTTTGCAATCTCTTTGCTTTTTGTTACTGCTTCTTCCCGTGTTGTACCATCTAAGGCTTCTAGTATGATATTGAGTATCTTTTTTTAAAAAATATTTTTTATTTATTTGAAATGCGGAGCTACAGAGAGGCAGAGGCAGAGAAACTGAGAGAGAGAGACAGAGAGAGAGAGAGAGAGAGAGAGAGGTCTTCCATCTGCTGGTTCACTCTCCAGATGGCTGCAGTGGCTGGAGCTGAACTCATATGAAGCCGGCAGCCAGGAGTTTCTTCCAGGTCTCCCACATGGGTGCCGGGGCCCAAGGGCTTGGGCCATCTTATATAGCTTTCTCAGGCCATAGCAGAGAGCTGGATTGGAAGTGGAGCAGTTGGGATTAGAACCGGTGCCCATATGGCATGCCGACGCTGCAGGTGGTGGCTTTACCTGCTGTGCCACAGCACCAGCCCCAATAAATAAATATTTTTTTAAAAATGTGTTATGTTTCACTTTTATATTTGTATTGTGGTCATAATTTTACCTGCAGCTTTACCTGCTATGCCACAGTGCCAGGCCAGATATTGAATATCTTAACCTTGTTCCAGATCTGGGGAAGGAGGCATTGAGTCTTTAACCATTTTATCATTTTATATGATAATAGATGAATAGATAATAGATGAATGATTTCTTACTCTTTATCAGACTTATAAATTTTTTTCTTTTTTCTTTTTTATTTCTTGACAGACAGAGTGGACAGTGAGAGAGAGAGACAGAGAGAAAGGTCTTCCTTTTGCCATTGGTTCACCCTCCAATGGCTGCCACGGCCGGTGCGCTGCTGCCGGTGCACCGTGCTGATCCTATGGCAGGAGCCAGGTGCTTCTCCTGGTCTCCCCTGAGGGTGCAGGGCCCAAGCACTTGGGCCATCCTCCACTGCACTCCCGGGCCACAGCAGAGAGCTGGCCTGGAAGAGGGGCAACCAGGACAGAATCCGGCACCCCGACTGGGACTAGAACCCGGTGTGCTGGCGCCGCAAGGCGGAGGATTAGCCTAGTGAGCCGCAGCGCCGGCCATAAAATTTTTTCTGTTACTTGTTTACTAAGTATTCTTTTTAATTATGAATGGATGTTGTATTTATTTTATTTTAAAATTTTTAAAAATTTATTTGACAGATAGAATTAGACAGTGAGAGAGAGAGACAGAAAGGTCTTCCTTCCATTGGTTCACTCCCCAAATGGCTGCTACATCCGGAGCTACGCCAATCTGAAGCCAGGAGTCAGGAGCCAAGCGCTTCCTCCTGGTCTCCCATGCAGGTGCAGGGACCCAAGCACTTGGGCCATCCTCCACTGCCTTCCTGGGCCACAGCAGAGAGCTGGACTGGAAGAGGAGCAACAGGGACTAGAATCTGGCGCCCATATGGGATGCGGGCACTGCAGGTGGAGGATTAACCAAGTCAGCCACGGTGCCGGCCCCTGGACGTTGTATTTTATTAAGTGTTTTTTTTCTGTCAATTGGTATGGTCATTTGGTTGTTTTTCTTCTCCAGACTGTTTTTATATTAGATTACATGAATTGATTTTCAAATATTGAAGCAGCCTTGCATTCACAGGATAAAACTCACTTTGTTGTGGTGTAGTATTCTTTGTATATTTGTATTTTTTTAAGATTTATTTATTTATTTGAAATTACACATACAGAGAGAGAAAGAGAGTTTGTGTTCTTCCATCCAGTGGTTCACACCCCAGATGGCTGCAACCACTTGAATTGGACCATTCCGAAGCTAGGAGGTCTCACCTGGGTAGCAGGGGCCCAAGCTCTTGGGCTATCTTCTGTTGCTTTCTCAGGCACGTTAGCAGGGAAGTAGAGCAGCTGTGACTTGAACTGGCACCCACATGGGATGCTGGCAAGCATATTGGGGCTTTAACCTACTCCACCATAGCATCGGTCCCCTAATATTCTTATTTATTTATTTATGTATCTATTTAGGTCCAAAGTATGTTTGTGTGTCATAATATTATAGCCATTACAGCTTTATTTTGATTAGTGTTTGCATAGTATAACTCATATCTGTTTTTCATTCTCTTACTTTTTTTTAAGAGGTGGTGGCAGTCTGGGCCTGGCACTGTGGCACAATGGGCCAAGCCTTCGCCTGCAGTGTCAGGATCCCATATGGGCGCTGGTTTGTGTTCTGGCTGCTCCACTTCTGATCCAACTCTCTACTATGGGCTGGGAAAGCAGTAGAAGATGGCCCAAATGCTTGGGCCCCTGCACGTGTTTGGGAGACCCAGATGAAGCTCCTGGCTTCCAATCAGGCCCTCTCCAGCCATTGCAGCCAATTAGGGAGTGAACCAGCAGATGGGAAACCTTTCTCTCTGTCTCTCCCTCTCTTTGTTCGTAACTCTACTTCTCAAATAAATAAATAAAAATATTAAAAAAAAAAAAAGAGGTGGTGACAGTCTGCAAAGAGACTGCACTGCATACAGGGCATGTGTAAGGCTGGGCTTTTTTTTTTTTTTTTTTTTTTTTTTTTTTGAAAGAGTTACAGAGAGAGGTAGAGATAGAGAGAGAAACATCTTTCATCTGCTGGTTCACTCCCCAATGGCCACAACAACTGGAGCTGAACCAATCTGAAGCCATGAGCCAGGAGCTTCTTCTGGGTCTCCTATGTGGGTGCAGGGGCCCATAGACTTGGGCCATCATCCACTGCTTTCCCAGGCACATTAGCACGGAGCTGGATGGGAAGTGGAGCAGTCAGGACTTAAACTGGTTCCCATATGGGATGCTGATGCTGCAGGCTGGGGCTTTAACCTGCTGTGCCACAACATTGGCCTCATTCTCTTACTTTTATTTTTTTAATTAATCTATTTGTTTAAAGATTTATTTATTTATTTGAAAGAGTTACACAGAGAGAAGGAGAGGCACAGAGAGAGAGTTCTTCCATCCACTAGTTTACTCCCCAGTTGGCCGCAATGGCTAGAGCTGCGCTGATCCGAAGCCAGGAGCTTCTTCCAGGTCTCCCACATGGGTGCAGGGGCCCAAGACCTTGGACCATCTTGTACTGCTTTCCCAGGCCATAGCAGAGAGCTGGATAGGAAGTGGAGCAGCAGGAACTTGAACTGGCACCCATATGGGATGCCAGCACTTCTGGTGGTGGCTTTTACCCACTTGGCCACAGCGCCAGCCCTTCTCTTACTTTTTATTTTTATTTTTATTTTTATTTTTATTAGACAATTAGAGTTATAGACAGTGAGAGAGAGACAGAGAGAAAGGTCTTCCTTCCATTGGTTCACTCCTCTAATGGCTGCTACGGCCAGCGCTGCACCAATCCAAAGCCAGGAGCCAGGTGCTTCCTCCCAGTCTCCCATGCAGGTACAGGGACTCAAGCACTTGGGCCATCCTCCACTGCTTTCCCGGTGGCTCACTTGGTTAATTCTCTTCCTGCCGCGCCGGCATCCCATATGGGTGCCGGGTTCTAGTCCAGGCTGCTCCTCTTCCAGTCCAGTTCTCTGCTGTGGCCCAGAAGGGCAGTGGAGGATGGCCCAAGTGCGTGGGCCCCTGCACCCACATGGGAGACCAGGAAGAAGCACCTGGCTCCTGGCTTCGGATCGGTATAGCTCTGGCTTAGCAGCCATTTGGGGAGTGAACCAACGGAAGGAAGACCTTTCTCTCTGTCTCTCTCACTGTCTATAACTCCACCTGTCTAATAATAATTAAAAAATTAAAAAAAAAGAAATTTAGAAATGATGTACTTTAGTGTAGTTTTTTTCATATTTTATTTTTAAAATTCATTTAGCTTCTTGGATATATCATTTTAAGTAAATGTAGTAAGATTTTAGCCATCATTTCTTCAAATATTTTTTCTGTATCCTGCTGCTCAGTCATTCCACAGCTCACTGAGGCTCTATTCATTTTTTTCGCCTCATGTTCTGTGTTTTCAGAATGTCCTTAAGCAATTATTTTAGAGCTGTTCTAAATCCCCTTAATTTGTCCTTTTCTTTCCATAATTACTGAAAGATATATGTAATGGATGTACAATTCTAGATTGACAATTCTTTTGTGTCTAAAGACTTCGTTACATACTGATTAAATATTTTTGGCGGGGTCCTGAGTTGCAGTGCAGCAGGTTAAACTGCTGTCTGTAGTGCCAACATCC
Source organism: Oryctolagus cuniculus (assembly GCF_051225735.1). NCBI lineage: Eukaryota > Metazoa > Chordata > Mammalia > Lagomorpha > Leporidae > Oryctolagus > Oryctolagus cuniculus. Next base: position 128,429,986 of record NC_142873.1, read on the forward strand.
CATATGGGCACTGGATCGAGTCCTGGGTCCTCTGCTTCCCATCCAGCTCCCTGCTAATGGGCCTGAGAAAGCAGCAGAAGATGGCTCAAGTGCTAGGCCCCTGTACCCAATGGGAAGCCCAAAAGAAGCTGGCTCAGCCCTGGCCATTACAGCCATTTGGGGAGGGAACTAATGGATGGAAGATTGCTCTCTTTCTCTCCTTCTCCCTTTCTCTCTGTAACTCTGGCTTTCAAATGAATAAACAGATATTTAAAAAAATTTTTGGCAGGCTGGCAATGTGGCATAGTAGGCTAAACCTCTGTCTGTGGTGCTGGCATCCCATAACGGCGCCAGTTTGCATCCCGACTGCTCCTCTTCCCATCCAGTTCTCTGCTTGTGACCTGGGAATGCAGTAGAAGGTGGCCCAAGTTCCTGCACCCCTGTAGGAGACCTGGAAAAAGCTTCTGGCTCCTGGCTTTGGATAGGCACAACTTCAGCCATTGTGGTCATTTGGGGATTAAACCAGCCGATGGAAGACCTTTCTATCTCTCCCCCTCTGCCTGTAATTCTACCTCTCAAATAAATAAAAAATAAAAATAAAATATATTTTTGGCAAGGATAATTGGTAATAATAAATGATGTTGTATGTGATATCATGATACATAGTAAGAACTATGTATTTGGCTTTCATCATTGGTTTCTGACCAGAACTCCCACACAGGTGCAGGGGCCCAAGGACTTTGGCCATCTTCCACTGCTTTCCCACGCCATAACAGAGAGCTGGATTAGAAGTGGAGCAGCCAGGTCTCGAATTAGTGCCCATATGGGATGCCTGAGCTGCAGGCCAGGGGCTGTACATTTCTATGAAGATACAGTTCCATATTTCAGCACATAATCAGAATGTAAGCCAATCAAATCGGCATCTAGCCTTTCAATTTCCTTGTTTTCTTTGTGTTTGGAGCCTACCAGCTCTTCTTTTCCAGTTCTTTATAGAGTACATAGTACATTATTATGAGCCATAGTTGCCCACTGTACTATGGAATACTAGGATTTGTTACCTCAATCTGACTGTGTTTTGTTTTCCCAACCTCCTTCTTAACCCACTCTCCCCACCCTTCCCATCCTCCAGTAGTCACTGTTTTAAGTTTAGATTGACTTATTTTTTTTTAACTTCCACATAAGAAAGAGAATATAAAGTATTTGAATTTCTGTGCCTGGCTTATTTTACTTAAAATAATTATCTCCAGTATCCTTTGTAGTGTAAACAAGATTTAATTTTTAATGGCTGAATAATATTCTATTTTTATATGTGCTACATTTTTATCCATTTATCTATGAATGGACATTAATCTATTGTGAGTAGTGCTACAGTGAACATGGGAGTGCAGGTTTCTCTTTCAGATGCTTGTTTAATTTCCTTTGGCTATATACCCAGAGGTGTGATATTTGGTTTGTATGGTAGATCTATTTCTAGTTTTTGAGCACCCTCCATACTATTCTCCATAATGACTATATTAGTTTACATTCCTACAGGCAGTTGTGTATAGGTTCAGTTTTCCCCACATTCTTGTCAATATTTGTTACTTTTTTTTTTTTTTTTTTTTTGGACAGGCAGAGTTAGACAGTGAGAGAGAGAGAGAGAGAGAGAGAGAAAGGTCTTCCTTCCGTTGGTTCACCCCCCAAATGGCTGCTACAGCCGGCACACTGCGCAGATCAGAAGCCAGGAGCCAGGTGCTTCTCCTGGACTCCCATGCGGGTGCAGGGCCCAAGGATTTGGGCCATCCTCTACTGCCTTCCCCAGCCACAGCAGAGAGCTGGACTGGAAGAGGAGCAACCGGGACAGAATCCGGCGCCCCAACCAGGACTAGAACCTGGGGTGCCGGTGCTGCAGGCGGAGGATTAGCCTAGTGAGCCGCGGCGCCGGCCACGTTTTTTTCTTTTTGAGAATAGCTATTCTACTAGAGTAAAATGATACCTTATCGTGCTTTTGATTTGTGTTTCTCCAGGCTAGTAATATTGAAACTTTTTCATGTATTTGTTGCCTATTTGTATTTGCTCTAAGAACTATCTATTCAGATCCTTTGCCCATTTCTTAACTACATTGTTATTTTGTTGAGTTTTTCAAGTTCATTACATATTCTTCATATTAATCTTTTTTATTAAATTTTATTTATTTGAAAATCAGAGTGACAGGAGAGACAGAGAGAGAAAGAGATCTTCCATCTGCTGCTCCAGTCCCCAGATGGCTGCAACAGCCACTGGGCGAGACTGAAGCCAGGAGCCTGGAATTCCACTGAGTCTCCCATGTCAGTGGCAGGGACCTAGGTAGTTGGGCCATCTTTTGCTGCTTTCCCAGGCATGTTAGTGGGACCTGGATTGGAAGCATAGCAGCTGGGACTCAAACCAGCTGGCAACATAGGTGGTGGCTTAACTTGCTTTGCCACAGTACCATCCCCTCTGTGTATTAATTTTATGTCAGATGCTATAGTTTGCAAATGTCTTCTCCCATTCTATGTTTTCTGTTTACTCTGTTGATTGTTTCTCTTACTGTGCAGGTTGCTTAGTTTGATACAATCTCTTTTATCTATTTTTGCTTTTGGGGTCTTATCCCAAAAATCATTGTTTATGCCAATGTCTTGAGGTGTTTTACTTCTAGTAGTTTCATGATATGAGGTCTGACATTTAGGCTTTATTTTGAGTTGATTTTTGTATAGGATGAGAGGTTGGGGTGTATTAAGTTTTAAGTTATATATTGATACCCAGTTTTCCTAATGCCATTTAGTGAAAAGATTATCTTTTCTCCAGTTTTTTATTTCAAATACAGATGTGTGAATTAATTTCTGGAATCTTTGTTCTGTGTGTCTGTTTTTATGCCAACACCTTGATGTTTTGGTTACAATAGCTCTATAGTGTATATATATATATATATTTTTTTTTTTTTAAGATTTTATTGATTTGAAAGGCAGAGTTATGGAGAGAGAGGGAGAGACAGTGAGAGAAAGTTCTTCTATCCACTAGTTCACTCCCCAAATGGCCACAACAGCCAGGACTGGGCCAGGCTGAAGCCAGAAACCAGGAGCTTCTCCTAGGTCTCCCATGTATATGCAGTAGCCCCAGCACTTGGGCCATCCTCTGCTGCTTTCCCAGGCACATTGGCAGGGAGCTAGATTGGAAGTGGAGCAGCCAGACTTGAACCAGCAGTCATATGGGATCCTGGTGCTACAGGCAGTGGCTTATTCTGCTCTGCTACAACGCTGGCCTCCTGTAGTATGTCATAAAAATCTGGTATTGTGGTGCATTCAGCTTTGGTTTTTGTTGTTGTTGAAAATTGCTTTGGCTACTAGAGGTCTTTTATACTTCCATATGAATTTTGGAATTTTTTTCTATTTCGGCAAAGAATGATATTAGCATTTTTATGGCATTGAATCTGTAAATCATTTTGAGTTACAGGGAGATTTTAATAGCATTAATTCTTCCCACTCATAAACATGGAAAATTTTTAATTTTTTTGTGTCTTTCTACACTATTTTGTACTTTTCATTATAAAGGTCTTTTACATCCTTGGTTGAATTTACTATAAGGTAATTCTTTGTGTAGCTATTGTGAATTAATTTTTTTTATTTCTTCTTCAGTGAGTTCATTGTTATATAAAAATGGTATTGATTTTTCTGTATTGATTTTGTATTCTGCAACTTTACTGTATTTATAAATTCTAACAGTCACTTGGTAGAATCTTTAGGTTTCTCTCTATATAGAATTTTTCATCTACAAATAGGGATAATTTGACTTCCTTTTTTTCCTATTTACATACCTTTTATTTTTTTCTCTTTTCTAATGACCGGCTAAAGCATCCAGTGCTATATTGAATAAGAGCATTGAAAACAGACATCCTTTTAAAAAAAATATTTATTTATTTATTTGAAAAGCAGAGTTACAGAGAGACAGAGAGCAAGCGAGAGGGAGAACCTTTCTTTTTTTTTTAACTTTTATTTAATGAATATAAATTTCCAAAGTACAGCTTATGGATTACAGTGGCTCCCCCCGCCCCAATAACTTCCATCTCACCTGCAATCCTCCCCTCTCCTGCTCCCTCTCCCCTTCCATTCACATCAGGATTCATTTTCAATTATCTTTATATACAGAAGATCAATTTAGCATATATTAAGCAAAGCTTTCAACAGTTTGCACCCACACAGAGACACAAAGTGTAAAATACTGTTTGAGTACTAGTTATAGCATTAAATCACAATGTACAGCACATTAAGGACAGAGATCCTACATGATGAGGGAGAACCTTTCATCTGCTGGTTCAGTCCCTAAATGGCTCCAACAAACGGAGCAGGGCCAAGCCAAAACCAGAAGCCAAAAATTCTATCCTGGTCTCCCATTGAGTGGCAAGGGCACAGTAACATAGACCATCCTGTACTGATTTCCCAGGCACAGTAATAGGAAGTTGACTTGGAGACAGACTAGCCAGATCTTGAACCCGCACCCTGATATAAGATGCCAGTGTTGTAAGCAGCGACTTAACCTGCTATGCCACAGTGCTGATCCCTAGAGAAAGTATTCTTGATTGCCAGTTATTTTCTTTCAGAGATTGGATTTCATCATCACATTCTCTCCCGTAATATAAGGTTTCTGTTCAAAAACCTGCTGTTAATCTAAGTGACCTAATACTTTTCCCTTACAAATTTTATTTTATTTTTAAGTTTTTATTTTATTTACTTGAAAGGCAGAGAAACAGATCTCTCATCCACTAGTTTACTCCTTAAGGGCCCACAATAGCCAGGACTGGGCCAAACTAAAGTCAGGTGCTGGGTCTCTCACATGGATGGCAGGGACTCAACTACTTAAGCCATCATCTGCTGCCTTTGAGAGTGCATACTAGCAGGAAAACTGGAACTGAGAACAGAGCAAGTACTTAAACTCAAGTATTCTTATATAGAATGCAGGATTCCTAAGTGGTATCTTAACAGCTATACCAAAACCCACCCCTCTTGCAAATTTTAGAGTTCTCTTTGTGCTGTGTCTTTGAGACTGTGACTATTATATGTTGTAGTGAGGATATTTTTTGGTCATGTCTATTTGGGTTCCTGTGTGCCTTCTGTACTTGGATTTCATATTTCTCCAGATTAGGGAACTTTCTATTAGTGTTTCATTGAATACATTTTCTTTTTTTTAAAGATTTATTTATTCATTTGAAAGTCAGAGTTAACACAGAGGAGAGGCAGAGAGAGAGAGAAAGAGAGAGAGAGAGAGAGAGAGGTCTTTCATCTGCTGGTTCACTCCCCAGATGGCCGCCAATGGCTAGAGCTGCGAAGATCCGAAGCCAGGAGCCAGGAGCTTCTTCCAGGTCTCCCATGTGGGTGCAGGATCCCAAACACTTGGGCCATCTTCTACTGCTTTCCCAGGCTATAGCAGAGAGCTGGATTGGAAGTGAAACAGCCAGGACTCGAATCAGCCCCCATTAGATACATTTTCTAAGCCTCTTCTCTCTTCACTCTCATCAGTACCCACAATTGGAATGCTTTATTGTGTCTGCTCCCTCCCTCCCTCTCTTATTCCCTCCCTCCCTCCCTTCTTCCCTTCCTTGCTTCCTTCCTTCCTTCCTTCCTTCCTTCCTTCCTTCCTTCCTTCCTTCCGTGTACCCACTATGCCATGATGCACACCCTCCTCAACTGTATTTTTATTACTGGACTTATTGAGGTCTTCATTTCCAGGATTTCTGTTTGGTTCTTTTTAAAGATTCCATTGCTAAATTTCTCATTCATACCTACTTTGTTTCTTGATGTCATTCAGCTGGCTGTCTGCCCATATTCTCTTGTATGTCTTTGAACGTCCTTACAATCATACTGAATTCTTTTTCAGGCACTTTGTTAATCTCCTTTTCTTTGGAGTCTGTGCATAAAACTTTATTGTGTCCTTCATGGGCACATACTTCATGTGTTCCTATGTTGATATTTGTGCATCTGGTGGATTACGTTTTCTATCACCTTTTTTTTTTTTTTTTTTTTTTTGGACAGGCAGAGTTAGACAGTGAGAGAGAGACAGACAGAAAGGTCTTCCTTCTGTTGGTTCACCCTGAAAATGGCTGCTACAGCAGGTGCGTTACGGCCGGCACACCGCGCTGATCCGAAGCCAGGAGCCAGGTGCTTCTCCTGGTCTCCCCTGAGGGTGCAGGGCCCAAGCACTTGGGCCATCCTCCACTGTACTCCTGGGCCACAGCAGAGAGCTGGCCTGGAAGAGGAGCAACCCGGACAGAATCTGGTGCCCCGACTGGGACTAGAACCCGGTGTGCCGGTGCCGCAAGGCAGAGGATTAGCCTAGTGAGCTGCGGTGCCGGCCTTCTATCACTTTTTAACAAGTGGCTTTTGTGGTTAGAGTTTTTTTCCTGAAGATGTGTCTTCAGTTGTTGGATTAGTAGGCTATTTTGGCTTTATTTCCAGTTAGATGCTGTAGCCGCAACAAATCTTCTGACAGCAGTTGATCCCAGCAGCAGTGAGGGCATGGTGGTGCACCACTGAGACCCAGCATGAGTGCATAGGTTTTGGTAGAATCCTGTGGGGTACAGTCTAGGGATGAGGGGGCACTAGCCTAGAGTCCTGATGGGGTTACTTGAGTACCCATGTTAGTAGTGGTATGTATGGTTGGGCAGTAGTGCTGGCCCAAAATCTGGCAGGAACATACAAGTCCCTGCAGTGCCAGCCCCAGATTTCTTTGCAGTATCTTGACATGCAACTCCTTTTTCTTTCCTTGAGACAGTGACTTTTTCTATGTTATGCTGCCTGGGGTTGGAAGAGGAATGAATGAACAGTCCTGTGAGCTGCCTGTACTACAAAGCTAGATTACACCAGAGCCCACAGTCCTCAAGACTAGCACAGAATGGAATAGGGCCAGGTTCTGCTTTGCTAAATCCTGCCTGCTACTGAGGTAGGCGTATAGCTTGAGGTCACCATAAGCAATCAAAAATAATGCTGGACAACATGTAAGTCTAATTTGCTGGGTTCACAGGTCTCTACTTGGGAATAGGCCAAGTCTATGGGCTCTATCCACAGGCACTGTTCTAGGGACAGCAGTTGTTAATATTTACCCAGCGAGCCGGCGCCGTGGCTCAATAGGCTAATCCTCCACCTTGCGGCGCCGGCACACCGGGTTCTAGTCCCGGTTAGGGCGCCGGATTCTGTCCCGGTCGCCCCTCTTCCAGGCCAGCTCTCTGCTATGGCCAGGGAGTGCAGTGGAGGATGGCCCAGGTGCTTGGGCCCTGCACCCCATGGGAGACCAGGAAAAGCACCTGGCTCCTGGCTCCTGCCAGGATCAGCGCGGTGCGCCGGCTGCAGCGGCGGCCATTGGAGGGTGAACCAACGGCAAAAGGAAGACCTTTCTCTCTCTGTCTCTCTCTCTCACTGTCCACTCTGCCTGTAAAAAAAAAAAAAAAAAAAAAAAAAAATATTTACCCAGCGATGGTTAAATCCATCCAAGATATAGTCCTGTGCTCACTTTGATACCCTGCTCCCCAGTGACTGAAATCCTGCTCCTTGCTGTCTGCCCATTGTTGGGGGATGGGTGTGAAGGCAATCCCTTGGCTGCCCAGGCTGACACTAACCCAGGTTGCGGCTTAGTATTGCATCGATAGGGGCCTTGCCCTGTGCTATCTTGTGGATGCATGCCAAGCCCATGAGAGGTTGGGTGTCATGTAGGCTGAAACACTCATCTGTTCTGCCAGAGTACAGGTCTCTACCTGATGCAGGGGCATATCTATAGGCTGCATCTGTTAGAACTAGCTTGGGGCTGGTGCTGCGGCTCACTAATCCAATACTCCACCTGCGGCGCCAGCACACCGGGTTCTAGTCCCAGTTGGGGCACAGGATTCTGTCCCGGTTGCTCCTCTTCCAGTCCAGCTCTCTGCTGTGGCCCGGGAGTGCAGTGGAGGATGGCCCAAGTGCTTGGGCCCTGCACCCACATGGGAGACCAGGAGGAAGCACCTGGCTCCTGGCTCCTGGCTTCAGATCGGCACAGCACACTGGCCATAGCAGCCATTTGGGGGGTGAACCAATGGAAAGAAGACCTTTCTCTCTGTCTCTCTCTCTCACTGTCCAACTCTGCCTGTCCAAAAAAAAAAAAAAAAAAGAACTAGCTTGGGGATAGAATCCTTTGGGCTTTATCTCTTGCTGGGTCTCACTGCAGCAGGCCAAGCTCTGAACTTCCTAGCAATGTTCTCCAATGTCTGCTGGAGGTTGGGGGAGAAGTGGTGAAAGTGGTCCCTTGGCCAAAGGCTTAGTTTGCAGAAATTGACTCTTGGTTTCACTGTAGCGGGCCTGGTACTGAATTTTAAATCTAAGGTCTGGATTTTATTCCCTTTCTGTACCCTAAGTGGGAGATGTCTCTCTTCCAGCTCCACTAATTGGAGCAGGGACACATAACAACTTTTTCCTTCCTGCCTTCTTCAGAGAGTCTTTTCTTATTATCATCTAAAACCAGGAACTGTGGTCTCCTACCTGGCTTCCTTGACTCTTGGGAAAGTGACTTGATATGTGAATAGCTGTTCAAGTTGGTGTCTAGGTGGGGAGATTGCCAGAGCATTTTAATCAGCTGCCATCTTGCTCTGCCTCCTGCTGCCACTGTATTTAAAATTAAAGCTGAATGGGGCAGACATTTAGCCTAGCAGTTAAGACATTTGTGTCACACATCAGAGTGTCTCTCTGCCTCTCCAAAAATTTTTTAACTTACCTTCAAGCTCTTTATTCTTACCCCAGTTCTTTTCTTTTCTTCTATACTTCTACTTACCATCTTCGAAGATACTGAAGTTTACCTTTTTTATTGCCAGTCTTCTACTAAAATGGAAGCATTACAAGAATTGGATAACATATTTCTTAACAATTTATTTGAAGGCAACAGAAAGTACACAGGTGATGAGGCAGTGAGAAAAGGCATCAAAGTACCAGGGCAATGAAAATTTGTAGAGCTAATATCTTGTAGGAGAGAGAAGCCAAGGGAGGTGAACCCAAGATTTGGGACCACTGCAGTGATTTTGAAGTCAGTGGCAAAGAGGATGAGAAACTAAAAAGAGCTTTCAGTACTTTTGTAGGACTAAAAGGGCAAAAATTAGAGAGATGCTTACAAGGAGAGGCCTGGCAAACACCTCTGGTTTATGGTCAGAACCATGAAGAGCTACACTCTGAAAGACTACGGATGAATCAGAAATAGGTTAGTATTGAAAAGGACTGAAATCAAATTCTTAATCCTCTCAATCCTGATGGGCTTAAAATGATCCCCTCTTTGCTTAACTGCCTGCCAGAAAAACAGATCTCTGGAAGAAGGTAAAATGTTCTAGAGCTCAAATTATTTCTACAATTTTTCATATCCAATAACTGGAAGTTAGTAAAAAAATAGGCAATTATGTAAATAAACAAGAACTAACCACTCACCAAGCACTAAGAGGAAAAAAAAAAGAATAAAGTAAATAGGCTCATAGGAGGGCCAAACAACAGACATCACTTATCAGAGGTACACTATAAAATTATAAAACAGAGGCCAGCATTGTGGCACAGTGGATAAAGCCACTACTTGTGATGTGGGTATACCATATGGGGTCTGGTTCCTGTGCTGGCTGCTCCACTTCTGATCTAGCTCCTTGCTAATGTCCTGGGAAAAGCAGTAGAAGACAGTCCAAGTATTTGGGCCTCTGCACCACATCCAAGACCCTAATAGTGCTCCTGGCTTCCACTTGGTCTTTGCTGGCCATTGTGGCCATCTGGGGAGTGAGCCAGTGGATGGAAGACTCCCTTCCTCCCTCCCTCCCTCCCTCCCTTCCTTCCTTCCTTCCTCCCTATTTTTTTTTTTTTTTTTTTTGACAGGCAGAGTTAGACAGTGAGAGAGGCAGAGAGAAAGGTCTTCCTCGTCGGTGCCGCGGCTCATTAGGCTAATCCTCTGCCTGCAGTGCTGGCATCCCAGGTTCTAGTCCCAGTCGGGGTTCCGGATTCTGTCTTGGTTGCTCCTCTTCCAGGCCAGCTCTCTGCTGTGGCCCAGGAAGGCAGTAGAGGATGGCCCAAGTGCTTGGGCCCTGCACCCCATGGGAGACCAGGAGAAGCACCTGGCTCCTGGCTTCGGATCGACATAGTGCGCTGGCCGCAGCAGCCATTGCAGGGTGAACCAACAGAAGGAAGACCTTTCTCTCTGTCTCTCTCTCTCTCTCACTGTCCACTCTGCCTGTCAATAAAAAGAAAAAAAGAAAGAAAGGTCTTCCTTCCGTTGGTTCACCCCCCAAATGGCTGCTATGGCCGGCGCGCTGCACGAATCTGAAGCCAGGAGCCTGGTGCTTCCTCCTGGTCTCCCATGTGGGTGCAGGGCCCAAGCACTTGGGCAATCCTCCACTGCCTTCCCAGGCCACAGCAGAGAGCTGGACTGGAAGAGGAGCAGCCGGGACAGAATCTGGTGCCCCAACTGGGACTAGAACCCGGGGTACTGGCGCCACAGGCGGAGTATTGGCCTAGTGAGCTGCAGCGCAGGCAGAAGATTCTCTTTTCTCTCCCTTTTTCTGTAACTTTGACTTTCAAAATAAAAAAATCTTTAAAATAAAATATAAAACAAAAAGAATTATAAAACATTGTTAAGAGAAATGAATAAAGACCCAGAATGTTTGGTCTTTATTATGATGTCAGATGTATCCAAATTGATTTCTAAATTCAGTGCAGTCCCAATCAAAATTCCCAGCAGGATTTAAAAAATTATAGAAATTGGTAAGCCACGGGCCAGCATTGTGACATACCAGGCTAAGCCATTACCTGTGATGCCTGCATCCCATATGGACACTGTTTTTGAGTGTCAGCTGCTCTACTTCCAACCCAGCTCCTTGCTGATGTACCTGGGAAAGCAGCAGAGGATTACCCAAGTACTTGGGCCCCTGAACCCACGTGAGAGACCCAGAGAAGCTCCTGGTTTCTGGCTTTGGCCTGGACCAGCCTGGCCATTGCAGCCATGTGGAGAATGAGTCAGCCAATGGAAAATTTCTCTCTCTCTCTCTCTCTCTCTCTCTCTCTCTGTAAAGCTGCCTTTCAAATAAATAATAAGCAAATCTTTACACATAAATAAAGAGAGAGAAAGAAATTAGCAAGCTAAATTTATAATGCAAAGGCCCAGACAAGACAGTCTTGAAGAATAAATTTGAGAATTTAACCTGCCATATTCAAAACATATTCTAGATTTAGTGTGTGTATTTAAGACAGCATGATAGTAGCACAAGGGAAATAAGCCAGCATTGTAGAATAGAGTGTCTAAAAGTGAATTCACAAGTGATCACTTTTCACTTTTCCCACTGCAGAACTGTGAGTTAAAATAGCCCTTTCAAGAAATTATTCTAAATGAAATCAATATCTTTAAGGAAAAAAATGAATCTTGACACTATATATAACTATTAAATCAAGATTATAGATATAAATAATGGACTAAATCAGGAAAGTTTCTAGAAAATAACATAAACTATATTGCTGAAATACTGGCTCTTAGAGATGTAGAAATAAGCTCCCACTTTACCTGAGAGAGTATTAGAAATAGTCTTTCTGTGGCTGCTGCTGTGGCGTGACACGTGTAGCCATCTCCTGCAGCAGTGGCATCCCAAGTCTCAACTGCTCTACCTCTGATCTGGCTCCCTGCTAATGCTCCTGGGAGAGCAGTGGAGGATGGCCCAAGTACTCCATGCACCCTTGTTGGGAACCTGGAAGAAGCTCCTGGCCCTTGACTTCAGATTGGCCCAGCTCTGGCCATTGTGACCATTTAGGAGTGAACCAGCAGATGGAAGACCTGTCTCTGTCTCTCTGTCCCCTCCACCCCCCCATAACTGTGCCTTTCAAATAAATTAATGAATGTTTAAAGAAATAGTCTGTCTGTAGTCCAGGAGAATAAGTTGCCTTCTCTAGCCTATAGGTAGAAACACCATCAAGCATGAGATCCAGATTTGCACTTTCCAATGCTATGAAAGCTGTGAGCCAAGAACTACTGTAAAATTTGGAGAGACAATACTTGAAGAGATAATGCTTGTGGGTTTTCCAGAGTTGAAGACATAAATTCTCAAGTTGAAAGAACACAGAGTACTGAGCAGGAAAAATAGAAACAAAGACACATGGTAATAAATATGCAGGTCACACAATAAATGAGAAAACTGGCATTATAAAGAATCTCTGTCCCAAGTCTATTTTCTTGAAAATACTTTTTTTCTCCTACATCTTAAATTTATAAAGCTCATTGCCCTGAATCTCCAGCTCATTTCTTGAACTCTAGGATTTTTTAAAAAATCGTATCCATTCTAATATATTATGAAAAAATCAGTTCATGTGTATTATGTCACATCTCAAAACTTTTAACAATTTTTAAAAATGTTTATTTGAGAGGCAGAGTGACAGAGAGAGATCTTCAGTCTATTAATTCATTCCCCAAATGACCACAAAAGCCAGGTTTGGGACTTTATTTCTATATTAAGCAAATACGGAGAAATGTAAAAAAGTTCATGGAAAATGAAATTAAAAAATAAGTTTATTTGGGCCCAAAAGTTTTTGAAATCTGTGCGTATTTTATATAATACACATTTTCTGTGAACTTCTTGAAGTCCCCCCCGCATACTTGTAGGCTGCCATGTGCCAGTCACTGGAGACATAACAATGAAGATAACAATGAATAAATCAGATTCCCTCACTGTTAACTTATTTCAAGCAGGGGAACTTAGATAATAAACAGGAATGCAAATTTTATATTTATAATAAGAAATAAGCTGCAAGAAAAATAAAAGTAGATAATGGTTAGAGTTACTATGGAAAGGATTTTAAATTAGATTGCTAAGGAACAAGGTTTTTTTAAAGTAATTATTATTTATTTGAGCAAATGAGCATGCTCTCACATCATTTTCTTTCCTTTTTTTAAAAGATTTATTTATTTATTTATTTCTCTCTCTACCTGTCTCTTCCTTTCAAATAAAAAGATAAATCTTTATGGCCGGCGCCGCGGCTCACTAGGCTAATCCTCCGCCTTGCGGCGCCGGCACACCAGGTTCTAGTCCTGGTCGGGGCGCCGGATTCTGTCCCGGTTGCCCCTCTTCCAGGCCAGCTCTCTGCTGTGGCCAGGGAGTGCAGTGGAGGATGGCCCAAGTACTTGGGCCCTGCACCCCATGGGAGACCAGGATAAGTACCTGGCTCCTGGCTTCGGATCAGCGCAGTGCGCTGGCCGCAGCGCGCCGACCGTGACGGCCATTGGAGGGTGAACCAAAGGCAAAAGGAAGACCTTTCTCTCTGTCTCTCTCTCTCACTGTCCACTCTGCCTGTCAAAAAAAAAAAAAAAAAAAAAAGATAAATCTTTATTTTCAAAAAAGAAAAAGAAAGTGGATCAGCTGGGGCCAGCACTGTGGCACAGCAGGAAAGGCCGCCGCTTGTGATGCTGACATAAAATATGGGCACAGGTATCCAACATGGGTACCTGTGTGTATGTAAGTCCTGGCAGCTCTGCCTCTAACCAGCTCCCTGCTAATAGCCTGAGAAAGCAGCAGATGAGGGTCTAAGTACCTGGGTCCCTGACACCCACATGGGAGACCTGGATGAAGCTCCTGGATCTTGGCTTCAGCATGGCACAAGGGTGCTACTGGTTCACTCCCCAAATGACCACAATGGCCAGGGCTGGGCCAGGTGAAACCAGGAGCCAGGGTCGTCTTCTGGGTCTCACATGTAGATCCAGGAGCCCAAGTATCTGGACCTTCCTCCACTGCTTTTCCAGACATATTAACAAGGAGCTGTATCAGAAGTGGAGCAGCTGGGACTCAAACCCATATGGGATGCTGGCACTGCAGGAGGAGGCTTAACTTTCTATGCCTCAACACCCCAGATGCATCACTTTCTTTTTCTTTATTTTTTTAAAAGATTTATTCATTTTACTTGAAAGTCACAGTTACACAGAGAGAGGAGAGGCAGAGAGAGAGAGAGAGAGAGAGAGTCTGCATCCTCTAGTTCACTCCCCAGATAGCCACATAAGCCGGAGCTGCACCGATGCGAAGCTGGGAGCCAGGAGCTTCTTCCAGGTCTCCCACATAGATGCAGGGGCCCAAGGACTTGGGCCATCTTCTACTGCTTTCCCAGGCCATAGCAGAGAGCTGGATCAGAAGTGGAGCAGCCAAGTCTCGAACCAGCGCCCATATGGATGCTGGCACTGCAGGCGGCGGCTTTACCCACTACGCCACAGTACCAGCCCTAATGCATCACTTTCAATCCAGCTTCCTACTAATGCATCATGGGAAGCAGTTGATGATGGCGTAGTATTTGGATTCTGCCATTCACATGGGAAACCGGATGGAGTTCCAGGCTCCCGGCTTTGGCCTGGCCCAGCCCTGCGTGTTATAGCTATTGGGAAGTGAACCAGTGGGTGGAAGATTTCTCTCTCTCTCTTTCTCTCTCCGCGTTTCACATAGATGAAAATGAATAAATGAACATTTTTAAAAATGAGAGTATTAAAAGACATTGTTTCAGTATGATATATTACAATCCATAATCGATCTTTAATTATCAGTTCATGGAATAATCATTCTGTTTGTGGACTGTAGTTGTCATCAGAAAACTTGTTTCTAATTTCCTTTTACTTTACCTTCCTTATGCTTTGTACAATTTGCTTATTTCATTCCTCTGAAAGAGTTTGTGCAGAAAAAGAGATGAATGGAAATCAAATTAGATAGCTTTTTTTTTTTTTAATTTTACAAGGGGACATCAAAAATTTTATGGAGGGATGGGTGTCGGTTCAGTGGTTAAGTTGCCACTTAGAGACACCTGCTTCCTCTTTCTGAGTGCCTGGTCCAAGTTCTGGCTGCTCCACTTCCAGACTATCTTCCTGCTATTGCACATCGTGGGAAGCAGCAGCTGATGGCTCATGCACTTGGATCCCTGCCACCCACATGGAAGACCTAGACTGAGCTCTGGGCTCCTTGCTTCCACCTGGCCCAGCTGTGGCTGATGCAGGCATTTGGGGAGTGAACCAGTAGATTGAAGAGCCACCTGTCTCTGTCTCTCTCTCTCTCTTTCACTCTCTCTCTCTCTCTCTGTCTTTCAAATAAAATGAAACTAGATTTTTAAAAAGTTTAAGTTTCTGGAAAGTAAAATTAAAAGATAATTATTTTGATGCAAAAATTTTAAATCCATGCATATTTTTAATAACATACATTTTCTGTGGACTTTATATTTTTTGAGAGAGAATGAGAGACAGATAGGCAAAGAAATCCCCCATTTTCTGCCTCACTCCCCAAATGCCCAAAATGGCTGGGGCTGTATCAGGGTGAAATCTAGGAGTTGGAAACTCAACCCAGGTCTCCCATATTATTGGCAGGAACCCAACTTCTTGAGCTATCACTACTGCTTCCCAGGATCCATATTAGCAGGAAGCTGGAATCAGGAGCTTGAACCTATATGTCCTAGCTGGCATATAAACTGCTAAAAATGCCTGCCCCTTGTGAACTTTTGGAAGACTACTCTGTAAGTTCAAGTAATTTAGACTATAACTAAAGTTAGATTTTTTTTGAAGTGCCAGTGGTTTTCAGTATTTGCCATTTTAATATTCATTTCAGAGATAATTGAATTTTTATTATAAAGGGGAGGGTATTAGAATTTCAGATTATAAAATGGAAGTAACAGTGATCATTCTATATTTTTCATCTTCTCTGGTTGGTAAATATCAGTGTTGTATTATTATAAAATAAGAATAGGATAGATTCAAGCAAACATCAATATTGTAATAGCTCTGTTTTTGGATAGTGCCAATAAATGGAATTTTGATTTATCATTTTCATTCCTGTGTGTAATATTTTATTTTAAAGTATTATTTAAAAGGTTTCTCTTATTCATCTATGATCTGCCTAGGAGTTAAATGTGAATATGTTTGATAGACTTTCACTTGATAATCTTACTGTAGAGGCAGAAATTCAGAATAGCACTAATGTCATGAAGATGATTCAGCCACATCAACACCACAGTTTTTTTTTTTTTTAAGATTTATTTATTTATTTGAAAGTCAGAGTTACACAGAGAGAAGGAGAGACAGAAGGAGAGAGAGATCCTCCATCCGCTGATTCACTCCTCAATTGCCACAACAGCCAGAGCTGTGCCGATCTGAAGCCAGAAGCTTCTCCTGGGTCTCCCATGTGGTGCAGGGGCCCAAGGACTTGGGCCATCTTCTACTGCTTTCCCAGGCCATTGCAGAGAACTGGATCAGAAGTAGAGCAGGGGCCAGCACTGTGGGGCAGTGGGTTGACGCCCTGGCCTGAAGCGCCGGCATCCCATATGGGTGCCAGTTTTAGTCCTCGCTGCTCCTCTTCTGATCCAGCTCTCTGCTATGGCCTGGGAAAGCAGTAGAAGATGGTCCAAGTCCTTGGGCCACTGCACTCGTGTGGGAGACCTGGAAGAAACCCTAACTCCTGGCTTCGAATCCATGGCCATCTGGGGAGTGAACCAGTGGATGGAAGACCTCTCTCTCTCTCTCTCTCTGCCTCTCCTCTCTCTGTGTAACTCTGACCTTGAAATAAATAAATAAATAAATAAATCTTAAAAAAAAAATGGAGCAACCAGGACTTGAACCAGCACCCATATGGGATGCCAGTACTGCAGGCGGACCTTTGTCCATTACGCCACAGTGCTGGCCCCAACACCACAATTTATATTACCTAGATAACCTATTTTGCCATTTGCTAACACTTAATCTCTTAAAATGTCCTCCCTTAAAAACATGACTAATTTTAAGCCTGTTAAAATTTAATCTCTAAAGGAACTAATATTTACATATGAATTTCTCCTATAGCGTGCTTCACTTTTCATTAGAAGACCCTAGTACTCTAAACTTCTCTATGTGTAACTGTTCACAAAAGGCATGTAATATCTTCTTTTTGTGAAGGATGCTTTTGGATTCTGAATATTAGCATAATCAAGAATTGCATATACTTGTAGACTGAATGTGATTTACTAAATTTTTGGAAAATAACAGACTGAATTTAGTATGCTGCTGTATTCTTTTGCAAGTAAATTCACTTCTTTTCTAAACAACTGGAACCAGCAGCTAGATTACTTAAACAAAAGTTTTTACTTTTAGAATAGTTTTACATTTACAGAAAAATGGGAAGATAGTACAGAGTTTCCATAAACTTCACACCAGTTCCTTTCTTAATAATATTTTTCACCTGTATAAGACTTTGTTACAATTAAGGAGCTATTATTTACATTATTAATTAAAGGCAAACTTTATTCAGATTTCCTTTTACCTAACTTCCTTTTTCTGTTCTTGAATCCCATTCATGATACTAAATTACTTTTAATCATCAGATGTCCTTAGGCTCTTCTTAGCTGTGACAATTTGTCTAACTTTCCTTGGTGACTTTGACAGTTTTGATGACTATTAGATGTTTTGTAGAATGTCTTTCAATTGGGTTTTTTGTTTGTTTGTTTTTTTTTTTTTTTTTTTTTTTTTTTTTTTTTTTTTTTTGACAGGCAGAGTGGACAGTGAGAGAGAGAGAGAGAGAGACAGAGAGAAAGGTCTTCCTTTGCCGTTGGTTCACCCTCCAATGGCCGCCGCGGCCGGCGCGCTGCGGCCGGCGCACCGCGCTGATCCGATGGCAGGAGCCAGGAGCCAGGTGCTTCTCCTGGTCTCCCATGGGGTGCAGGGCCCAAGCACCTGGGCCATCCTCCACTGCACTCCCTGGCCACAGCAGAGGGCTGGCCTGGAAGAGGGGCAACCGGGACAGAATCCGGCGCCCCGACCGGGACTAGAACCCGGTGTGCCAGCGCCGCTAGGTGGAGGATTAGCCTATTGAGCCGCGGCGCCGGCCTCAATTGGGTTTTGTCTGATATTTTTCTCATGATTAGACTGGGGTTATGGGTTTTTGGAAGGAAGACTACAGAGGTAAAATGCCATCCAAGCTCATCACACTGTCAAGGGTATGGCTATGGGGGCTGTTAACATGATATTAACCATGATCACCTGGGTAAAGTAGTGATCAGGTTTCTCCACTGTAAAAGTGCTTTTGTAAAAATTTGAAATTCTTTTGCAAAGAAAATTACCTGTTCTCCCCTACTTAGTTATTCAATATCCATTTATTATTAATAGTGTGGATTCAAGGACATTTATTTAAGTATGGACACACGGACATATGATTTATACTTTAGGTTATAATTCAGTATTCCCTTGTTTTCCTGATCAAATTATTCCTTTTTTTTTTTTTTTTTTGACAGGCAGAGTGGACAGTGAGAGAGAGAGACAGAGAGAAAGGTCTTCCTTTGCCGTTGGTTCACCCTCCAATGGCCGCCGCGGCCGGCGCGCTGCGGCCGGCGCACCGCGCTGATCCGATGGCAGGAGCCAGGAGCCAGGTGCTTCTCCTGGTCTCCCATGGGGTGCAGGGCCCAAGCACCTGGGCCATCCTCCACTGCACTCCCTGGCCACAGCAGAGAGCTGGCCTGGAAGAGGGGCAACCGGGACAGAATCCGGCGCCCCAACCGGGACTAGAACCTGGTGTGCCGGCGCCGCTAGGCGGAGGATTAGCCTAGTGAGCCGCGGCACCGGCCAAATTATTCCTATTTTTAAAAATATTTATTTATTTATTTGAAAGTCAGAGCTGCATAGAGAGAGGAGTGGCAGAGAGAGAGAGGTCTTCCATCTGCTGATTCACTCCCCAGTTGGCCGCAACGACTGGAGCTGTACCAATCCGAAGCCAGGAGCCAGGAGCTTCTGGGTCTCCCTTGTGGGTGCAGGGGCCCAAGGACTTGGGCCATCTTCTACTGCTTTCCCAGGCCATAGCAGAGAGCTGGGTTGGAAGTAGAGCAGCTGGGTCTTGAACCAGCACCCATTTGGGATGCCAGGCTTCAAGAAAGAGCATTAACCCATTGCGCCACAGCACCAGCCCCATCCAGTTTTGACCAGTGGGACTTTTTTCAGTTAGACATATACCCTATCAGTATATCAGTTTCTTAGAGCATTTCCACCAAGTCCCTTTTTGATGCAGATCTTTCTTTTCATATGTGAGTCTTTTGCATTTGGTTTTCACTTTTAAAATATGCAGTTTCTCTGTGCAGTTTTACAAACATGATATTATTTTCATGTATTAAGAATTTGATATACCATTTGATATGTGAACTAAATTATAGAGTTAATATTAATGAAGATTGCTAGAAGGAAATATTAAATCTCCCATGCTCCTTTATGAACTGCAATATTTCTAGTTTGTCTAATAAGTTATATATTTTATTTTTAAATTTTGTTATTTAATAAGAAAATCTTAACTAAGATTGCACACCTTGGGAAGTCCATCCAAATTGAACAGTTGTTCAAGTGAAAAGTCTTGAAAAACATCTACCCCAAAGTAGTAAGTAAATGGGAGGCATAGGTAGGTACTATACCTGACAGTGGTAGTTGGTTGTTCTGATGATAGATTAACAGTCAAAGAAAAAGTAGATTATAGTTTTTCAGTTTTTTTAAATCAGGATTAAGTCTTAAACTCAATAGACATATATCTCTTTGAAGATAAAAAATGTTTCAAAAGTATTCAAGTCATGTCAATGTAAATCAACACAGTTGAAGCTGTTAAGGTATTCTCTAAGAATAGATAATGAAATATAAGATTTAATAAATAGTTTCAGCTCTTCATATAAAACTAAACTCTTAGAAAATATCAGTGACATGATCTAATTTTTGTGGAAAAAAATTAATATTAAACTTACCATTTAAGTCATTTTAAGTGTCTAGTTCAGTAAGGTTAAGTGTATCATTGCACAACAGTAGGCAAAACTTTTTCATCTCATAAAACTGAAACTATACCCATAAAACATTAATTTGCTGTTTCCCCTCATTCCTTGATAACCTCATTTCTACTTTTTGCTTCTATAACTTTTTTTTTTTTAGTTTGTGAAATGTTTTATTTCAGGATACTTTTTTAAAAATGAATAAAACAGCAATGATGAACAAATAATACAAAGAATTCCCATATGCCTCCTTACCCTATTACCCCATTAGCATCTCATATTAGTATCTGTGTCACAATTAGGAAGCTACACCTACTGTCCCCTATTTTTATTTTTTTAAATTTTCTAATAGAAAGCTTTTATTTAATAAATATAAATTTCATAAGTACAACTTTTGGATTATAGCAGTTCTTCCCCCCATACCTGCCCTCCCACCCCCAAACCATCCCACCTCCTGCTCCTTCTCCCATCCCATTCTTCATTAAGATTCATTTTTCATTATTTTTATATACAGAAGATCAACTCTATACTAAGTAAAGATTTCAACAGTTTGCACCCACACACACAAAGAATAAAGTACTGTTTGAAGACTAGTTTTACTGTTAATTCTCAGTATAACACATTAAGGACAGAGGTCCTACATGGGGAGCAAGTGCACAGTGACTCCTGTTGTTCACTTAACAATTGACAGTCTTATTTATGACGTCAGTGATCACCTGAGGCTCTTGTAATGAGCTGCCAAGGCTATGGAAGCCTCTTCAGTCCACAAACTCTGACATTATTTAGACAAGGCCATAACCAAAGTGGAAGGTTTCTCCTCTCTTAAGAGAAAGGTACATTCTTCTTTGATGGCCCATTCTTTCCACCGGGATCTCATTCACAGAGATCTTTCATGTAGATCATTTTTTGCCACAGTGTCTTGGCTTTCCATGCCTGAAATGCTCTCGTGGGCTTTTTTGCCAGATCTGAATGCCTTAAGGGCTGATTCTGAGGCCAGAGTGCTGTTTAGGGCATTTGTCATTCCATGTGTCTGCTGTGTGTCCTGCTTCCCATGTTGAAGCTATATTCAGATTTCTGAGGTATCTCAAAAGTGTATTTCATAGTGGCTTTACCAGTTTGCATCCCTACCAACAGTGCATTACGGTACCTTTTTCCTCACATCCTCACCAGCATCTCTTGTTTGTTGGTTTCTGTATGAAAGCCATATTGGGTCCGGCGCTGTGGTGCAGCGGGTTAACACCCTGACCTGAAGCGCCGTCATCCCATATGGGCGCCCGTTCGAGTCCTAGTTGCTCCACTTCCAATCCAGCTCTCTGCTATGGCCTGCGAAAGGAGTAGAAGATGGCCCAAGTCTTTGGACCCCTGCACCCACGTGGGAGACCTAGAAGAGGCTCCTGGCTCCTGACTTCGGATCAGCGCAGCTCCGGCCAGTGAGGCCATCTGGGGAGTGAACCAGCAGATGGAAGACCTCTGTCTCTGCCTCTCTCTCTCTCTCTCTGTAACTCTGACTTTCAAATAAGTAAATGAATCTTAAAAACAAAAAAAGGGCCGGCACCGCGGCTCAATAGGCTAATCATCTGCCTGCGGAGCCGGCATACCAGGTTCTAGTCCCTGTTGGGGTGCCGGATTCTGTCCCGGTTGCCCCTCTTCCGGGCCAGCTCTCTGCTGTGGCCGGGGAGTGCAGTGGAGGATGGCCCAGGTGCTTGGGCCCTGCACCCGCATGGGAGACCAGGAGAAGCACCTGGCTCCTGGCTTCGGATCAGTGCAGTGCGCAAGCCGTACCGTGCTGGCCGCAGCGGCCATTGGAGGGTGAACCAACGGCAAAGGAAGACCTTTCTCCCTGTCTCTCTCTCACTGTCCACTCTGCCCGTCTTAAAAAAAAAAAAAAAAAAAAAAAAAAAAAAACACTTTGTATTGTTTGAAAAAAAAAAAGCTATCCTTTTTTTTTTTTTTTTTTTTTTTGACAGAGAGTTAGACAGTGAGAGAGACAGAGAGAAAGGTCTTCCTTCCATTGGTTCACCCCCCAAACGGCCGCCACGGTCAGAGCTACACCGATCTGTTGCAGGCGCCCAAGCACTTGGGCCATCCTCCACTGCCCTCCCGGGTCACAGCAGAGAGCTGGACTGGAAGAGGAGCAACTGGGACTAGAACCCTGCACCCATATGGGATGCGGCGCCACAAGCAGAGGATTAGCCATGTGAGTCACAGCACAGCCCACCCCCCCTTTTTTTTAAAGAAAGCCATTCTAACCAGGGTAAGGTGAAACCTCATTGTGGTTTTGATTTGAATTTCCCTGATGGCTAGTGATCCCAAACATTTTTTCTTGTGTCTGTTGGCCATTTGGATATCCTCTTTTGAAAAATGTCTATTGAGGTCCTTGGCCCATTTCTTAAGTGGGTTGTTTGTTGTTTGTTTTGTTGTTATGGAGTTTCTTGATCTCTTTGTAGATTCTGGTTATTAATCCTTTATTGGCTGCATAATTTGCAAATATTTTTCCCATTCTGTTGGTTGCCTCTTCATTTTCCTGTTTCTTTTGCAGTGCAGAAACTTCTCAAGTTGATGTAATCCCAATTGTTAATTTTGGCTTTAACTGCCTATGCCTCTGGGTCTTTTCCAAGGAATCTTTGCCTGTGCCTTTATCTTGCAGGGTTTCTCCAATGTTCTCTAATAATTTGATGGTGTTGGGTCGTAGATTTAGATCTTTAATCCATGTTGAGTGGATTTTTGTGTAAGGTGTAAGGTAGGGGTCTTGCTTCATACTTCTGCATGTGGAAATCCAGTTTTCCCAGCACCATTTATTGGATAAACTGTCCTTGCTCCAGGAATTGGTTTTTGCTCCTTGGTAAAGTATAAGGCTCATCCATATTGTAACATGTGGTAGGATTTTCTCCTTTTTATTTCTTCTTTTTAAAAGATTTATGTATTTGAGAAGCAGAGAGAGAGAGAGAGGTCTTCCATCGCTGGTTTACTCCCCAGATGGCTGCAACATCTGGAGCTAGGCTGATCTGAAGCTAGGAACCAAGAGCTTCTTTGGGTCTCCCATGTGGCTGCAGAGGCCCAAGCACTTTCCTAGGCCATAGCAGAGAGCTGGATCAGAAGTGGAGCAGCTGGGATTCAAACCAGCCATATGGGATGCCAGCACTGCAGGTGGCAGCTTTACCTGCTACGCCACAGCTCCGGCCCCAGAATTTTCTTCTTTTTAAGTCTGTACAAATTCCATTGTATGTACAAGGGTACTTCAAAAAGTTCATGGAAAAATGGAGTCAAAAGATAAGTTTTTCTTGGTTTAAAAATTTTTGAAATCCATACATACAAGTAGGCACTTGATTGTAAGCATTTCAAATGTAGGGAAGTATCCTGAACTATAAATATAAATATTTGGAATTGTCAGTGCACAACCTGGGACTTCAATTTAAAATACACAATTCATAAGTATACTTGTGGACTTCACCATAACAGGACTCCCACTGTTGTGATTTAATCTTGGCTTTATTTTGGCTTAATAAGAATTATAGCTTTTCTTCTTTCTTGTAATAAAAAGCTAAATGAAAATACTTGCAGTGATGAAAAGCTAAGAGAAAGTACTTCTACGGTCACTAAAGGGTATTTCATTCTGCCATCCTAGCTCAGGTGTCGTTTGCCGCCTTGTATTTTTCACTGTCCTGTGTTTTTCCAATTTGAACTAAAAGGAAAGGAAAATGTTCTACTAATACATGCCCTGTTTCCCTAGGATTACCCTCTGCTCCTTTTTTCAGTCTAGGTGGAAATTCTCCTCTTCTGCTTCCTTTTCTTTGAAGGCCGAAACTGCTATAAAAGCTAGTTGGCATCAGACACAAAACATTATTCATTAACTTTTCTCTGAGACCCACAGTTCCTTCTAAGCCTCATTCTAATATATTTGAAGGACTGTCTCTTTCTTGTCTTTAATTATTTTAAAATACATTTGAACACAGTATGCACAATTTTTAAATAATTACTTTATATTTCATATTTAATTTAAAAGTTATTTTCCCATAGACATTATAAACGGTGATTCAGTTTCCATAACTAATTCCAAAGCTTTTTTAACTTGTGTCAAAATAGAATTTCATTTCTCAGTGACAGTACCTACATCCTTGTTTCTAGGACACAGGGACCTATTTCCCATGAGTTATTCTAGTATTGCATAGAAACAAGTACTGCGCCTAGAGGGCTCCAATAATTTAACTTTCTACACTAGCAGCTTATAATCACCGGCTATATGAGCTTAAAGGAATTTCAGATATTAAATAGTAAAATAATCAGAACTGCTTATTTTATGAGGGAGAAACAGGAAAGGCAAATGATTTCTCCATTGATGTCTCCCTGCACATCAGTGAAATTTGCATATTTTTTCTTATTTATTTATTTATTTATTTTAGATTTGTTTATTTGAAAGAGTTGCACAGAGAGGAGAGGCAGAGAGAGATAGAGAGAGGTCTTCCATCCACTGGTTCACTCCCCAATTGGCCACAATGGCTGGAGCTGTGCCGATCCAAAGCCAGGAACCAGGCGCTTCTTCTGAGTCTCTCACACAGGTACAGGGACCCAAGGACTTGGGCCATTTTCTACTGCTTTCCCAGGCCATAGCAGAGAGCTGGACAGGAAGTGGAGCAGCCAGGACTCAAACTGGTGCCCATATGGGATGCCGGTACTGCAGGCGGCAGCTTTTACCCACTACGCCACAGCACCAGCCCCTATTTTTATTTTAGAAATGTAAGATGTACAGTGTAATATTTTAATAATCAAATACCAAAGTGAAGTGATTGCTATTTAATTTGCATCCTGCTTAAAATCCTGGCAGAATATTTAGTATTGATCAAGATACAGTTCTGGGAAGCTTTCTGTGTCAACCCTAGCTCCCTTGGGTATAGCTGTTCACACCACTCTCATATTTCTCTCCCTATATATATTGGATGTAATTTTCTTACCAGTTGTTAGGTACAAGTGACTTTTGCAACAAGTCAACAAGCATCTCTATACTGTACTTGAGTTTGTTAATCTGTAAAATAAGAGTAGTACCTCATAAGATTGTTGTGAAGAGAAAAATTAGTAAATATGTATAGTTTGTGACAGTGTATAGTGCTTAGACATGCTATATAATTAGTAGCGATTATTTTCATTAATGAATTGTGATGTTTGACTTAAAAGCTTATCTTCCCCATTGGTCTGAGTTAATCAACTTATCAAGATCATGAATATTATATATTATTCAACTTTGTAAGCATTGTATGTGTTCTTATTAAACTTTTAATTTTGAGATAAGTGTAAATTCACACGCAGTTGTAAGAAATAATATATAGAGATCTCATGTGCTCTTTACTTAATTTCTCCAATGATAACACCTTTTAAAACTATAGTAGAGGGATCAGCACTGTGGCATAGAGAATAAAGCCACTGCCTGCAATTACGGCATCCCACATAGGTACTGGTTTGAGTCCCAGCTGCTCCACTTCCGATCCTGCTCCTTGCTAATGTGCCTGGGAAAGCAGTAGCAGATGGCCCCAGTCATTGGGCCTCTGCACATACATGGGAGACCTGGAAGAAGCTCCAGATTCCTGGCTTTGGATTGGCCCAACTCCTGCCATTGCAGCTATTTGGAGAATGACTCCAAATGTCATTCTGCAACTCTGCCTTTGAAATAAATAAATCTTAAAAAAAAAAAAAAGTTTGCTCCAAGCACTTTTAAAAAAAGAAAACATAGTAGAATATCACCTTCAGGATGTTGACATTGATAGAGTTAATATTCAAAGTATTTGAACCACCACAACTATCCATCATATTGCCCTTTTATAGCCACACTCACTTCTGTACGTACTGCTGTCAACCAACAATTGAGAAATACTATTTTTTATTCCTATAATTTAAAAAATATTATGTAAGTGGAGTGATATAATGTGTAACTTTTGGGAGTTCATTTTACTCAGTATAATTCTCTGGAGACTGAAGTTGTGTGCTACTGTTGTTGTGTTATTGTTTTTTTTATTGTTGAGTAGTATTCCATGGTATGAGTGTACACTGCTGTCCATTCATTGAAGGACATCTGAATTGTTTCCAGTTTTAACTATTATGAACAAAGCTCCTTTGAAGATTCATGTACAAGGTTATTTGTAAACAAATTTTAATTTCCCAGAATGCCCAGATTACTAAGTCATACAGTAGTTGTATGTATACTTTTTTTTAGAGATTTATTTATTTGAAAGGCAAAGGGGGCAGGGAAAGAAAGAGAGATGGAGAGAGTCCATACAGTGGTTTACTCCCCAAATGGCTGCAACAGCCTGGTCTGGGTCAGACTGAAGCCAGGAGCCATGTACCCTATCTGGGTCTTCCACATAGGTGTCAGGGGCCTAAGCACATGAACTATCTTCTGCTGCCTTCCCAGGTACCTTAGCAAGAAACTGGATCAGAACCAGAATAGCCAGGACTCCAACCAGCACTCCAGTATGGGATGCTAACATCATAAGTGGACACAATCTGCTGTGCTGTAGTGCTAGCCCAATGTATGTTTAAGAAACTAATGGGGCCGGCTCTGTGGTACAGCGGGTTAAAGCCCTGGCCTAAAGCACTACCATCCCATAAGGACACCGGTTCTAGTCCCGGCTGCTCCACTTCTGATCCAGCTCTCTGCTATGGCCTGGGAAAGCAGTGGAAGATGGCCCCCTGCACCCACGTGGGAGACCTGGAAGAAGCTCCTGGCTTCTGGCTTCAGATTGGCGCAGCTCCGGCCGTTGCGGCCATCTGGGGAGTGAACCAGCGGATGGAAGATCTCTCTCTCTCTCTGTCTCTACCTCTCTCTGTAACTCTATCTTTCAAATAAATAAAGTAAGTCTTTAAAAAAAAAAAGAAAGAAACTGCCAGTCTTTTTCCAGAGTGCTTTGACAGTTTACATTCTCACCAGCAATTTGCAGTTGGTTCAGTTTTTCCACATCCTTAGCAGTGTTTGCTGTTGTTGCCTTTTTTTTTTTTTTTTTAAATCATTCTGATAGGTATGTGGTAATACCTCATTGTGGCATGTCTCTTCATGTCTTTTGCTCATTTGCTAATTGGATTGTTTGCTTTCTTACTATTCAGTTTTTTTAAAAAGATTTATTTATTTATTTGAAAGTCAAAATTATAGAGAGAGAGGAGAGGCGAGGGGGAGAGAGAGAGAGAGAGAGAGAGAGAGAGAGAGAATGAACCATCCAATGGTTCACTCCCCAATTGGCTGCAACAGCCAGAGCTGTGCCGATCCGGAGCCAGGAGCCTCTTTCAGGTCTCCCACGTGGGTGTAGGGTCCCAAACACTTGGGCCATCTTCTACTGCTTTCTCAGGCCACAGCAGAGAGCTGGATCAGGAGTGGAACAGCCAGATCTCAAACCAGTGCCCATATGGGATGCCAGTGCTTCAGGCCAGGACATTAACCCACTGCACCACAGCACTGGCCTCCTTACTATTCAATTTTAAGAGTTCCTTATATAAATATGAAATAGTAGTAATTTGCTTGATATGAGGTTGGTTTTTTTTTTTTTTTTTTTTTACTTTTTAAAGGTTGACTTGATTTATTTGAAAGAGTTACAGAGAGAGGCAGGAAGGGAGGGAAGAAGAGAGAGCAAGAGAGAAAACGAGTAAGCAAATGAGTTGGTTAACTCCCCAAATGTCTAGTGGCTGGGCCTGGAACTCTCTCTGGGCTCCCACATAAGGGGCAGGGGTCCAAGTATTTGGGCCATCTTCCACTGCTTTCCCAGGTGCATTATCAGGGAGCTGGATCAGAAGTGGGACTCGAACTGATGCTCAAGTGGATGTCACCAAGGCCATGACTGTTTAGCTTGCTGCACCACAATGCCGGTCTGTGATACATAATTTTAAAATATTTTCTACTAGTCTGTAACTTGTCTTTTCAAGTCTTTTTTGGTTTTTGAAGATTTATTTAGTTAGTTACTTAGTTTAAAGGTAGAGTTACTGAGGGGGGGATAGGCAGAGCCAGAGAGAAGTCCTCAGTCTTCTGGTTCACTCCCAAAAATGGCCACAACGGCACTCCCCGAAATGGCTACAATGACTGGAGCTGGGCCAATCCAGAGCCAGGAGCCCAGAACTTCATCTAGGTTTTCTATGTGAGTGCAGGAACCCAAGCACTTGGACTATCTTCCACTGCTTTTCCCAGGCCATTAGCAGGGAGCTGGATTGGAAATGGAACAACCATGACTCAAACTGGTTCCCATATGGGGTGCCAATACTGCAGTGTGGTTTAACTTGCTACCCCACAGTGCCAGCCCCATCTTTTCATCTTATAAATAGGTTATTCAATATAGCAAGAGTATATTTTTGATGAAATCAGGCTTATAATATTTCCCTCTATGGATTATATTTTTGGTGTCAAATCTGAGAATTCTTTACCCAGCCCTTGATTTTTTTTTTTTTTTTTTTTTTGACAGGCAGAGTGGACAGTGAGAGAGAGAGACAGAGAGAGAAAGGTCTTCCTTTTGCCGTTGGTTCACCCTCCAATGGCCGCCACGGCTGGTGCGCTGCGGCCGGCGCACCGCGCTGATCTGAAGGCAGGAGCCAGGTGCTTCTCCTGGTCTCCCATGGGGTGCAGGGCCCAAGTACTTGGGCCGTCTTCCACTGCACTCCCTGGCCACAGCAGAGAGCTGGCCTGGAAGAGGAGCAACCGGGACAGAATCTGGCGCCCCGACTGGGACTAGAACCCAGTGTGCCGGCGCCGCTAGGTGGAGGATTAGCCTATTGAGCCGCAGCGCCGGCCAAGCCCTTGATCTTCTAAAAGTTTTACATTTTGCATTCAAGTCCATGATCCATTTTGAATTTTTTAAAGGCATAAGGTTGTAATTTTCAATACACAAATTCCGTCTGTTTTGTTAGGTTTATGTCTGTTTCTTTTTTTAGTGATTGTAGATAGTTTTATATTTTTAGCTTTGCTTTCTGCATGTCCATTGCCAATATATAGAAATAGAGTTGATTTTTATGTTTACTTTGTGTCATGTGACCTGGCTGAACTTAGGTAGTCATCTTTACTTTTTCAAAAAGAGTGATGAGAGCATCACTCTTGTCTGTTCTCTGTCATGGGCGAAAGTGTTTGTTTTTTTTTTACCATTAAATATTAACTATAGATTTTTATAGATGCTCATTATCAAAGTATTTTCCTCTATTCCTACATTTGCTATGAATTTTAGTGTGAATGTGTGTTGAATTTTGTCAGATGTTCTTGCTATATCAATTGCTATAACTGTGACTTATTTAACCCATTGATAGGATAAATTGCATTGAGTTTTAAATATTATATCAGCTTTGTATACCTGAAGTAAACTCTGCTTTGCCAGGGTGTACAGTTCTTTTTATATATTGTTGACTTCTAAGTCTCGTGTTTTGTTAAAGAGCTTATTTATGAGGGATACTGGTGTTCTGTATTTTAGTACTATCTTTTGATTTGGTATCAGGGTAATACTAGCTTAATGAAATGATTTGGGAAGTAGTCTGTTCTCTTACATTGTCTTTAAGAGATTGCACAGAGGGGTCAAGATTGCACAGAATTGATGTTAATTCATTTTTATTTGTTTTTTTAAATATTTATTTATTTATTTGAAAGTCAGAGAGAGAGGAAGAACTTCCATTTGTTGGTTTACTCTCCAAGATGGCCACAATGGCCAGGGCTAGGGCAGGCCAAAGCCAGGAGCCAGGAGCCAGGAGCTTTATCTGGGTCTCCCATGTGGGTGGTAGGGCTCAAGTACTTGGGCCGTCTTCTGCTTCTTTTCCCAGGGTGTTAGCAAGGAGCTGGATCAGAGGTGGAACACCCATTTCCACTAGGATCCGGAACCAGGCAAGGATGCCTGCTTTCACCATTGCTGTCCAATATAGTTCTGGAAGTTGTAGCCAGAACCATTAGGCAAAAAAAGAAGGAAAAGGAGAAGGAGAAGGAGGAGGAGGAGGAGGAGGAGGAGGAGGAGGGAGAGAGGGAGAGAGGGAGAGAGGGAGAGAGGGAAGGAAGGAAGGAAATCAAAGGGATACAAATTGGAAAGGAGGAAGTAAAATTATCCCTGTTTGCAGATGACCTGATCCTATATATAGGAGATCCAAAAGACTCACTAGGAGACTATTGGTGTTCACAAGAGAGTTTGGAAAAGTGGCAGGACATAAAATCAGCACATAAAAATCAATAGCCTTTGTATATACAGACATTATATGACTGAAAAAAACTTGTAATATCAGTACAATTCACAAAAGCTACAAAAATTTTAAATACATTGGAATAAATTTAACTAAAGATGTGAAAGATCTCTACAATGAAAATTAAAAATGTTAAAGAATAAAAGGAGACACAAAAAAATGGAAAAATCTTCCATGTTTATGGATTGGAAGAATTAATATCATCAGAAAATCCATACTACCCAAAGCAGTTTACAGATTCAATGTGATACTAATCAAAATATGAAGGACATTCTTCTCAGGTCTAGAAAAAATGATGCTAAATTCATATGGAAACACAAATGACCCCGAATAGATAAAGCAATGTTAAACAACAACAACAAAAAAAAGCAGGAGGCATCACATTACCAGGTTTCACGATATACTATAGGCCAATTACAATGAGAAGAGCCTGGTACTGGCACAAAAATAGACATGTAGACCGATGGAACAGAATAGAAATCCCAGAAATTAATCACACATCTACAACCAACTAACCTTTTACAAATGAGCTAAAATCATTCCCTGGAGAAAGGACAGTCTCTTCAACAAATAGTATTGGAAAAATTGAATCTACACATGCAGAAGTATGAAACAAGACCCCTACCTTACACCTTATACAAAAACCAATTCAAAATGGATCAAGGATCTAAATCTATGACCCAATACCATCAAATTACAATTTATGTAGAGGTAGGGGCTCAAAACTTACAATTGTTCTCTTCTTTATCCACTGTTGGACACAGATTGGTGGAAGGGAGAGAAATAGGGATGTTAGCTAAGATTTTACAAGTTTGCAAATAAGAACATAGATCAGAAGGCTGGCACTGTGGCTCAGTGGGTTAAAGCCATGGCCTGAAGCTCTGGCATCCCATGCAGGTGCCCATTCTAATCCTGGCTGCTCCACTTTCAATTCAGTTCCTTGCTAATGTGCCTAGGAAAGCAGCAGCAGATGGCTCAAGTCCTTGGGTCCCTGCACCCATGTGGGAGTCCCTGCAGAAGCTCCTGGCTTCTGGCTTTGGCCTGGCCCAGCCCTGGCCATTGTGGCCATTTGGGGAGTGAATCAGTGGATGGAAGATCTTTCTCTGTCTCTCCTCTCTCTCTCTAACTCTGCCTCTCAAATAAATAAATAAATCTTAAAAAAAGGAAAGAAGGTTGGTACGGTTCATTATATAATGACTTTGTGTTTATGTAGATAGAAGTTTTATATATCTCTATAGGCATTAAGTTTCATATGTTTCCACAAAGGTATAAATAGATATATGTACCTAGAAAATATTTTTAGTAAATATGACATGACTATATAAATATATCACTCAAATTGATAAGAAAATCACTAAGCCTAAAGTAACATATTTGAATAGCAAATATTTTAGAAGAAGAAATAAAACACAAAAATCACAAAAGAATATTCAAATTTGCTAGAAATCAACTGTTGACTAAACTTGAAATGTTGTCTCCCCACTAAATTAGTAAGTTAGTGGAATATATGTGTATAACATGCAGATGTGCACATATGTGAGTATGTGTACATATATATATATTCTACCCTGCCAGGTTACAAAAGTTTTATGAAGGCTAAAACTTTCTATGTAATTAATTGCTTTATACTGAGTACCCAGATTGGTGATTAAAACTGAGAATTTAATAAACATCTGTTGAATAAACAAATACTAGTGAAGTTATGGTGAAACTGATGTACCTTTTTTTTTCTGATGTAGCTTTAAAAGGAACATTTTCTGCTATTGTATCTTATTTACAAAATATTTAAGAATTATTATTTTATATATTTTAAACTTTTCCATTTTATAAACATAATAAAATGTGTATATGGATTCAGTTTTTTTGGGGGGATAAAACTTACTTATTCTGATTCTAGTTTATTTTACTGTTTTTTCTGTCCTTTATTTAATAATGTAGTCTACTGATTAACATATTTGATAACATGCCAGAGAAAATTGCTTTTAATGTAAAAATGTAAATCAAATAAAAATTCTGTTGCAAGTAAAAAAAAGAATTGATAAAGGTTGGCAGATTCTGAGGGAGATAGTTTGAGGGAATATATAAGAAGCTTAGCAGATTTGTTTTCTTTTTATGTGGAACAATGGAAAGAAAAAGGTCTTGAAAAATGGATGAGAATCAGAGCATGATCTGTGCCATGCTAATGAACTTGGACTTGATCTTAGGGCTATGAGGAGCCTCACAGATTTTTAAGAAGTTACATGATCATCATCTTGCTCTTAATGTAAAATACTGGAGAGAGGTTTTGTCCCGTGTGTCAGCGCTCAACAAATCGTAGTGAGTGCCAGGAATGCTAGGTTGAGTTGGGTTTTGAAACTGTGTTTGGGCTCAGAGGAGGGTGGTGACATGTTTTTCACATTTTTCCCATTCTTGAGCTAAGGGCTTGAAGACTAGTTAGGAGGCTATTGAAATATTTCTCACAAAGACGTTTGAGAGCCTGAGAGTACTAGCAGTGAGAATGAAGAGGACAGAACAGACTTGAGAATGTTTATATTTAAGAATAAAGTATCGGCCGGCGCCGCAGCTTACTAGGCTAATCCTCCGCCTGCGGCACTGGCACTCCAGGTTCTAGTCCCAGTTGGGGCGCTGGTTCTGTCCCAGTTGCTCCTCTTCCAGTCCAGCTCTCTGCTGTGGCCCAGGAGTGTAGTGGAGGATGGCCCAAGTCCTTGGGCCCTGTACCCGCATGGGAGACCAGGAGGAAGCACCTGGCTCCTGGCTTTGGATCGGCGCAGCACGCCAGCCATAGTGGCCATTAGGGGAGTGAACCAATGGAAGGAAGACCTTTCTCTCTGTCTCTCTCTCTAACTCTGCCTGTCAAAAAAAAGAAAAGAGAAGAGAAGAGAAAAAGGAAGGAAGGAAGGAAGGAAAAAAAAAAGAATGTAGTATCAAGAACTTGGTAATCAACTAGAGTTGGGGAAGAAGAGAAGAAGGGAGCTGATGTGGCATAGTGGGTAAAGCCACCACCTACGATGCTATATGGGCAATGGTTCGAGTCCCTACCGCTCCACTTCTGATCCAGCTCCCTGCTAATGGCCTGGGAAAGCAACAGAAAATAGCCCAGGTATTTGGGCCTCTGCACCCACATGTGAGACCCAGAAGTTCCTGGCTCATGGCTTTGGCCTGGCCCAGCCCTGGCCGATGATAGCCATTTGGGGACTGAACCAGTGGATGGCAGATCACTCTCTTGGTTTCTGTCTGTATCTCTCCTTCTTTCTCTCTATTTAACATGGACTTTCAAATAAATAAATAAAATATTTTTAAACAGAAGAAGAATATGAATACCAGATTTCTGAGTGAATGGTGATGTTACCAACTGAAATAGAAATCATTCTGTAAAATAGTATGAAATTGCCAGTTTTATGGGTCAGAAATCTCATATGATTCATCCTCTTATTGGAATACTAATGAGTTCAGATATAAGGAAGATGAGAATGGGACAAATGCCTATGGGCCTTAGGGGAGAATGCCCATTTGATAGTTATCTGTATTAATATGCAGCTCAATTAAGAGTTCTATTATATTATCAGCTTATAAAAGTATTTCAAAAAGTTTGTGGAGGGGCCAGCATTGTGGTGCTGCGAGGTAAGCTGCCACCTATGATGCTGACATCCCATATCAGAGCAATGGTTGAAACCCTGGCTACTGCACTAGGGATCCAGCTTACTGCTGATGCACCTGGGAAGGCAACAAAGGATGGCCCCAGTGTTTGGGCCCCCTACAACCCAAATGGGAGACCAGGATGGCATTCCTGCCTCCTGGCTTCAGCCTGGCACAGCTCTGGCTGTTTTGGCCATTTGGGGAGAGAATCAAGAGATGGAAGAACTTTCTCTCTATGTCCTTCCTTCTCTCTCTGTTGTTCTGTCTTTCATATAAATAGATAATTAAATGTTTTTTGTAAGTTCATGGAAGATGGAACTAAAAGAGGTTTTTTGGTACAGAAAATTTTTAAATCCATACATACTTGTATATGAGTGTTTCGATAAGACTAGAAAAAAAGTCAAGAGGCAGGTATTTGGTGAAGTGGTTAACTTGCTTCTGGAGATGCCTATATCCCATATCAGAGAGACTGCTTCACATCCTGGTGCCTTTGCTTCCAATCCAGCTTCCTGCTAATGTGTATCCTGGGGGACAGCAGATGATGACTCTAGTAGCTGGGTCCCTGCCACCCACTTGGGGAACCAGATAGAATTCCTGGCCCTGACTTCAGCCAGGCCCAACCCCAACTGTTGCTGGCATTTGGAATGTAAGCCAGTAAGTGGAAAGCCTGCCTGCCTGCCGGCCTGCCTCTTTTTCACTTTCTGCCTTTCAGATAAAACTAAACTAAATAAACATTTTTAAAAATGAGGGACTAGAGTGAGAAGTTAAGAGGGTCAAAAACAAAATGTGAAGAAATGCCAGTATTTAAAGAGTGGATAGAAGATAATTGTACAGAGAGAAAAATGGGGAATGGAGGTGAAGAATCACATATGAAGAAACAGATTTAGATGAGAGATAGCATGGAAATCTAGAGAGAAGAGAAGTTATAAAGAAGGAGGGGAGGGCTGGCGCCACAGCTCAATAGGCTAATCCTCCGCCTGCGGCGCTGGCACACCAGGTTCTAGTCCCAGTTGGGGCCCCGGATTCTGTCCCGGTTGCCCCTCTTCCAGGCCAGCTCTCTGCTGTGGCCCGGGAGTGCAGTGGAGGATGGCCCACGTGCTTGGGCCCTGCACCCCATGGGAGATCAGGATAAGCACCTGGCTCCTACCTTCGGATCAGTGCGGTGCGCTGGCCCCAGTGCGCTGGCCGCGGCAGCCATTGGAAGGTGAACCAACGGCAAAAGGAAGACCTTTCTCTCTATCTCTCTCTCTCACTGTCCACTCTGCCTGTCAAAAAAAAAAAAAAAAAAAAAAAAAGAAGAAGAAGAAGAAGAAGGAGGAGGAGGAGGAGGAGGAGGAGGAGGAAGGGGGGAATTGGTAACAGTATTAAATGCCACAAACAGGTCAAGTAAAGTAAAGGTTATCCAAATACTTTTTTACTTAGAAAGAGAGATCATTAGTGACTTTTGTAAATCTAATGAGGTAGAGTAACTAGATGCCAGATTACAGTTGATTGAAAAGTATAGGTGAGGGGCCAGCACTGTGGCGTAGTGGGTAAGGCCACCGCCTGCAGTGCCAGTATCCCATATGGGTGCCGGTTTAAGTCCCAGCTGCTCCACTTCCGATCCAGTTCTCTGCTATGACCAGGGAAAGCAATAGAAGATGGCCCAAGTCCTTGGGCCCCTGCACCCGCGTGGGAGACTTGGAAGAAGCTCCTGGCTCCTGGCTTCAGATCAGTGGCAGCTCCAGCTGTTGCATCCAATTGGGGAGTGAACCAGTGGATGGAAGACCTCTCTCTGCACCTCCTCCTTTCTCTGTGTAATTCTGACTTTCAAATAAATAAATAAATCTTTTAAAAAAGAAAAGTAGAGATGAAGTGAAGAATTGGTGATATTACATATAGAATAAAAATTTAAGAAGCTTTGTTAAAATTACATTTATTGGGGGTGGATGTTTAGTTTAGGAATTAAGATGCACACATCTCACATCAGAGTGCCTGAGTTCAGGACCCAGTTCTTTTTTTTTTTTTTTTTTTTTTTTGACAGGCAGAGTGGACAGTGAGAGAGAGAGAGACAGAGAGAAAGGTCTTCCTTTTTGCCGTTGGTTCACCCTCCAATGGCCGCCGCGGCCGGCGCGCTGTTGCTGGCGCACCGCGCTGATCTGAAAGCAGGAGCCAGGTGCTTCTCCTGGTCTCTCATGTCGGTGCAGGGCCCAAGGACCTGGGCCATCCTCCACTGCACTCCCGGGCCACAGCAGAGAGCTGGCCTGGAAGAGGGGCAACCGGGACAGAATCCGGCGCCCTGACCGGGACTAGAACCCTGTGTTCTGGCGCCGCAAGGTGGAGGATTAGCCTGTTGAGCCGCGGCGCCGGCCCCCAGTTCTTATTCTTGACTCCAGTTTCCTGCTGTTGTGGACTCAGGGAGATAGTGGTGATGGCTGAAGTAATTGGGTTCCTGCCATTTACGTGGGAGACCTGGATTGAGTTCCCAGCACCTGGTTTCACCTGGTGCAGCCCGACTGTCCCAGGCGTTTGGGGAGTAAACTTGTAGTTGGGCCCTCTCTCTTTCTTTTTATTTTATTTTATTTTGTTTATTTTTTTATTTGACAGGTAGAGTTAGAGAGAGAGAGAGAGAGCGAGAGAGAGAAAAGTCTTCCTTCCGTTGGTTCACTCCCCAGATGGCTGCTACGGCTGGCACTGCACCAATACGAAGCCAGGAGCCAGGTGTTTCTTCCTGGTCTCCCATTCAAGTGCAGGGACCCAAGCACTTGGGCCATCTTCCACTGCCCTCCCGGGCCCCTCTCTCTGTCTGTCTTTCTACTTCTCTTTCCCCCTCTCTCCCTCCAATAAATAAAAATAGACTAAATTTTACAATAATATTTATTGGTTTTTTAGTATAAGTAGGCACTGTATTAAGTACTAGGGATACAAAGATAAATGCAGTTGAGTTACTTCTATAATAATCTCTTTGAGAAAAGAGACAATCAGATCATTTTAGAGCAACATGAAATGTATATACAGAGTGATGGACAAGACATTTTGGGAGTACTGAGCGGGTGAGTGGGAGGGGA
This sequence comes from Oryctolagus cuniculus, assembly GCF_051225735.1. Lineage (NCBI taxonomy): Eukaryota > Metazoa > Chordata > Mammalia > Lagomorpha > Leporidae > Oryctolagus > Oryctolagus cuniculus. The sequence goes on from NC_142873.1 coordinate 128,466,557, forward strand.
AGAGCATTCTGGGAAAGCTCCCAGGAATGAATGACACCAATGTAAATTTAGAGTTAATAAGAAATTCTAAAACAGAGAAAAGGAGAAAGTATTCTAAGCAGAAACGAAAGCATGAACAAAGAGATATAAGAAAAAAAAGCAACCTAGATTTTGTGGGAGAAGTGAAAGCAGTTAGGTGTAGTTGGGATATTCAACACTGAGAAGTTAAGATGCATAAGGCTGAAGAGCAAGTGCAGGTCACGGGTCAAGGGCCCCTTGATTTTCAGTCATATCCTGGAAGTGTGCAAGGAGTAATTCAATGTTTTTGCTAGGAAGTAAGATGTAAGGTTACTGTTTTAAATAAATTACTTAGGTGCTTCTGTGGTGAATAGATTTTAGGGGAAAGAGCCTTGAGGCAAGAAGACTAATTTCAGGGTTTTTACTGTAGTTTCAGCAAGAGATAATCAGTAAACTGATTAGAGAAGTGAAATTAGGGGTGGAGAAGAAAGAATGGAAGTGAGAAATAGTCATGACTTGGTAGATTGGGCATAGAGGACATGGGAAAAGAGAAATTTGGAATAGCTTCCAGATTACAACCATGAGTAGGACAAAGTCTTTTCCTTCATGGACCGTATAGTCTAGTGCTGGTGGGATCATAGGGGTGAAGTCTGGGTAGTTAATAGCAATTATAAAGTATAAAAAGTTCCATGGTAGTGAAAAATGTAGAATACAGTGGAAGCACATAGTAGAGACAGCTAAACTCTCTGGTATAGCTTCTCAAGAGAATAACATTTAGCTAAATATTGAATCGGTAGCCTGAGTTAGCCAGGCAAAGAGATTGGAGGGAGAGAACTTTCCTAGAGAAGAAAAAGCTTATGTGATGTCCTGGAAGCAAGACAAAGATAAAGTTTTTGTGGAACTGAAAAATGTTAGGTAAGCTGGCGCACTGAATTTTAGGAAGGAAGTGGGGCTGGTGCTGTGATGTAGTGGGTAAAGCTGCCACCTGCATCCCACTTGCATGCCACCTGCTGGTGTCCCATGTGGGCGATTTGAGTCCCAGCTGCTCCACTTCTGATCCAGCTCCCTGCTAATGTGCCTGCCAAAGCAGCAAGTCCTTGGGCCCCTGCACCCACATGGGAGACCCAGAAGAAATTCCTGGCTCCTGGTTTTGGATTGGCCCAGCCCAGGCCATTGTGGCCATCTGGGGAGTGAACCAGCAGATGGAAGATCTCTCTCTCTCTCTCTCTCTCTCTCTCTGGACCAGCACTGTGGCATAGCAGATAAAGCCGCCACCTACAGTGCTGGCATCTCATATGGATGCCGCCAATTCGCCAATTTGAGTCCCTGCTGTTCCATTTCTGATCCGTCTCCCTTCTGTGGCCTGGGAAAGCAGTAGAAGATGGCCCAAGCCTTTGTGATTGTCTCCATCTAGAAATTGCTGTTGGGGGCAGTGCAATGGCACAGTAGGTTAATCCTCTACTTGGTCCCATATGGGCACCAGTTCTAGTCCTGGCTGCTCCTCTTCCACTCCAGCTCTCTGCTGTGGCCTGGGAAAGCATTGGAGGATGGGCCAAGTGCTTGGGCCCCTGCACCCGCATGGGAGACCGGGAGGAGGCACCTGGCTCTTGGCTTGGGATTGACGCAGCTCCGGCCGTTGCAGCCATTTAGGGGGTGAACCAACAGAGGGAAGACCTTTCTCTCTGTCTCTCCCTCTCAATGTCTGTAACTCTACTCTCAAATAAATAAATAAAATCTTTAAAAAAGAAATTACTGTTAAATTTAGTGGTGTAATATACACTTAAATTTCCTCATTTTGCTTTTTGTTTTGGAGGTTAAGATAATCATCTTGGTATTTATTTATTTATTTATTTGAAAGGCAGAGATACAGAGAGGGAGAGACAGAGTAAAATTTTCCATCCTCTCGTTTACTCCCCAAATGGCCACAACAGCTGTGGCTGGGCCAGGCTGAAGCCAAGAATCAGGTACTCCATCTGGGTCTCTACTGGTAGCAGGAGCCCAAGTACTTGGGCCATCTTCTGCTGCTTTCCCAAGTGCATTAACAGGGAAGTGGATCTGAAGTGGAACAGCCAAGATTCTAACAGAGGCTCATATGGGATGCCAGTTTTGCAGTTGACTGCTTAGTGTGCCATGCCACAATGCCAGCCCCACAATTTCTGTTTTTTAAAAAAAATTTTTTTAAAGATTTATTTATTTATTTGAAAGGCAAAGTTATAGAGAGGCAGAGGCAGAGAGAGAAAGAGAAAGAAAGAGGTCTTCCAACTACTGGTTCACTCCCCCAATGGCCGCAATGGGCAGAGCTGGGCTGATCTAGCCTGGAGCTTCCAGGTCTCTGATGCAGGTGCAGGGACCCAAAGACTTGGGCCATCTTCCACTGCTTTCCCTGGCCATAGCAGAGAACTGGATTGGAAGCAGAGCAGCTGGGACTCAAACCAGCACCCATATGGATGCTGGCACTACAGGTGGCACCTTTACCCACTATACCACAGCACCAGCTCCCCCCCCCCCAATTTATTTCTTAATGGTTGTTCTGGAAATACTTGTGAGGTTAGTTACACTTTAAAGCCTTAATATAAATAAATCTTCAAGTGTGAATATCCTAAAAGGGATATTGATTCACAGCTGATTGTTATAGATTTAGAATAAGAATTTGGAAACATCTAATGCTGCAAATGTGAAGAATGATAATAGTATGAGTATTTTAATTAATATTTTTCTAGTGTTGTTTTCTATTTTATTTTGGCAAGGCACTGTATAACAGTGCAAGTTACAAATTGATAGCAACTGAGAACCCATGATACAGCACTTCATACTATACTCTATACTTTGTCATTCACATAAAATTGTTTGATGTAAGTTATGATCTCAGTTCAATAGTCTGTGAAAGTAAATAAATTGTTTTATTATTGTGCAGGGAGACTGAATGCTCAATAAGCTGATGAGCTGCACCATCCCTTAAAATTTGTAATGATCTTAGCCGGTAGTGTTACCCAGACACTTGTAATGCCTGTTTTTCTAGGTAGTATTGCCTCAAAGTTCTTTGCACCCATCTGCCTGTCTCTCATAATTGATAGTTACACTTCCTCAACTGCTGATTGAATACTTCCACCTGCATTTCTGCCTACCAAAGCCACTGTATTCTTGGTTATAGCCCTCAAAGATTCTGACCCTGAATGATTCCCACCTACTTTTTCACACAAGCTAGTGTAAATTGATGTGCCACTCTTTTATAAGAACTACTGGACATTTTTCCCATCTTTGCTGAATTTGAACAAGGCTACTTAAGTTAAAGCAGCCGGTCTTTCTGCATCACTGTATGTTCATACATCCCAACCCCACTGGTTTAAACAATTGTAGCTGATGATGGAGGGTGTAATCCCTAAGATACTTTTATGAAGCAACTGGGCAACCATATAACCAGGGCAAGTTTCCTATGATTTGACCCCTCAACTACCACATTTGGAACTATTTGCTAAACAGTCCTTTCTCTAGATGTTAGAGGACAGTTTTCCAGTAATTAGATACAAACCTTGTGCTGCATTACCCTAACTTCACCTTAATACTCCATTCTTTTGTACCATGTTCCTTCTGATAGAAGTCTTGGTCATGAGCATTAGTTATGAAACTTATAAAAATTCCAGTTATTTTTTCTGCCTTTTGAGCTTCCTTTGGCCTTTGAACAAATAAAGCACAGCCTGCCTTCTATGTAGTCTCCTGCTGTGGATCTCCAACTACTACATAATAAAATGACTTGAATTTACCCAGTGAGTCAAGAGTCAGGCATTTTGTTGTGTTTCCTTTGGGTGACTTAATTGTAAACAATCAAACTACACTAATACTCTCTGTATAGTTCCTCAAATTAAGATCTTTTGTATCTCTTTCTCTTTTAAGATTTATTTATTTTTTTTATTTGAGAGGTAGAGTTACAGAGAGAAAGAGGAGGAGACAGAGAGAAAGGTCTTCCATCCACTGATTCGCTCCCCAAGTGGTTGCAACAGCTAGAGCTGGGCCGATCTGAAGCCAGGAGCCAGGAGCTGCTTCCAGATCTCCTACGTGGGGGCAGGGGCCCAAGCACTTGGGCCATCTTCCACTGCTTTTCCAGGTTATTACCAGAAGAGCTAGATCAGAAGAGGAACAGCTGGGACAAGAACCAGCACCCATATGGGATATCGGCACAGCAGGCAGAGGCCTAGTGTACTGTGCCACAAGGCTGTGGCCCCTCTTTTGGATTTTACACACATTCTTCCTCCTATACAAGGAGGACGAGTAACATATATAACACTGAGTCCTGAATTTCTAACCTATCCCTTGGAATTTTTTGTGTTGCTAAGCACTAAATCTTTGCTGATGACACTGAACAGTATCATCCTTTTAAAAAGAGAAAAAAGAAAAACATAGCCCTAGACAGTCAAAGTCCATTACTGTCTTTTTTATTTATTTAAAGATTTATTTATTTTATTTGAAAGAGTTACACAGAGAGAGAAGGAGAGGCAGAGAAAGAGAGAGGGAGGTGTTCCATTGCTGGTTCACTCCCCAATGGGGCTGCAATAGCTGGAGCTGTGCCAACCCAAAGCCAGGAGCCAGGAACTTCTTCTGGGTCTCCCAAGTGGGTGCAGGGGCACAAGGGCTTGGGCCATGTTCTACTGCTTTCCCAGGCCGTAGCAGATAGCTGGATCAGAAGTGGAGCAGCCGGGACTCAAACTGGTGCCCATATGGGATGCCAGCACTGCAGGCTGCAGCTTAACCTGCTACACCACAGCACCAGCACCCTATTATTTTTTTAAATTGTCCAAGGTAGTTAGGTCACTACCACCCAAGTGGGAAACCCACACTGAATTCCAGACTCCTGACTTTGGCCTGACCCAGCCTTCACTATTGCAGACATTTGGGGAGTGACTTAGCAAATGGGAGAGCTCTCATTGTCTCACTTTCTCTCTGCCTTTCAAATAAATAAAATAATTTTAAAATATTTTTAATGCTACATGAAGTAGGACAGAAAAGAACAGGTATATGATTCCATTTTTATGTGGACTCTAGAAGAAAAGTTTCATAGAGACAGTAAGAGACTACTATATTTTGGGAAGAATGAAGATTGATGATTATTGCTTACTGAGTACAAAGTTTTTGTTTGGGATGATAAAATTTCTGTGTAGATTGATAGTTACACAACATTATATACTTAATGTCACTAAACTGTTCACTTCAAAGTGGTTAATTTTGTTATATGAATTTTACCTCAATTAACACAACAATTTCTTGAAAAAGGAAGGGAATAGGACTGAGATGTTATATGCTATGAGAAGAATGAACCTTAAAAACATTATGCTTAGTGAAAGACATAAAATGTCATATTTTATATGATTTCATTTATGTGAAATGTCAAGAATAGGCGAATCCACAGAGAAAGAAAACAGCAACTGAATTGTACACTTTTCTTTTTTTGGTTTGTTTGTTTATTGAGAGTCAGAGAAACACCCAAAGAGAGTGAGCTTGAAAGCACTCTCATCCACTGTTTTATTCCCCAGTGCCCCCACAAATGCTGGGGCTGGGCAGAGGATGGAGCCAGGATCCAGATACATACACAACCCAGGTCTCCATATGGTTGGGAGGAACCCAATTACTTGAGCCAGGATCACTGCCTCCCAGGGACTGCATTTTCAAGAAGCTGGAGTCAGAAACCAGAACCCAGAATCAAAACTAAGTAGTCTGATGTGGGATGGGCATCTAGCTAAAAGCTCATTCCTGAATTGTATACTTTAATGATTAATTTTTATGTTATTTGAAGTTTATCTCAATAAAACATCTTAAAAGAATATAAATTATAGGCCAATTAATATTTATAAAAAAGTATCAAGTTAATTCACCATATAACATACTAAAAAAGAAAAACCATATGACCATCTCAGTAGATTCAGAAAAAGCATTTGATAAAATCTGTTTTTTTTCATTTAAAACCCTCTACTTCTCCTCTTCCTTCTTGCATCCCTCTCAAACACTAGGACTAGAGTAGAACTTCCTCAGCCTGTTACAGTATATCTACAAAAAAATTACAGCTAACATCATGCTTCATGTTCAAAACCTGAGTGCTTTCTCCTCAAGGTCAGGAAGAAGACGAGAATCTGTGCTCTCAGTTTTTATTTAATGTTGTATAGATGGGTTCAGAGAAAATGGGAGAAAAAAATTAGAAACTATCAAATAAGAGAAAAGAAATTAGAAAATATCAGCATCTTTAATTTTGTACCAAAGGAGCAAAGAAACAGAGTGACGAATAGCAGAGGAAGTGGAGTCAATAGGAGATACTTTTTCTTTTTTTTTTTTTCTTTTTTTTTTTTTGACAGGCAGTTAGAGAGAAAGAAAGGTCTTCCCTCTGTTGGTTCACCCCCCAAATGGCCGCTAAGGCCGGCGCAAACTGTGCCAATCCGAAGCCAGAAGCCAGGTGCTTCCTCCTGGTCTCCCATGCGGGTGCAGGGCCCAAGCACTTGGGCCATCCTCCACTGTCCTTTGGGGCCACAGCAGAGAGCTGGACTGGAAGAGGAGCAACCGGGACAGAATCCGGCACCCCAACCGGGACTAGAAGGGGGGTGGGGCGGGGGGGGGGTGCCAGTGCCACAGGCAGAGGATTAGCCAAGTGAGCCAAGGTGCCGGCCGATACTGTTGCTTTTAAAGGTGGGAGAAATAATATGTTTTTTATTTTGGTGGGAATGATACAACTTTGTCATCGTGTAAATAAATCTCTGAGAATGAGGCCTTAAGATACAGGAAAGCAGAGCGAATACATTTTCCTTGACAGCGTTTGAATTACTGCACCTAACCATGCCTAACTTTGAGGTCAACCCACTTAAATTTCTTAATTAAATGAGCTAAGACATTCCTTTTTTTTGTTGAAGTAGTTTGAGTCGTATGACTCATTTTCAGCAGAGTCCTAAATCACCTTTTCTTTCCAATTTCAGGGTAGTCTCCAGACTACTTTTAAAGTCAACTTTCCCTGGTTTCTATTATTATTTACATTATTTATTTATTATACATACAATAATCTTCCTGCAGATGAATAATATCCAGCATTTTTGTACATTGAAAAAATAAATTATAGGAAAGCTTGGAAAACTTAGCTGCTATCTTGTATTTAATTAAAATATACTATTTTACCATGGTTTTATTTTATATAGCTCCATGTTGTATCAGAAAGCAAATGTTTATGTAATCACTGCCATAACAAGAAACACAACATTGCGAACTCCCTGTAAGTCTCATTCATGCCATCTCTCAGTCACCATCTCCTCTCTAAACAAATATAACCACTATTCTGGTAATCAATTTTTTGCTTTTCTTTATTTTGCTACATAAACACCATACTTTAAATTTGCATGTTTTTAACTCTATATAATGTAATCATGCTGTGTTCTTTTATATTTTCCTTATTTTCCTTAACATTATGAGATTTATCCATGTTGAGCATGATAATAATTTAGTTCACAAGTTATCATGAACATTCTCGCATCTCCAAAAGTTTCTCTCAGCGAGCTTCTATTCAGCTCCCCTTACTGCCAAGAGGCAACCACTGTTTTAATATGTTTTCTCTTGGATTCGTTTTCCTGTTCCAGAATATAATTTAAGTAGGATTTTAAGTGTGTGTTTGTGTTGTGCATTATGTTTGTGAGATTCATGTTATTTTGTGTATCAGTATATATTTTTTAAATACCAAGTGTATTTAATTATAAATCTACCATCGGTCCATTGTCTGAATTATTTCAGGTTTTTGGCTATTGTGAATATAACTGCTAATATATTTCTTATACAAGATTTGTTGAACTCATTAATTTTAATAATTTACCTGTAGATTCTTTTTGATTTTCTGCCTCCAAAATTACATCATCTATAAATAATGAGAGCTTTTTTCTTCTTTTTTAAAAAATTTTTTATTTGAAAGGCATTAGTTATTGTAAAACAAAAGGGTTTATCTGCCCACTTAATGTTCTGTTTTGCAGAATTCACTTACCTAATTTTTAAGTTGTCATAAAATCTTCAATGAAACTACCCCTCCAAAAAAAAAAAAAAAAAGCAAGAAAAAAGAATATAGGTAAATATATTCTAGGTAAATACCTAGAATGAATTGAAGCCTCTGATTCTTGCAATTGAGATTTTAATGTCTGAGATTTAGGTGTTTGATGTTTGGGAACCATCTAGGATATTGTACCAGCAGGTTATTGTTAAGCAGACTCACTTTAGGATAAACTTTTATTTTATATAAGCCTCATTTGTAACCCAATAAATAGATTAGAATCATTAAGGATAAGGACAGTGTGATGGAGACCCTGATAAGAGCTTGCCTAAAATAACTCAGCTAGTAAGTGGCAAGACCCAGACTAAAATATATAGGTTTTGATTTAAAGTATAGAGTACTCTCTGCATTATACCACAGCTTTATCTTCTTGTGCCTGAGTGTGTGTTATTTTGGAGGAGATTAGAGGTTTGGAGACCCTTGGGAGTAATATCTAGATAAGCAGTAATGAGAGCCTGAACTAAAGTAGTAGTGATGAGAATGGAAAAGGAGATAGAATGCAAATTTTGTTTTCTTTTTTGCCATTCCCTTTGCTATTTTTCTGTAGTTCTTACACAATCACATTACAGAAGCCTTTTGTTTAAACTTTGAATCCTGTTTACATGTCTCTCTCTTCAGATTATAATATGCTCAAGAACTATGTATTATTTATCTTCACTGTTCAACTTTAACACTGTTCCAAAGATGTTATTTCATTGTTCTGATGGTTAGCTGAGGGGATGAATGGATGGCTCATGGAATCATTTTCCGAGAATTTGTAAACTATGTGTGTGGGAGGCAATGAAGAGTACAAGTGTAGAACATTAGATCAGGGTTCAACGCTAAGTGACCTGAGTATTTTCTTCAGTAAGATCAGGGAAATCAGGGGAGCATAATTTTTAGGAGAAAGATGATTAGCTCAGTTTAGAACATGTTGAGTTTGAAGTTATATTCCTGAAAGATATCTAGTAGACGGTTGGAAATGTTGGAAATGTAGGTCTGGAACTTAAATTTCTAGAGCTGGCCTTCTGAGTATTATGAGTAAAGAAAAAAAATCATTGGAATTACTTGAAATAATCCTAGTTCTCACCATTATTTCCTTTCCTATAAATAACCTTGTAGTCTCCTGACTAATTTCTCTGCTTCTATTCCAATCCTTGTCTTCCAATCCATTCTCCACATTCTTATAAGAATGATCTAGGGGGCTGGTGCAGTAGCACACTAGGTTAATCCTCCGCCTGTGGTGCTGGCATCCCATGTGGGTGCCAGTTCTGGTCCCGGTTGCTCCTCTTCCGGTCCAGCTCTCTGCTATGGCCTGGGAGAGCGGTGGAGGATGGCCCAAGTACTTGGGCCCCTGCGCCCACATGGGAGACCAGGAGGAGTCTCCTGGCTCCTGGCTCCTGGCTCCTGGCTTTGGATCAGCGCAGTTCCGGTTGTACCATTTGGGGAGTGAACCAACAGAGAGAAGACCTTTCTCTCTCTCTCTCTCTCTCACTGTCTGTAACTCTACCTGTCAAATAAATAAAATTTTTTTTTAAAAAAAGAATGATCTAAAACATAGATCTGATCAGGTTACTTTCTATTTAAAATAAATTTTTAAAACCTGTATTATTTATTTGAAGGGAGAAGGACAAAGAGTAAGCCAGAGAGAGATCTCTGATTTACTTGTTCACTCCCCAAATGCCTGCAACACCAAGGCTGGGTCAGGCCAAAGCCAGGAGCCCAGAACTCCATCTAGGTCTCTCATGTGGGTGGCGGGGTTGCAAATACTTGAGCCATCATCTGCTGCCTCCAGGGGTACATATTAACAGGAAGCTAGGATTGAAAGTGGAGCTTGAACTTGAACCCAGGCACTCCAGTGGCATCTAACCACTACACCAACACACCCCTAAACCACCCCGACATAACTTTTTAATGACTCTTCCTTCAGAAGAGAATAAGACCATTGTTCACCTTTCTCTTCACACATACTCAAGGGTCACAGCATCTCTTAGAAATTAACTTCAAAATGACATTTCAATAGTTAAAAAGGTGACAAGAGAAACCAAGATGGTGGAATAGGGAGGGCGCTTACTGCTCTAGTCTAGGGGAAGATAATTAAAAAAATATGGAGAGAGTGCGCTCTCAGGGAAGAGTTAGGGAGAAAACAGCAGAGGAAACTCCATGCAAATTAGAGGGACACTGTGCCTCTATGTGGAGGATGTGGATGCATACAACTCAGGACCCTAGTAGCTGACAACCTCAGCACCAGCTCTGGGGAGTGAGGTGAGACCAGACTGCCACAGTCCAAGCCACTGGCAAGAAAGCCGCAGGAAGCGCCTGGCGTGAGTCAGACTTGGAGTCTTGTGGGGGACAGTATACCTGCCAACCTAGAGAGAAAGGTGGGGACACGTTTCTCTCTACCTGCTCACCCAGCACCAGTGTCCTGAAACTAGCCGAGAGAGGGCAGGTGCCATTTTGGACATATGTAACCACTGCGCCAGCTTGTGTCTGTGTGCCCAGCAACCAGCTAAGAGGAGACACCTGAGTCTGGAAGGGAGAACTGATAGGGAGCTGGGTGCCCGTGATGTGGGAGTCCTGTGTGCTGGGACTATGAAAACACTGGCTGCGTATGAGGGCGCAGGGTATGGCTAAGACTTTGGGCAGCCACTGTGGGTGGCTCCACATTCTCCGGACTCCCTGATTCCCTGGCAAGGATCATTGATATGACAGAGGACTGCACAGATCCTTTGAGTGGTTCTTGTGGCAGCATGAATGAATATTATACCCACTGGGGCTAGCAATCAGGCATTGGTCTCATTGGAGGAGAGGAGGTGAGTATGAGACTATGTCAACGGAGAGGATCCCCTCTGATTTAAAAAAAAAAAATTTACTGTGCCCAATTTGGGTGTCACCTTGGATACTCCCCTCACCCTGGAGCACTGAACAGAATCAATCCAGGATTCTATCCCTTGAAATTACTGTTGGGCCGGCGCCGCGGCTCACTAGGCTAATCCTCCACCTAGTGGCACCGGCATACCAGGTTCTAGTCCCGGTCGGGGCGCTGGATTCTGTCCCGGTTGCCCCTCTTCCAGGCCAGCTCTCTGCTGTGGCCCGGGAGTGCAGTGGAGGATGGCCCAAGTGCTTGGGCCCTGCACCCACATGGGAGACCAGGAGAAGCACCTGGCTCCTACCTTCAGATCAGTGCCGTGCGCCAGCTGCAGCGCGCCGGCCGCAGCAGCCATTGGAGGGTGAACCAACAGCAAAGGAAGACCTTTCTCTCTGTCTCTCTCTCTCACTATCCACTCTGCCTATCAAAAAAAAAAAAAAAAAGAAATTACTGTTGGAATATTACTGTTGGAATATTATATTCAACCCCAGCTTAAACAATCAACTTTTCCTCCTGTTAGAGTACAAAAAAAACTCTTAACTCCTGTACAAAATACAAGAAAAAGAGCTTCCTGGGGCCACCATAAAGATATAAGAGCTCTAACCCTGCTGATTAGAGGTTTATCTCTTTCGCCATTCATTCTTTTTTTTTTTTTTTTTTGACAGGCAGAGGTAGAGAGGTATAGACAGTGAGAGAGAGACGGAAAGAAAGGTCTTCCTTCCGTTGGTTCACTCCCCTAATGGGATAGGCTGGCACTGCGCTGATCCGAAACCAGGAGCCAGGTACTTCCTCCCGGTCTCCCATGCAGGTGCAGGGACCCAAGCACTTGGGCCATCCTCCACTGCCTTCCCGGGCCACAGCAGAGAGCTGGACTGGAAGAGGAGCAACCGGGACAGAATCCGGCGCCCCAACCAGGACTAGAACCCGTGATGCCGGCACTGCAGGCAGAGGATTAGCCTAGTGAGCCATGGCACCGGCCATTCATTCTTTCAGATGATTATTAAATTTCAGCAGTATTTCTATGGATAGTAACCTGGTTATTTTTCCCATTAGTTTTGTATGAGAAAAGATCATATACTTTAGTTGGCTTAATATGTTGGTGCAGAGACTGGATTCTACTATGTAGTCCTAGGCATTAGATTTTTATCTTTAGCTACCATTGAAGACTCTTAATAATATCCCTTACCTGGAAAAACATTGCAGACCCCTCTTCACCCACATTCTTCCCTTTGTGAACCATGGAAGGATGCTAGAATATAGATCTGAATTGGATGGAAGAACTCTTTGTGCAGCTTTTTTGTTTCTCCTACAGACTCCCTAATAAGCAAATTTAATTCTTAGAATTATAGAATAAAATTTTATTTATTTTTTGATATCTCTGTATTTTCTGAGCTCCACAATGCTTTAATTCTTAGATCAGGCTTGAGTACATTGAGCTTTCCCTCAAATCATGACTGTTTTAAAATAAATTTAAACTTGTTTTAAAGAAAAGAAGAATAAATCATATCCACAGAACATGAAATCCGTAAATGCCTACCTTCCAGTTTAGATTTTCTAAAGATGTTCAAGAAATCTTACTGAAGTAGTAGTATACATGAGGAGGAACATTCTATCTGTCAGTTCAGTTTCCTGCCTTTACTGTTAGAGCAACAAAGGAGTTGAAAGTCTCATAAGGAGCAGATTTTCAGCCTAGCAATTAAAGCATGGCATCTCATGTTGGAGTGCCTGGGTTCAGTTCCTTGCTTTGGCCTCTGACTCCAACTTTCTACCAGTGCAGACCCTGGAGGCAATGGTGATAAGCAATTAAGTTCCTGCCACCCACATGGGAGACCTGGGTTGCATTCCCAGCTTCTGGCTCCAGCTCCAGCTCAGTCTCAAGCACTGGAAACATCTGGGAGGTGGGCCAGCAGATAAGATCTCTTTCTCTTTCTCTGTTTGTCTTTGTCTTTCTACCTCTCAAATACATAAATTTTTTTAAAGATTTATTTATTTATTTATTTATTTGGAAGTTACTGAGAGAGGGAGAGACAGAGAGAGATCTCTGTCCACTGGTCCACTCCCCAGATGGCCACAGCAGGAACTTCTTTCGGGTCTCCATGCAGGTGACAGGGACCCAAGCACGTGGGCCATTTTCTGTTGCTTTTTCTATGCCATTAGCATGGAGCTGGATCCAGAGTGGAGCAGCCAGGACATAAACCGGTGCCTATGTGGGATGCCAGCATTGAAGGTGAGCCTTACTTTTATTTGCTATGCCACAATGTCAGCCTCATAAATAATTTTTTAAAGATTTATTTTATTTATTTGAAAGAGTTAGAGAGAGAGGTAGAGACAGAAAGAGAGAGGGAGAGAGGGAGAGGGAGAGGTCTTCCATCTGCTGGTTCACTCCCCAAATGGCTGCAGTGGCCAGAGCTGAACCGATCCAAAGCCAAGAGCCAGGAGCCTCTTCTCAGTCTCCCATGTGGGTGCAGGGGCCCAAGGACTTGGGCTATCCTCTGCTTTCCCAGGCACATTAGCAGGGAACTGGATTGGAAGCGGAGCAGCCGGGACTTGAACTGATACCATATGGGATACCAGTGCTTCAGGCCAGGGCTTTAACCTGCTGTACCACAGCACCAGCCCCATAAATAATTTTTTAAGTCATATAAGAACTGACCAATTGATGGGATTGTACAATAATCCCATTTTGATTCAAAAAGTTGCTGATATCAGAGACTTGTCCTATGAAGAACCATTTCTCAGATCTAATGGATAATGTGAATGAATTTAAAATTCTGAGTTGATGGCTGGCGTTGCGGCTCACTTGGCTAATCCTCCGCCTGTGGCACCGGCACCCCGGGTTCTAGTCCCAGTTGGGGCACCGGATTCTGTCCCAGTTGCTCCTCTTCCAGTCCAACTCTCTGCTGTGGCCCGGGAGTGCAGTGGAGGATGGCCCAAGTGCTTGGGCCCTGCATCCGCATGGGAGACCAGGAGGAAGCACCTGGCTCCTGGCTTCGGATCAGCATGGCCCGCTAGCTGTAGCGGCCATTTTGGGGGTGAACCAGCGGAAGGAAGACCTTTCTCTCTCTCTCTCTCTCTCTCTCTCTCTCTCTGTCTAACTCTGCCTGTCAAAAAAAAAAAAAAATGAGTTGAATACTTAATGAGAGTGTCTTCTGTCTGATTGATGTTTACATGGAATCAGATTACTGCAGTATATGGAAAAATGGTTTTGCTCCAGTTTCTAAACAAAATGAAAAGTATTGTCCTAATTGAATTTGTTTTGACATTCTTGCTACCCCACACAATTCAAGTTGCAAAGTGGAACAGAAGAATAAAGCTAGAAGGTGATATGAGGCCTTGACCTAAATACTATAAATGTTAAGAATGGTGTTCTTACTAGTACATGAACTTTTAAATAATGTTATGTGGAATGTGCATTCATCTCCATATTAAAAAGGCCAACATGGAAATAAAATGTCATGGAGTTTAGAAAATATGAGGATTAGGAGTGCCTGAAAATTAGTCTTTTGATTACTCTAAGAATTGATTACAGTTCATATGATATTTATGCATAGCCATTTTTCTTGAGATCATTTGAAGTTAGGCTATGGTTGAAGTGAGGAGATGTTTGAGTATTGAAATAAGGGCTTTACTCTAGCTAGAGTTATATTTGGAACCCTAACAGAATAATAATATTTTTGAAGTACTTACCATATGCCAAACACTATTCTAAGTGGATTATATGTGATATATATTATACAAAAACATTTAAATGTAATTGCAATAGATTCTGATGACTTGATTCAGTGTACAGTCTCACAGAAGTAACTAAATCTTTCTCCTCCTAGAAAAGAATTCCTAGGTAATTTTTATAATGCTTTAAAGTAAATCTGACTACTATGAAGCACCTCAAAAAAAATGATCACTCAATAATTTGGTTGATCAAAAATAGTTAGGCATATCCTTGTTCTTTTGAAAAGTAGTTCATTGTTTAGTTTTTTCTCTCCCCCACTGAGGTAAGCTGCTAAATAGAGCAGAGTAATTTCTGAAATAATTTTACAAATTATATGTTGCCCCTTTGTCCCTTTCAATAAATAACCCAGGTTGTAGATATTAGATATATATTTTGTATATATGCACACTATTTCTGCAGAGGACTGCTTGAGGAGTGTGTTTTTTTTTTTTTTCTAATCTGTGTTCAATTTGTGAACTGAGGAGGAGGCATGTAATCTGCAGTTATCCATCAGTATACAAGCTAACTTGTTCTGTAAGTCTTATGTACCAAAGAATAATTACCATAAAAATTAAATTATTGTTTTTGAAATAATTGTGTCTTATGAAGATTAGATTTTTCAATGGATTTTCCAGACAAATTCTTCCCATTTCATTTTTTCTCACGTAAGTATGTCTAAAATAGCAAAAATATCAGTCTTTTAAAATATACATTTAATTCCTTTATAGAGATCCAAGTATTGGAAAACCAGGTAATGCAAAGTTATCTCTGCAAGTGAATGCCTGGGCTAGGAAACCTTGTTATTCATTAATTGTAGCTGCTTGCACAGATGGAGAGCAGAGACCCCTGTGTGCTGAAGCTGGTGCTGAGAGGGTCTGTGGCTTTCCTTCATAGGTTAATACAAGGAAACCCTCTTGATTTGCCAGAGGAGCCTGGGAAGGGAGCAGATGGCCACAAGAAGGGCCCTCCAGCTTACTCAGCTGCTCTGAGAAGCTTAGGGTGACCTCTCTAACACAAACAAACCAAGTAGCTCTCAGGGTAATGGGGCAACATCATTTATATTCCCGAATAACAATACTGCTCCTCACTTCGCAATTTCTTGCACTCTCACTGGAGTGTGTGGGCGCCATCTGCTTCTTGAGAAGCCCTGGCCAGTTGGGATTGCTATTGAGATATCTTTGGGAATTGTGTTCTTTACAAATTACTTTCACGTGAGTCTGATAGGCAGCTAAGTATTATTATGTTCATTTGAATAATTAAGAAACTGAGGCAAAGAGGAATTCAGGCATACTAGAATCACAACTCCTGATCTCTTTATATCAGAGTAGTAGTCCACCAACTCATTCTAGTGCTCTTGGGTAAGGAGTAGCAACCCAGCTTTGAAGTAGGGCTTTCTAGAAAGGAAATGCATTATTTTGTAGGTTTCACTCGTACTGTTTTAAGTCTTCTTGTGGCTTCTGTTTTGCTAGGTGACAGAAAGGAGAGAGGGAGTGACTGCTCTATTTGCTGGTGTACTTCTGTGACCTTCCAGGAGATGAGCTTTGAGAAGGTCTAAATATTGTGTAGTCTCATCAAAACCAAATTTATTTAAGAGGAAACATTCTCTTTACAAGAGCTAGTTAATTCACATATTTGCATATGTATGTATATATGTGTGTATATTACATACATGTAGTACACATATAAGTAAAGTGAATATAGAAAAAAATTAAAAAACCTCAGCTCTCTTTTTCCCTGTCATTGGCTGAAATGACATCCATTTTCATGTATTAGCACCTGCCTAGGGACCTGATGAATCAAAAGAGCAATGAGCAAAGTGGTTTTAATTGCTTTAGACTTACTAGAGCCTCCCTTGCACTCTGAAACACAAAAGACTTTGAATGGTGTCAGAGGGCTGTACTGAGAAGTGCTTTCCTTTAGAACTCTGAGCAGATGATTCACTCAGTGTGCTGATGCATTGTCTTGTACAGATGAGTTCATGAGCTGTCGTCATTCCAACTGCAAGCACATTACTGAACTCCTGCGAATCTCAGTTGCCTTGAACAATTGTTGAGGAAACCAGGCAAATGTCAGCTTACTGACTTTTCATTAATGTAGGGCTCTGTCTTTATAGAATTGTACTTGACAATTACATTCATAAAATTTTATATTCGTAACTACATAGGAATATTTAGTATATTGTAGTGGTTAAGTGTACAGGCTCTAGAGAATACTTCTGTTCAAATCCCAGGTTGTGTGATCTTAGACAACTTCTGTTATCTCTCTCTGCCTCAGTTTTCTTATCTAAAAAGGGAGATAGCAACCTTGTGGGACTTCTATGAGGATTTAATTAGTTAATACATAGAAAGCATTTAAAACACTGGCACGCAGAAGTATCCAGTAAATGTTAGTAAAATGGCTCATATTTTATATTTAAAAAAAATAGGCTATAAAAATTGGCAGAAAAATAACAGCTGTCCATTTCAAGTATAAATATGAATTGTACAAAATAACACTTTGAGTTACTAGCTTTTATAGATTATTGTTACCTTGCTCACTATTCACTATCCCAATAAAGTCGTTTAATTACTGGCTGATTTCCTTTTAATCACAAAATTAGGAATTTTATAAGCATGCTTAATTTGTGAATCATAGCAATGAATATGTAAATTAAAGACTCAGTTTAGTGTTCATTTATTCATTATCCATAAACACTTATTAAGCCCTTACAATATGACTAATGAAAATGTAGAGTTGAAAGAGACATAACTCCTGGTTTCAAGGAGTTCACACTAGTGGAAAAGACAAATATCGAAATTATTAATTACATTGACATCAAGTGTGATTACAGAGGTATGACTAAAGAAAAATGAGAGCTTAGAAAGAAGCGCTTAACCAGTTCTCCAAGCAGATTAGGGAGGAATCCCAGAGTAAGTATCATTTGAGTTGAGAATTAGGGATGAGAAGAAGGTGAGAAGGCCTTGCCTGGGATAGGGAATGTCACATGCAAAGGCCTAAAGGCTCAGAAAATTGAGAAAACACATCAATGTCCAGAAATTGCAAATAGTTTAGTGACTAATGTGTTGAGAAGTGGGGCAGCAGGTGTGGCGTAGGGGACCAGTCTGAGGAGATGTAAAGAAGCCACGTCATAAGGTTTATTTAAAGATTTATTTACTTATTTGAGAGAGAGAGAGTTAAAGAGAGAGGGAGAGACAGAGAGAGCTCTTTAATCCTCTGGTTCAAATGGCCACAACAGCCGGAGCTTGGCTGATCCAAAGCCAGGAGCCAGGAGCTTCCTCCATGTCTCCCACGTGGGTGCAGGAGCCCGAGAACTTGGGCCATCTTTTACTGCTTTTCCAGGCCCTAGCAGAGAGCTAATTGGAAGAGGAGCAGCCAAGACTAGAACCAGCGACCATATGGGTTGCTGGCGGCCCAAGCAGAGGCTTTTTTTCTTATATTGTGGAAGATGGGTAGAGGGAATAAGACTTGGAGGCAGGAAGATTAACTAATCCAAGCAAGAAAGTATTATGCTCTTGAATGAGGCAGTGTTAGAGGAGGTGGTGGAGAAGACTAGAATGGACACATATTTAGGAAGCAGAATTCCCAGGATTTAGTGACATTTTGGATATGGAGCAGAGGAGCTTAGGATAAATCCCAGAGCAATGACTCTCTGCCTCTCAAGCCTCATGTATGACACTGGACCCCTTCCTGTTGTCTTTCCAATCACCGGTCTTTCTGTTCTTTGAATATTCCATGTTCTCCCTCTGCCTCAGCACCTCTACATATACTTTTCTCTCCCTCTCTCTTTATTTTTTCTACCTGGAGTCCCTTTTACCATTACTTTGCCAGTCCCCATCTTTTCACCTAATTAGTTCCTACTCATTTGATAAAATTCTGCTCAAAATGTTACTTTCTCAAGGAATTCATCTTTACCACCCTTGTCTCTTTGTCAGGTGAGGGACCTCCTTTTATATACCTGTCATTCTGCATTTTTCTTTCATAGTACTTAACACAATTAAAATTAAGTAATTATTGTTATTTAATTATTGTTCAATATCTGTCTCTCTAGCTAGAGTATCAATTCTTTTTTTTTTTTTAAGATTTATTTATTTGAAAGGCAGAGTTCCAGAGAGGCAGAGGCAGAGAGAGAGAGAGAGAGAGAGAGAGAGAGAGAGAGAGATCTCCCATCCTCTTGATCACTCCCCAAATGGTTGCAGCATCCAGAGCTTGGACAGCCAGAAGCCAGAAGCCAGGAGCCAGGAGCTTCTTCCAGGTCTCCCATGCAGGTGCAGTTGGCCCAGGTACTTGGGCCATCTTCCATTGCTTTTCCAGGCACATTAGCTGGATCAGAAGTGGAACAGCTGGTATGCCAGCACTACAGGCTACAGGCCTAACCCACTACGCCACAGGGCCGGCCCCAGCAGAACTCTTTTTAGCAGAACTCTTTTTAACCTATGAACGGCTCTTGGATTTTTAGCGATTTCTTGCTGATGTTGAAGTTCTCACATCTCTTTCTTTCTTTCTTTCTTTCTTTCTTTCTTTTTTTTTTTTTTTTTTTTTTTTTTTGACAGGCAGAGTTAGTGAAAGAGAGACAGAGAGAAAGGTCTTCCTTTGCTGTTGGTTCACCCTTCAATGGCTGCCATGGCAGGCGCGCTGCGGCCGGCGCTCTGCACTGATCTGAAGGCAGGAGCCAGGTGCTTCCTCCTGGTCTCCCATGGGGTGCAGGGCCCAAGCACTTGGGCCATCCTCCACTGCACTCCCGGGCCACAGCAAAGAGCTGGCCTGGAAGAGGGCCAACCAGGACAGAATCCGGCGCCCCGACCGGGACTAGAACCCGGGGGTGCCGGCACTGAGGTGGAGAATTAGCCTATTGAACAGCAGAGCCGGCCAGTTCTCACATCTCTTGCTGTACATTTTTAAGCACAGGCAGGCACAGTTAGGGATGACAAGCTGCTGGGGGATTAACTCATAGCAGGTATTTAATGGAAGGCTTTCTTAGAAACTGAGATGAAGGGGCCAGCACTGTGGCATAGCATCCAAAGCTGCCGCCTTCAATACTAGCATCCCTTTGGGCACCGGTTTGAGTCCCGGCTGCTCCACTTCCTGTCCAGCTCTCTTCTGTGGCCTGGGAAAGCAGTGGAAGATGGCCCAAGTCCTTGGGTCCCTGCACCTATGTGGGAGACCCAGAGGAAGCTCGTGGCTCCTGGCTTCGGATCAGCATAGCTCTGGATGTTTCGGCCATCTGGAGAGTGAACCAGCGGATGGAGGACCTCTCTGTCTCTCTGCCTTTCCTTCTTTCTCTGTGTAACTCTGACTTTTAGATAGATAGATAGATAGATAGATAGATAGATAGATAGATAGTAGAAACAAACAAACAAACAAACAAACTGAGGTAAATTCAGAGCTATTGTGATTTGTAGGGCAGAAGAGTCTGGGATATGATTTTATTATATTTCTCAACAGAGTAGAGGCCAGCAGGTAGGAATGCTAACTAAGCCACAGAATGCAAAGTTGAAATGAAACATTTTTCCTTTAAAGCAATGCTTGCTTTTTGTTATAGGGGAATGGGGATAGATTGGGGGGAAGTTGTTGGCAATGCACTGCTTGCTGCAAAGCTTAACAGGAGCTCCTTGAAAAGATTTGGCACTTTATTCAGGGCCTGCTTAGCAGTAAAACACTTGAGAACTTTTTTGTGTGTTTGTTTTGTCTTGTATATAAAGTGATGGGACCATAGAGAAGCAGCTGCCTGATTGCCTATTTTCCTTAGAAGGTCCACCATCCTTGACGTCTATGCATCAAAATGAAAAATGGTAGGAAAGAAGGAAATATGAGTGTTGACTAAAAAGAGATTTATTTTTTGAACTACAGAGTTACAGAGAGGTAGAGAGAGAGAGGTCGTCTATTTGCTGGTTCTCTCCCCAAATGGCTGCAACAGCCAAGCTGGCCGATCTGAAGCAAGGAGCTTCTTCCGGGTCTCTCACATGAGTGCAGGGACCCAAGGACTTGAGCCATCCTCTGCTGCTTTCATGGGCTCATTAGCAGGGAGCTGGATGGGAAGTAGAGCAGCCTAGACTCAAACTGCCACCCATATGGGATGCCAGCACTGCAGGCGGTGGCTTTGACCGGCTGCACCACAGTGCTGGCCCAGGGTGTTGACTTTTATGGCCTACTAAAGCTACTAGTAAACGCTGTGTGTTGCTTCCTTTTATCCCTGCTGAATCCCTCAACTTCCTAGCCACCCATAATTGTGAAGTGTGAACATATACAATGATAAAGAGACTGTCAGCCTCCAGTTCTTGAGAATATCTGGTATGTAGGATGACTTTACAGTATATGTAGGGAGTTTCTTATGTGTGTATTTTAGGAAAGTGTGGATGAAGAATTATCACAAAGTTGATATTTGGGAAAAAATTATGAAATAGTTGTTTTTCCCAAGAATTTTAAGCACTTTTTGTGGTCATTATTTCTATCATTTTTTTTTTTGTTAAGAGCACACATATTGGCCGGCACCGCGGCTCACTAGGCTAATCCTCCGCCTAGCAGCGCCGGCACACCGGGTTCTAGTCCCAGTCAGGGCGCCCGATTCTGTCCCGGTTGCCCCTCTTCCAGGCCAGCCCTCTGCTGTGGCCAGGGAGTGCAGTGGAGGATGGCCCAGGTGCTTGGGCCCTGCACCCCATGGGAGACCAGGAAAAGCACCTGGCTCCTGGCTCCTGCCATCCGATCAGCGCGGTGCGCCGGCCGCAGCGCGCCAGCCGTGGCGGCCATTGGAGGGTGAACCAACGGCAAAGGAAGACCTTTCTCTCTGTCTCTCTCTCTCACTGTCCACTCTGCCTGTCAAAAAACAAAACAAAACAAAACAAAACAAAAACAAAAAACAAACAAACAAACAAAAAAAGAGCACACATATTGCAGTCACCAAGCTAACCACTTTACAGGTTTCTCCTCATTGTTTTACAAATTTGGTTATGAAGAGTCAAAGAAATTGAGTCAAAATCTTGAATAATTAAAAGTGAAACACCTCCAATGAAATAGTTACCATAAATGACTTAAATACTTATTTATTTGAAAGAGTTACAGCGAGAGAAGGAGAGGCAGAGAGAGAGAGAAGGGTCTTCCATCTGCTGGTTCACTCCCCAATTGGCTGCAATGGCTGGAGCTGTGCCTATCCAAAGCCAAGAGCCAGGAGCCTCTTCCTGGTCTCCCACATGGGCGCAGGGGCCCAAGGACTTGGGCCATTTTCCACTGCACTCCCAGGCCATAGCAGAGAGCTGGATCAGAAGTAGGACTTGAACCTGGGACTTGAACCAGCACCCATATGGGATGCTGGCACTGCAGTGGTGGCTTTACCTGCTGCACCACAGCACCAGCCCCAAAAAGGAACTTTTTAAAGTCTCAGTAGAACAGAACCCAGTGATCAATACAAGCAGTACAAAGAAAAAGCAGGCATTGTGTGTCTCCTGATATGAAGCAAAAGAAAGTTATGTAGTGAACCTTGTGACATAATTTCAACAAAAAAACCTCAAACTGATCAAGTCTTCATAGCCAACTGTTATTATTTTTTCAATACATAATTGGGGTGCCAGGGAAGAAAGGGAACTTGTGTCTTCTTTTTTTTTTAAATTTTGTTTATTTATTTGAGAGGCAGACTCACAGAGAGAGAGAGACAGAGACGGAGAGACGGAGAGAGACAGAGAGGTCTTCCATCTGCTGGTACACTCACCAAATGGCCACAAGGGCTGGAGCTGGACTGATCCAAAGCCAGGAGCCAGGAGCTTCTTTCCAGTCTCCTACGTGGGTACAGGGGCCTGAGCTCTTAGGCCATCTTCTGCTGCTTTCCCGGGTCATAGCAGAGAGCTGGATCAGCACTCAAACCGGCGCCCATAGGGCTAGCACTGCATTGCAGCAGGTAAAGCCACCACCTGTGATGCCGGTATCTCATAGCGAGGCTAGTTCATGTTTGGCTGCTCCACTTCCAATGCAGCTCCCTGTTAATGGTCAGGAAAAAGCAGTAGAAAATGGCCCAAGTGTTTGTGCCCCTACCACCCACATGGGAGACCCAGATGGAGCTCCTGGCTTTAGCCTGGCCCAGCAGAGGCTATTGTGGCCATCTAGGAAGTGAACCAGCAGAAGAACGTGCTCTCTCTCTCTTTCCCTCCCTCCCTCCATCCCTCTCTCCCTGTCTCTCCCTCTCTTTAACTCTTTTAAAATAAATAAATATTTTTTAAAAAATAAAAAACTGAAATTTTAGAATTTTAATAAACCTGAAAGTTATTTCCTAACATATCTAGTTGTATTTTTTTTTTTTTTTTGACAGGCAGAGTAGACAGAAAGACAGAGAGAAAGGTCTTCCTTTACCGTTGGTTCACCCTTCAATGGCCACCGCTGCCGGCACGCTGTGGCCGGTGCACCGCATTGATCCGATGGCAGGAGCCAGGTACTTCTCCTGGTCTTCAATGGGGTGCAGGGCCCAAGCACTTGGGCCATCCTCCACTGCACTCCCTGGCCACAGCAGAGAGCTGGCCTGGAAGAGGGGCAACCGATAATTGTATTGTTTCACAGTTCATAATTCAGATAGTTAAATATGGTATCGACTGCCATGTAACACAATATTATACAAAGGCAGTGTGGTATAATAGAATATGGGTAGGGCCAGAGCTGCGGTGTAGCAGATAAAGCTGTCACCTGCAGTGCCAGCATCCCATATGGGCACCAGTTGAAGTCCTGGCTGCTCCACTTCCGATCCAGCTCTCTGCTATGGCCTGGGAACAGTAGAAGATGGCCCAAGTCCTTGGGCACCTGTACCAATGTGGGAGACCTGGAAGAAGCTCCTGGCTTCCGGCATCAGATTGGCTCAGCTCCGCCATTGTGGCAATCTGGGGAGTGAACCAGCATGGGGAAGATATCTCTCTCTCTCTCTCTGCCTCTGCCTCTCTGTAGCTCTACCTTTCAAATAAATAAATAAATCTTAAAAAAAAAAAAAATAGACTGTGGGCTTCAGAGCTAAACTACATGGGTGTGAATCCTGGCTCTGCCATGTACTAGCAGAGTAACCTAAAGCAAGTTACTAAATTGCTTTGTGCCTGTGTTTCCTTATATAATGGGAATGATGATAATAATATGAATTTTCCAGAGAAACATAATGAGTAGAATATATATATATATGAATATATGTGAGAGTACTTCAAAAAGTTCGTGGTAAATGGAATTAAACTATAAATTTATTTTGTGTGAAAACGTTTTGAAATTTTTGCATGCAAGGGTGTGGGGAGCAACTGGGAGCAACTTGGACTAGACTAAGTTACTGGAATTAAGACTTATTCTATGCATCTGCTTTCCCACAATATGGCGCTGGGAGAGGAGCAAACAGCTTCTACACAGCTGCCTCCAGTTCAACCAATAAGCAGCAGGACCTGCTCCTGATTGGAGGAGAGCAGCGTACTCAGCGTGTGGGTAGCAGAGTTGGGATTGGTGGAAGAGGACTATAAAGGAGGAGAGAGACAACATGCACCAGGAACATCTATCTGAAGGAACACCTGTGCAGCCCCCGAGAGAGCCGGCCGGCGGTGTGCCGCTCCCCCGCGGAAGTGGGGAAAATGGCAGGGGGAACTGCCCCTCCACGGAGGTGGAAGGGGTGGTAGCCAACCCGGGAAGAACCAGCAGCAAACCCGGGGAGGGCCAAGCAGACAAAAGAACAGTGCAGGGTCCTGTGTCGTTCCTCCGCGAAGAGGGGGAGCGACATAATGGTGCCGTGACTCGGATATGAAGCCTAGGCAGGGCTTAGTGTCATTCCTCCATGAAGAGGGGGAGCGACACAAGGGGTCTTCAAAAATTCAGAGATAGAAGACCTCTGTGTGTGTGTGTGTGTGTGTAACTGACTTTCAAGTAAAATAAATAAATCTTTAAAAAATATATATCTATTTTATCTTAAAGAGTTAGAGAGGGGAGGGGGGAAGAGAGAGATTGTCCACTCACTTCTTACTCCCCAAATGGTCACAACTACTACAGGAGTTCCTAACTTGTTTGGGGTTCCTTATTAATCTTTTAGACTATGACGAAAGCTATACTCCCAGTAAAACATACCAAGGTACAAACAACATTTTTCATATTAATTCAGGAGGTTTATGGACTCCAGGATTAAGAAGTCTTTCTAGATTGTGTGTTCCTTCGGAGCAATACCTGAGTTTATTGTCCTTTGTGTCTGTGGCAGGGCTATCAGTGTTTAGGAGATGCTTAGTAAATAGTTTCTAAATGGATTGAAATTCAAAATGCAAATCTTTAAATTTCTTATTACAGAATCAATAAACACAGTTTCTTTGTTTCCTTAGGCTTCCATCTGAGTGGTACAGTAACTGAGCCCGCCACTGCTTCGGAACCAGCAATGACTTACAAAGTTGCAATCAGCTTTGATCGGTGCAAAATCACTTCAGTGACATGTGGCTGTGGGAACAAGGACATATTCTACTGTGCTCACGTGGTAGCACTCTCACTCTACAGGATCCGAAAACCAGACCAAGTCAAATTGCGCCTTCCTATCTCAGAAACCCTCTTTCAGATGAATAGGGACCAGCTACAAAAGTTTATTCAATATTTAATCACAGCACATCACACTGAAGTTCTTCCTACTGCACAGAAACTGGCAGATGAGATTCTGTCCTCCAACTCAGAAATCAACCAAGTGAACGGTAATTGTAAAACATTTTTGTCAACAAAAATGTTCTTTTCACCACCACTGTTAAAAATCCACCCTTTTTACTTTATTGCCTTATTGCATGTTTAAAGGTTGAGCTATTTCTGGGGCTGTAATCACTTAACCTTACTCAGTTCATTCTATCCAGATGATCATGTGTTCTTAAATAAACCCAATTTCTATCTCATAAATATTTTGGCATAGAGTAGTGGTAGTATTCTATTTATTAACTTGAATGCATTACACAATTCTGATCATTATGTGATAATTCATCAGTCTGTACACACATCCTTATATTTATGGCTCAAAAAGGTGGAAAAAAATACTGAATTTTAGGTGGGTTTTCTTTATGCTTTAGTGTTTTTTCTACAATAAATATATATTTATAATTTTTAAAAGGATGTTTAAGAAAGAAATTGGTTCCTCAAACTTAGAGTCCTCTCGGGACAGGTCTTATAGTATAGTCTCAATGCTAATTTCTTTTTAATATTTATTTATTTATTTAAAAGGCAGAGTTAGAGGGGAGAGAGAGAGATCTTCAACCTTGTAGTTCACTCCCTAAATGTCTGCAACAGCTGGGGCTGAGCCAGGCCAAAGCCAGGAGCCTGGAATTCTATTCAGATCCCTTATGTGGGTTGCAGGGTCCCAAGCACTCAAGCCACTTTCTGCTGTTTTCCCAGGCATATTAGCAGGGGGAGCTGGATTGAAAGTGGAGCCACTGGGCCACAAACCAGTGCTCATATGGGATCCCAGCGTCTCAGGCGATGGTTTAACCCACTGCATTACAAGCCAGCTCCTCAATGCTAATTTAGACCTCAACCTCCACAGTGGTTTGTTTCATACTTATTTATAATGATGGCCTTTCCATTTTATCTTTACCTGTCACCATTTAGAATTCCAAGGAAGAATTCAGAATATAATGTTAAAGTGTCATTTACATTGACTAGGTCTATTTTACTGCTACTGAAGGTAAATAGTTTTGTACTCATCTCTTTTCATAAGATGACTAAAATATACAAACCAGTGGACATGTATAGGGACATTTAAATTTTATGTTATTTGTAAATGAAAGCAATTTTTAAAGAAAGATTTGAGAGCATGCTTTGTGATACAGCTGCTTGAGATGTCCTCATCCCATATCTGAGTGCCTAGTTCAAGTCCTAGCTCTTCTGCGTTTGATCCATCTGCCTGCAAGAACACATCCTGGGAGGCAGCAAATGATGGCTCAAGTACTTGAGTTCCTGCCACCTATGTAGGATACCTGAATGGAGTTTCTGACTTTGGTCTGGCCTCTCCTTGGCTATTGCAGACATTTTGGGGAGTGAACCAGTAGATGCAAAATATTCTCTCTCTCTCTCTCTCTCTCTCTCTCTCTCACTCTCTCTCTCTCCATCCCTCCCTCCCTCCCTCCCTCTCCCCTCTCCTTCTCTCTTCATTTCAAATAAATAAATACTTTATTTAAAAAAATTTTTTGTTTAAGATTTAGAGTAGCAACTAAAAAAGTATGTTTGTGAAATCCAGGCCCAGTTTATCTACTTAAAATGATTTGTGCTCTTCTTCATTCAATTCTAAATACTGTACCCTCTTCTATCTGACCTTTAAATATTAACATTTCTTATAGATTAATCTTAGGTTTTTAATTTTTCTTGTTTTACTTGATCTCTGTAGGCTGTCTCAGCTACATCCGTAACTTCAGATGTCATCCATATACTATGACTCACAGGTTTATTTCTCCAGCCCAAATCTTCTAAGCTTTAGACTCTACTCAACTATTTCACATTAACAAAATATCCTAAGATCAACATATACAAATGTGAATTTACGATCTTCCCCAACTGCCTTCTGGTGCCTTAACTCCATCTTTAGCTCAAAAATATTTGGAAATCCTTTGTTTAATCTAGTTTATCTCACTCCTGTCTCCATGGAGTACTGAAAACTAGAATCATTAGAGATGAGACTCTATGATCTGCATTTTGAACATAAACGCCAAGTGATTATTCTGTATATTTATATCCAAGCATTCTTAGACTGATGAGACTCTTGTCTTCACCATGGGAAAAGTGCATTATGCTAACTAATCTCATACTCTATATGGTATGGTAGGCCAAGAAAGAGTAGGATTTGGCTATATTCAGGTATAGCGTCAACTTACATTCAAGGAATCTGAAAATAGCCAGTGAATCACAGCAGTACAAGGGCTTTCAAAAAGTTCATCAAAAGTGTGCAATCTCTTTTAATTCCATTTTCCATGAACTTTTTGAAGTACCCTCACTTGAGGCTGGAGGCCAAATGTATAACTTTATAGTGAAGAGCACAAGCTTTGGAGAGAGACTAACAAACTTGTATGTATCCTGACCATAAGTTTTTCATTTGTTCAGATACCCTGTGTAAACTTTAGTTTCTTCATTTTAAAATTAGGGTAAATATACAATCTGATAGAATTGTTATTAAGGTTCCTTAGAATTTATTCAACAAGTATTTACTAAGTATCTACCATGTACCAAGTACTTTTTTACAAATATATCAGCAGACAAAACAATTTCTGCCCTCAAAAAGCATATATTATAGTGGATATATATATGAAAAATACTTAGCCTTTACCTTGAATAAAGCACTCAATACATAGTTATTAGCAAATATTTATGATAGGACATAGTATTTTTCCCACCTGAAGCTTAGCAAATATATATAATTATATAATATTTTCCCACCTAAAGCTTAAATCTAGATGGTGAGTGAGACATATATTTATTCATTCTGTAAATATTAACTCAATGCTATAATGAGCTAGGCACTATGAGTACTAAAATGAATCCCTGTTCTTAAAAATTTTCAATTTAATTGGCAATATGTTAAAGATGCACAATTCTAATATAAAACAAAATGCAACAGAAGGATATTGTTGCCTGTGTATGCTGAGCATATCAGCATGAGATGGGTACTTTTCAGGTGGCCTTAATATATGGCTAATTCAGTGAGAGGCTAAAAGAGAGCCCCTCCTGCCAAATGAACTAAGCAGTTTCTTGAACCTCAGCAATGTTGGCCTCTCTGTATACTGAGTTCTCAGTGTGGCCCTGATTGTAGAGCTGAGGCAGTTTTGTCAATGAGAATTACTGACTTTTGGCCAAAGAACAGA
Source organism: Oryctolagus cuniculus (assembly GCF_051225735.1). NCBI lineage: Eukaryota > Metazoa > Chordata > Mammalia > Lagomorpha > Leporidae > Oryctolagus > Oryctolagus cuniculus. The sequence continues at coordinate 128,494,972 of NC_142873.1, forward strand.
TCAGAGGGAGCGGAGGGACGCAAAGGGAAAAGCATAAGTGAAGTCATAAGGAAATGTTGTTTACTTCTGGGATCACTAGTGTAAGAAAAGAGAAAACAAGACTAGAAATGAAAGATAGGACCTGAATATAGAGGGCCTTGAATACCAAGCTATAAGGCATTTGGACTTAATTTAGTAATACTATATCACTGAAGACTTTTTAAAAATATTTTATTCAAATCCTTTTTAAGAAAGATTTATTTATTAATTTGAAAGAGAGAGATCTTCCATCCACTGGTTTACTCCCCAAATGGCTGCAACAAAGCCAGGGGCCAGGAGCTTCATCCGGGTCTCCCACATGGATGGCAAGAGCCCAAGAACTCAGGCCATCTTCCACTGCTTCCCAGGCACATTAGCAGGGAGCCGGATAGAAAGTGGAGCAGCTGGGACTTGAACCAGCACCCTCATGGGATGCCATTGTCACAGGCAGAGGCTTTACCCACTGCAACACAATGCTGTCCCCCAACTAAAGACTTTTGAGCAGAGAAGTAGTATGATCAGAACTTTTTAGACTGAAGCGTGAAAAAAAAGGTAGCATTTTGTGTTCTTTATGTGGTATTTTGTGTTAATAAGTATTTTAGGAATGAAGGCTTCTTAATTCCCTGGAGATTAGGATACACTAGGATAGTCTAACAGAAGTATAGCTTTGTTGTAAAGATGCAGATTTCATTTAAGCAGCAAGAGGGAAACAAAAGGAAAAAAGTAGACTGCTCAAAACATAACGTGAATTTGTAACCTATTGCATGACTACACGAACAGAGTGTTGAGTTAGGGTATATTGTCATTTGGAGGCAGGTTTCTAAAAATCTGTCATAGGACTTTGTCTATAAGAGGGTGAGAGACAATTCAGTTACCATTCCAGAAATATCTCTGGAGTGCCTGTCTCATTACCAGCACTGTACTACACATGATTTAGCTGTGAATTCATCTAAGGGCTCAACTGTGAGCAAGGAGCTAGCAGACTGCAAGGGAAGAAGGATGTGCAAATAACTAACTGTCATTAGTTGAGCTATGAAAAATAGTTTGAGTATCTATGAAAATATATCATCCCGTATGCAACTGTGACTATGCTTTAGGAAGCAGTTTTATGATTAACTTTAAGAACATCATTTTTTATGCTCTAAGAAGTTTTTTAAAAGATTTATTTATTTATTTATTTGAAATGCAGAGAGAGAAGTAGGGAGAAATCTTCCATCCACTGGTGTACTCACCAAATGTCCACCATAGCTGGGGCTAGGCCAGGATGAAACAAGGAGCATGGAATTTTATCCTGGTTTCCCACATGAGTGGCAGGAACCCCAGTACCTAGGCCTTCCTCCACTGCCTCCAAGTTGCATCAGCAGGAAGCTGAATGGGAAGCGTGGAGTAGCTGGAATTTGAACCAGGCACTCCCATATGGGATGCAGCTGTCCCAGGTGGCCGCTTAGCCCATTGTGCCACAACTCAGGCTCCAAAGAAGATTTTTTTTTTTTATTTTAAAATACTATGTGGAGCAAACATTTAGCCTCACAGTTAAAATTCAGCTGCATTCCACATTGGAGTACTTGGGTTTGATTCCCAGCACTGGCTCCTAACTCCAGCTTCATGCCAATGCAGATCCTGGGAGGCAGCAGTGATAGCTCAAGCAATTAGGTTTCTGCTACCCACATAGGAGACCTGGATTGCATTCCTGGCTCTCAGCTTCAGCCACAGCCCAAACCTGGCTATGGTAAGCATTTTAGGATGAAGTAACAAACCAGATCCCCCTCTCTGTCTCTCTCTTTGCTTCGCAAATTTAAAAAAAAAGGACACTTTGAGGCACATTTGAATTCTGTAGAAAAACAAAATGAATGCCATCCTCCTAGCAAAAAAATGTTTTTGTACCATTTTCATGTTGTGTATGGAACATATAAAGGAATAACAAACTCAGATTCTCTTACTGTGTTGTCAGAACACAACATGGAATCACAGAATGCTTCTGAGACCAAATATGTGAGTGTTTTCCCCCCAAATACTAAGTGAAAATTCAGTTCTACAGTGGACACCATCTGGTTGTCTTCCAATTCTATTTGTTCATTTATTATTTGAAAGGCAGAGTTACAGAGAGGCAAAGATGAAAAAAAGAGAGAGAGAGAGGTCTTCCAACTGCTGGTTCACTTCCCAGTTGGCAGTAATGGCCAAAGCTGAGCCAGTCTGAAGCCAGGAACCAGAAGCTTCTTCCGGGTCTCCCACACGGGTGCAGGGGCCCAAGGACTTGGACCATCCTCCACTGCTTTCCCAGGCCATAGCAGAGAGGTAGGTCGGAAGTGAAGCAGCCGGAACTTGAACCAACACCTATATGGGATGCTGGTGCCACAGGCAGCAGCTTCATCCACTATGCCACAGCAGTGGCACTGGCCCCCTCTAATTCAATTCTGATGCTGTCTGTCTCTGTACCTGGAGATAGCATCCACTTACAGCCTGAAAGCTCAGTCCCACAAGACTGCCACCAACTTCTCATGCCAGTTGCAACCCCCAGGTTGTTTCATCTGTGCCTTTGACCAGCCAACTATAAATCAGTGTTCTCACACCCCCTCCTTGGGTTTGATTAATTTGCTGGTGTGGCTCATAGAACTCAGGTAGGCCGGCACCATGGCTCACTTGGCTAATCCTCTGCCTGCAGCGCTGACACCCCGGGTTCTAGTCCCAGTCAGGGGGCCGGATTCTGTCCCGGTTGCTCCTCTTCCAGTCCAGCTCTCTGCTATAGCCCCGGGAAAGCAGTGGAGGATGGCCCAAGTGCTTGGGTCCCTGCACCCGCATGGGAAACTGGGAGGAAGCACCCGGCTCCTGGCTTCGGATCGGCGCAGTGCTGGCCGTGGTGGCCATTGGGGGAGTGAACCAACAGAATAAAGACCTTTCTCTCTGTTTCTCACTGTCTGTAACTCTCTCTGTCTCTCTCTCACTGTCTAACTCTGCCTGTCAAAAAAAAAAAAAAAAAGAACTCAGGGAAATATTTTTCTTCAATTTTCCAGTTAATCACAAAGGATCTTACAAAGAATACATACGAAGTGATGCATAGAGGAAGGCATGTGGTAAGGGGCACAGAGGTTTGATACCCTCTCCTGGCATATGACCCTCCAGGAACCTTCACATGTTCTGCTCTCTGGAAGTTCACCATACTCATTACATAAGAATAGTTGAATAAATCATTTATCATTGGAAAACAGCTTAACCTCTGCCTCTTTCCTCTTCCAGGAGGCTGGAAGGTGAGGCTGACAGTTCTAGCCTTTAATCTTGCCTTGGTGCCCCCCCACTCCTAATCCTGAAGCTATCCAGAGATTGCCAGCCAACAGTCAGCTTACTGGCTAGCAAAAGGATGCATCATTGTGAAGCTTCCAAGGATTTTAGGAGTTATACCAGAAAACAGGGACAAAGACAAGTGTTCAAGTATATTTCACAATTTCCCATGTGTGTTTGCTCCTAGGCTTTTCTACCCAGGATGGTATTCATAGACTTCAGGAGAGAATACAGCTGAGACTTAGTGAACATGAAGTTAGTATTAGATCTCTCATATTTATTTAGGTCCACACAGTTGACAAAAACCACATTAAAGCAGAATAAGCCCATATTAAATTTGCGTATTCTTGTAAAATGTCCCTCTAGCTGAGTGTGCAGCCTGCAGACTCGGGGAACTCATTTCATTATCCCCATTTCTCACAGGTGCCCCTGATCCCACAGCTGGGGCTAGCATTGATGATGAGAACTGTTGGCATTTGGATGAAGAACAGGTGAAAGAACAAGTGAAGCTTTTTCTTTCTCAGGGGGGTTACTATGGCTCTGGAAAGCAGCTCAACTCAATGTTTGCCAAGGTAAGATATGAAAAGGTATTTTTAAAAAAAACTTTCTTAAGTAAACTGGAGTCACCACAATTCTGGCATCTTGCATTATATCTAACTTACTTGACCCTAGCTATACTGAGTGCTTGAAACCTGGCGAGAGGGGCTAATCAGAGCTGACCTGAGCGGACTGCATCCAGGGAGCCATACTCTCTCACCCTGGTGGTCCTGTTCCTTCTGCTCCAGTCCCTAATGAGTTAGCATTGCTGGGGTGTTTAGCAAAGAAACTATCTTCTCTCTGCTTTGAAACCAAGGCTAAACAACCAAGCCTTGAGGACTAGTTGCAAAAGTGTCCCTAAAGAGACTTAGTATTTTGAAACTGGAGAATCTCACAGCAGGCCTCCTTCATTTTTTTCTCCCACCCTTAACACCGTTAGGAACATAGTTCACTTACCATACAATACACTCATTAAAGTATGTAATTTAGTGGTATTTAAGGTGTGCAATTCAAATGTATGCAGCCATCACCACAGTCAACTTTAGAACATTTTCATCATCTGAAAAAGATGCCTTACCTAATACTCCTTTATATCTTTGGTCACATCATTCTCCTTCATTCCTAAAAGTCACTCATCTACTTTCTATCCCTTTGGATTTCTCTGTTCTAGACTTTCATATAAATGGATCACATAGTTTGCAGTCTTTCACAACTGACTGCTTGGATTTAGCATAAGGTTTTCTCTTTTTTTTTTTTTTTTTTAAGATTTATTTTATTTATTTGAAAGAAGAGTTACAGAGAGAGGTAGAGACAGAGAGAGAGAGTTCTTCCATCTGCTGGTTCACTCCCCAGATGGCCACAACAGCCAGAGCTGCACCGATCTGAAGCCAGGAGCCAGGAGCTTCCTCTGGGTCTCCCATGGGGGTGCAGGGGTCCAAGCACTTAGGCCATCTTCTGCTGCTTTCCAAGGCCATAGCAGAGAGCTGGATCGGAAGAGGAGCAGCTGGGACTAGAACTGGCACCCATATGGGATGCCAACACTTCAGGCCAGGGCTTTAACCCACTGCATCACAGCACCGGCCCCAAGCATAAGGTCTTCAAGGTTCATCTGTGTTATTGTAAATAAATACTTCATTCTTATGGCTGAATAATAGTACATTGTGTGGATATTCCACATTTGTTTATTCACTTGTTGGTGAACATTTAGGTTGTTTTTACCTTTTGACTATTATGAATAATACTATTGTAAATATTCTTTGTTTTTAAGATTTATTTATTGGGACCAGCATGTGGTGTAGTGGGTAACAATGCCATCTATGACGACGGCATTAAGACCCAGCTGTTCCACTTCTGATCCAACTCCTTATTAATGTGCCTGGGAAAGCAGCAGAAAATGGCCCAGGTGCACGGGCCTCTGCACTCATGTGAGAGAACTGGAAGAAGCTCTGGGCTCCTGGTTTTGGCCTGGCACAAAGATCTCTCTCTGTCTCTCCTCTCTGTAACTCCATCTCTCAAATAAATAAAAAAAAGTTTAACAACAAAATATTTATTTATTTATTTATTTGAAAGGCAGACTTACAAAGAGAAAGACAGGGAAAGAGGGATTTTCCATTCACTGGTTCAGTCCCCACATGGCCACAATGCCAAGCTGAAACCAAGAGCATGGAACTCCATCTTGGTCTCCTATGTGAGTGGAACTACTTGGATCATCTTCTTCTGCTTTCCCAGAAACTTTTTCTTTTTAACATTTACTTATTTATTTATTTGAAAGGCAGAGCTGTTTTTTACAGAGAGAGAGAGAGAGATCTTCCATCTGCTGGTTTACTCCCCAGATGGTAACAGCCAGGGCTGGGCCAGACTCAAACTAGGATCCAGGAGCTTCTCCTGGGTCTCCCACATGGGTGCAGGGGCCCAAGTACTTGGACCATCCTCCACTGCTTTCCTAGGCAAATTATCAGGGACACAATGCCAGCCCCATGTATAAATATTCTTGTATATGTTTCTCTCTTAGAGTAGAATTGAGGGATCATATGGTGACCTGTGTTTAACCTTACTGTTTTCTGATATGACTGCATCATTCTACATTCCCACCAACAGGGTATGAGGTTCTGATTTCTTCACATACTGGCCAACACTTGTTACTGTCTGACTTTTTGATAAGGGATATGAAGTGGTATCTTGTTGTTCTCAGATACTTCATTTCCTTGCCCTGCTCCCCTTCCTTTATGTCATGCAGTCACCAGTCTCGCCCCACCTTTTGTGTCAGGTTCGAGAGATGCTGCGGATGAGAGATTCCAATGGAGCCAGGATGCTGACGCTTATAACCGAGCAGTTTATGGCTGATCCACGACTCACACTCTGGAGGCAACAAGGAACAAGCATGACAGACAAGTGCAGGCAGCTCTGGGATGAGCTAGGTAAATCCTCATCTCTCACACAAGTGCTACGTCTTACCAGCCTGCCCTATGGCAACAGTGTTAGTGAATATTTCTCATCCATCATTGCATGAATCTTGCTAAGTCCAGTTGGTGGAAGATTTAGCTTCTACAGGGGCTGTGCAGAGTATTCTGACTCATTTTTGTTGCTTCTACAGCATTGTGCTTCATGATTGACATCAGCATTCTGTTCCAGGTGTTACTACATGGGAGCTTTGCTGAGAGAAAAACCTCTTCACTGTGCTTCTGTTGCATGGCTGTAGCCTGGCATTCCAAATACTCTGTTGTTTCCTTCCCTAAGTCTGTCCTTTTCTATCAATCCTAGTCAGCTTTCTTAGACGTACGACCGTTTCCAAGACGTGGACCCTCTATTCTTTCTCTGTACTCCTTAAGAATTTTTTATTTTTTTAAATATATTGGCTTCAGAGCTTACTTATATAGTGATCTCAAACTTATCTTCTTTCCACTCATCTGAGTTCTAATCCCTTATTAGCAGCTTCCCATTGACGATTTAAACAGAAATCCAAAATGAACTCTTTGGCAAAGAAGGTGGTATTGGCATTCCTTACTCTACCAAACCTACTGTTAAATGCTTATTTTTCCCCCTATATCCAGTCACAAACTTCATTGACTCCTTGACCTTTACATTGCAATTTAGTGTCAATTCTCACTTTTTATTTCCCATCACCACTAGCCTGATTGAAAACCTTGAGCATTTTAGATTAGTTTAGAAATATGGTTTCCTGAGTGGTCTCTATACTCTCCCCCATTGAAACAGTTCTGTTCTCTTTGATCGTTATTTCTTTTGACCATTCCCCAGTTTTGCAATGCTAATACTCAACTCTTCTCATTACTCTCAGACTTCCATACCGGAACTCACCATCCAGCCATTTAGGAGTTATATGGAAAATGTTCTAATTTTTAATATTCTGAAAATTTTATTACAGCTCCTTCATGTGTAGCTCACCCAGAAAGCATCAGCAGACTTTCTGCTCATCCAAAACACCACAGAACAATACAGTAGCTTGGAATTTTAGTGAGTTCTCTTGGACTGAAGCATATATCTTATAGTCTTGAGGCTGAGATCCTCGGGGATGAGACTTAATAACTTTGGATCTGTACTTGATTATTCTAAGGCTGGTAAGCCTAGGTTTTGGTTTACGTTCTTAGCCTTTTTAATATCATTGGGGAACTAATGGCTTTGGAGTTGCCAATAATAATGACTAGCTACATTTTTGAGTATTACTTTCCAGTTTTTGTGTTAAATATTGTTCTCACATTGTTTCATTTAATTCTCTTAACAACGATGTGAAGTTTTTGTGTATTTATTTCTAGGAAACATATGGTTACTTTTGGTAACAGAATAAAATAAGGAATTACAGAAAATTATCTCTGCCAGTGACACAGCCACACTTCAATATGGGAATAGAGTTTGTAGCTCCTTGTCCAACTCATTACAACCAAGTTTCTAGGGTCATATGACACAATGCATGGAGGCTTAGGAACTGCTTATGTATTCTTTCCTCAAAAGAAGTTGTAGGCCTGGGCTCCTTTCCATGGAGTCTCTTCCTTGTTTAGCATCTCCATGTTTTTAGATGAGAAATTAAGCTCAGAAAAGTTAACTATTTCCTTTAGGGTAACACAGCTCTAACACTGGAACCCTAATCTGACTCTAAGTCAAACATCCCCAGTAACATCTCCCTCAATTCTGTCTTGTTTTATCTTTTTTTTTTAATTGCGTACTCCTTAAGAATTTGAAGTTAGCCTTCTTCAGTCAGTTTCATCTGCAGCATGAATGTCTTGGAGTAATTTCTGTACCAATCACTAAATTATGCTGTGCCTTTGGGATAAAAGTAGATGAGAGTGAGTAAACAGAGCTGGCTCCCAGTACTTTTTTTTTTAAAAGATTTTTTATTTATTTATTTGACAGGTAGAGTTACAGACAGAGACAGAGACAGAGAGAAAGGTCTTCCTTTCATTGGTTCACCCCCTAAATGGCCACTATGGCCGGCGCTGCGCTGATCTGAAGCCAGGAGCCAGGCACTTCCTCCTAGTCTCCCATGCAGGTGCAGGAGCCCAAGCACTTGGGTCATCCTCCACTGCCCTCCTGGGCCACAGCAGAAAGCTGGACTGGAAGAGGAGCAACCGGGACTAGAACCAGGTGCCCATATGGGATGCTGGCGCCGCAGGTGGATGATTAGCCAAGTGAGGCACAGCACCAGGCCCCAAGCTCCCAGTACTTTTAAAGTTTTTGTCATATACTTGAGTTCATTATTAAAAGCTCTTTCTTCTAACATTGTCATATCTAAGAAGTTGGGCTATCAGCCTTCCAAGAAATCCTCATCATTCTAAGATACTGGTTCTCAAACTTTTCAGAATCACCTGGAGTATCTGTTTAAACAGATCACAGTTTCTGATTCAGTAGGTTTGGATGGGGCCTGAGAGTTTGCATTCTAACAAATTCATAAGAGATGCTGATGCTGCCAGCGCCAAGGCTCAATAGGCTAATCCTCCACCTGCAGCACCAGCACTCCGGGTTCTAGTCCCGGTTGGGGCGCCGGATTCTGTCCCAGTTGCCCCTCTTCCAGGCCAGCTCTCTGCTGTGGCCAGGGAGTGCAGTGGAGGATGGCCCAAATGCTTGGGCCCTGCACCCCATGGGAGACCAGGAGAAGCACCTGGCTCCTGGCTTCAGATTGGCACAGTGCACCGGCCATAGCGCGCCAGCCGCAGCGGCCATTGGAGGGTGAAGCAACGGTAAAGGAAGACCTTTCTCTCTGTCTCTCTCTCTCTCACTATCCACTCTGCCTGTCCAGAAAAAAAAAAAAAAAAAAAAAAAAAAAAAAAAAAAAAGAAAGAGAAAAAGAAAAAGAGATAAAAGAGATGCTGATGCTGCTGATCCCAAGACCACACTTTTGAGAAATGCTTCCCTAAAGGAAGCCCTTGTTGGGTCAGCGCTAGAGCACAGTGCATTTATGCCTCCTTAATGACTTTAAGAGCTCCTTACCAGTCAAAAGACCTGTTCACCTGGGGAGGGCCTAGGTAGAATTTGTAGGAACTACAAATATAGCAAAGAGAAACAGATTCACTACATTCAGTTCCTGAGCTAGAGAGAATAGAAGCAATCAGACATGAAATTTCCTCATCTACAAATCTGTTAACCTCTCCATTTCTATATACATAATCTTTGTCTTCTTAAAATCTGTACAGTGTCTCTGTTCCCATAGAAGGTCAGTTCTTACATATTTGCTCTGGGTTCTATCCTGTCTCCTCTTCTAAGAGCTTTCCTCTTATACTTATCTCTTTTCTATAGTATCATTAATTTTTTTAAAGATTTATTTATTTATTTGAAAGTCAAGGTTACACAGAGAGAGAAGGAGAGGCAGAGAGAGAGAGAGAGAGATCTCTTCCATCCACTGGTTCACTCCCCAATTGGCTGTAATGGCCGGAGCTGTACCGATCCGAAGCCAGGAGCCTGGAGCTTCTTCTGGGTCTCCCACATAGGTTGAGGGGCCCAAGGACTTGGACCATCTGCTGCTGCTTTCCCAAGCCATAGCAGAGAGCTGGATGGGAAGTGGAGCAGCCAGGTCTTGACCCAGCACCCATATGGGATGCTGGCACTGCAGGTGGTGGCTTTACCCACTACGCCACAGCACTGACCCCATATCATTAATTTTTTTCTCGATACTGGATCATTCCCACCAGGATGCAAATATGCTGTAATGTTTGCAATCTTGAACGTTTGAAAAAAGTTCCTTTGATCTCCAACTGCCCGCTCCAACTGTTACCTCATTTCTCTTTTCCCCTCCAAAGCAACACTTCTCAAAAAAGTTACCTACAGTCACTTTTCCATTTGCTCGCCTCCATTCATTTTTGAACCCAGTCCAGTGCAGTTTCCATTGCTCATAGCTACTCTACGGAAGTAACTCATAAAAACCACTAGTGACTTCCATGTTGCTAGATACAATGGTCTCTTCTCAGTTTTCATCTTTCTTAACCTTTTAGGAGTTCTTAATAAAATTAACCATACTCTTCTTGAAATTTGTTCTGCTGGTTTCTCTGATACCTGGTTTCCTGATTCCTGACTACTTTATCTCGATTTCCCTTACAAGGCTAATTGGCCTGTCCTCAACTCTTCTAAATATAGAGTACCTCACAGCACCCATTTCACTGTCTGCATTCTCTAAGTGATTATATTCAGTCACATGGTTTTAAATACCACCCACGTGCAGGTAAGACAGATTTATGTTTCTAGCCTTGACCTTTCCATTGAACTCCAGGCTGTGTTCTGCTGCATACCATTTCTGAAAAAAAAAAAAAAAAAATCTTGGGGCTGGTGCTGTGGCATAGCCGGTAAAGGTGCTGCCTGCAGTGCTAGCAACCCATATGGGCACCAGTTCGAGTCCGGGCTGCTATGGCCTTGGAAAGCACTAGAAGATGGCCCAAGTCCTTGGACCTCTGCACCCGCATGGGAGACTCAGAAGAAGCTCCTGGCTCCTGGCTTCAGATCAGTGCAGCTCAGGCCATTGCGGCCAAATGAGGGGTGAACCAGCGGATGGAAGACCTCTCTCTGTCTGCCTCTCCTTCTCTCTCTGTGTAATTCTGACTTTCAAAAAAAAAAAAAACTAAAAAAAAAAATCTCAAGCTTAGTATAACCATCAAAGAACCTTAATTTTCCTGCCAAAGTCTGAATTATTCTTATTGGCCCCAGCACAGGACACACCATCATGATATATCAGGTTGCTTAAGAAGAAAAAATACCAGATCATCCTTGATTCCCCATTTTCTGTTTTCTACAGTAAAACCAAGCCCTGCTGATCCTTAGAGGGGGAGAATTGAATGAGACAATATATATAAAGTACTAATGTTTAACTGAGAAGAATAAATCAGTGATAGTTATATTAAACATATACAAATTATATATAATTTTAACTTCTATAATAGCATTGCTTAGCATTCTTGATACTTTTTTTTAACTTGCAAAAAATATGCTTTTGAATGGTTTTAGCAGTCCATGAATGCTACTATTTGTAGGCAACTGCAGAATTTTTTGCTTAGACTCTTTCTTAGAAATGTGATAGTCTCTGGGGCCAGCACTGTGGCACAGCAGGTTAATGCCCTGGCCTAAAGTACTAGCATCCCATATGGGTGTCAGTTCTAGTCCCGGCTACTCCGCTTCCAGTCCAGCTCTCTGCTGTGGCCTGGGAAAGCAGTGGAGGATGGCAAATATCCTTGGGCCCCTGCACAGGCGTGGGAGACCTGGGTTAAGCTCCTGGCTCCTGGCTTCAGATCAGCACAGCTCTGGCTGGAGTAGCCATCTGGGGAGTGAACCATCAGACAGAAGACCTCCCTCTCTCTCTGCTTTTCCTCTCTCTGTGTAACTCTTTCAAATAAATAAATAAATATTTTTAAAAAAAAAAGAAATGTGATAGTCTCAGGGTGTTTTGAAACAAATTCTTGACATAATTAATAACACAGAAAACTCATTTTTAACTTGCTGGTGAAATTATTTGTACTTGCTTTCTAGGAAATCTTTTTAATATCTATATAACTGGAAAATAGAAACTCCTACATGACTAGAGTAACACATTCTTTTTTATTATTATTTTATGGTATCTTTCTGTTTTACTTTTTTTTTTTTTTTTTTTTTTTTTTTTGGGAAAGGCAGAGAGACAAGAGACAGAGACAGAAATGTTCCATCTGCTGGTTCACTCAAATGCCCACCATAGCCAGGGCTGGGCCAGGCTAAAGCTAAGAACCTAGAACTGAATCCAAGTCTCCCATGTGGATAAGTGGGATCCAAGTACCTAGAGGCAAAAATGGAGCTGGGACTTGAACCCAGACACTCCAGTATGTGATGTGGATATCTCAAGTAGCAGCTTAACCTCTGTGCCAAACACCGGCTCAGCATTTTGTTTCTTTGAGCCTTTCTCAACTCACCCAATCTGTTTTCTATTCCTGTTATCCTACTGATTTTATCATTCCCAAGGTCTCCAAGAATTCTATTTGCCAAATTTAATGGCCTCTTTTTGCTCTTCTTTTCTACTTGGGAATGTTAAATATGAAAATCTTTTTCTTCACTATAAGTAAAAAGTTCACTTTTATATTCTTGATTTATTTATTTATTTATTTGAAAGTCAGAGTTACACAGAGAGAGAATGAGAGGCAGAAAGAGAGAGGTCTTCCATCCACTGGTTCATTCCCCAATTGGCCACAGCAGATCCAAAGGCAGGAGCTAGGAGTGTCTTCCGGATCTCTCATTCAGGTGCAAGGGCCCAAGGACGGCCATCTTCTAATGCTTTCCCAGGCCATTACAGATAGCTGGATCGGAAGTGGAGCAGCCAAGACTCAAATGGGATGCCGGCACTGCAGGCAGCAGCTTTACCCGCTACACCACAGCACCGGCACCAAAAGTACACTTCTTCAACTGTAATAATAAGAGCAGGCATTTAGCACAGTGGTTAAGATGCTGCTCGGGACACTGGCAGTTCCACATTAAATCCAGCTTCCTGTTAATGTACACCCTGGGAGGCAGCAGGTAATGGCTTGAGTACTTGGGTCCCTGCCACTCATGTGGGAAACCTGGATTGAATTCTGAGTTCTTGGCCTCATCCTGGCCCAGGCCTAGCTGTTGTAAGCATTTGAGGAGTGAAACAGAAGAGGGAAGATCTCTCTCTCTCTCTCTCTCTGCCTTTCAAATAAATAAATACAGTTGCTTAAAACTAAAATAAATGTTACTAATACTATAATCCCCTTAAAAACCATTATTACATAGTATTGTTTCTTTTTTGTGGTACATTTTAAAAGTTGAACCAATAAAAATGAATCATTTTCAGTTAATATCTGAAATGGAGGCTAAGATGGCCTTTTAAAACTTTTCTATTTGATTTTGAGAGACTTTAAATAGTATCTGAATGTACCTCCATCCATGGATATAGCTCCATCCCAAAAGATGTTTAAATTAAGCACTACCACCACTTTTATTGCTAAGTTGAGGTTGAGAAATTATCTGGCACAGTCACATAGGCAACCCTGAAGAAAAAGAAGCAGATTTCCTTGAAAAAGAGGGTGATGTGATCAAAGAAACAGAACTCATTGATTATATGGAATGTGATCCTCTGCCACAGTAACAGAAACTCCAAGAAAGTGATGGGTTTTGACTTTTTAAAAAGATTTATATATTTATTTATTTGAAAGATAAGGTGTCAGAGACAGGGAGGACAGAGAGAGAGAGAGAGAAAGAGAGAGAGAGAGATCTTTCATCCACTGGTTTACTCCCTAAATAGCTATAAATGTTAGGGCTAGGCCAGGCTGAAGCCAGCAGGGAAGTCTAGATCTCTCAGATGAGAGTTAGGAACCCAAGCACTTGAGCCATCAGCTGCTGCTTTCCCAGGTGCATTATCAGGAATGCTGGATTGGGAAAAAAGAAGCAGGGACTCAGACTTACGATATAATATGTGGCTTATCTCACCATGCCACAATGCCTGTTTTGGTGTTTTTTTTTTTTTTTTTTATGTGTGATTTTTTTGTTGGTTTGAGAGAGACAGAGAGAGCGAGCGAGCTCCCATCTGCTGGTTCACTCCCGAAACGCCTGCAATGACCTAGGTTGGGCTGGATGAAGCCAAGAGCTGGGAACTTAATCCAGATCTCCCATGTAGGTAGTAAGAACGTAATCACTGAGCCATCACAGCTGCCTCCCTTGGTCTTCCCAGTTTCACTGTGACCTCTTAGAGCCAGCATTAGCAGGAAGCAGATATCAAACTCTGGCACTCTGATGTGGGACTCTGGCATTTTAACTGCTAGTCCAAATGCCTGCTCCATGAAAGTAATGGTTTGATCATAAGGTGACTACCAGTTCAAATCCAAGTCCAAATCATCATTTTCCTTGGAAAAAGAGAATACCAAGATTCTACTATGTGGTAGGTAATATACTAAACCCTTTACAAATGTTATTTCATTTAATTCTCAGTATTCCTACAGAGTAGGTGTTTTTATTATCTCAGTCTTGCAGTTGACATATTTGAAGGTCAGGAATTCCAACTAGACAAAATATGAAACATTTTCTAAGCACCTCCCTTTCAATCCCATCCTTGTACTAAATGCCCTTCCTCTAGGCTGATATTATACCCTAAACATACCTTAACACTTAATATATTCAAATAGCATTATGTTTATTCATCTGTCTCCCTTACTAGATAGCTCATCAAGGTAGCAATAGTATCTTATTCACCAGCACAGAGCTTTTGAAGGCTCTCAGTAAATTCTTATTAAACTGCAGATTTGAGTTCAGAATTCAAGCCTAAAGCTGCCTTGTCTCACATCACAGGCACTCACATCCGGATATCAAAATAATCTCTCTGCTTTAAGGAAGCTTTAGGATGGAAAAATAAGCTGGTTCTGAAAATCTTACCTAATTTTTTTTTTTTAATTTGGACTCTTTCTCTACCATCTAAAAGTGAAACTGAAACATTAAGGCTTATATAATCAAAGGAGAGATGTCAAGAATGTGGGTTGCTTTATTTTCCAGGGGCTTTATGGGTGTGCATAATTTTAAATCCCCACTGCAAACTGGAGGAAAAATCCTGTTGGCTACAGCAGCTGCAGAAATGGAGCGACCTGGATGTCTGTCCTCTGGAGGATGGGAACTATGGACATGAGCTGCCCAACATCACCAATGCACTTCCCCAGAATGCTAATCACAACTCAGGTGAGCCAAGTATCCTTTTAGACTCTTAGTGCCTGGAACTTCAAAAGGTGGGTAAAGCTCTAGAACAGTGGAGGCTGGACAGCTTTTTGGATGTCAGGATTGTCATCCTAAATAAGAAGTCTGTCTTTTTGTTCATCTTGAAATGCCAAACTATAAGGATAAGCTTTTGTCTTTGACATTGGGATGCTGTCCTCTTCCCCCTTCTGGAGTGTCTTAACAGTGCCTGGCATGATGATTCTTTACACTTCAGGTTCTTTATAAAGCCTAAAAGATCTTGGCCTAAGTTGGGGTTGGTTTTTGCTCAGAAGACCTAACTTAAGGGAGGGATAGAAAGCCTACCAAAAACAACTTTAAAAAGTATCCTGGGGCTGGTGCTGTGATGCAGTGGATAACGCCCTGGCCTGAAGCGCCAGCATCCCATATGGGAGCCAGTTTGAGACCCAGCTGTTCCACTTACGATCCAGCTCTCTGCTATGGCCTGGGAAAGCAGTAGAAGATGGCCCAAGTAGAAGAAGTCCTTGGGCCCCTGCACCTGTGTGGGAGACGGGGAAGAAGCACCTAGCTCCTGGCTTTGGATTGGCACATCTTTGGCTGTGGTGGCCATTTGGGGAGTGAACCAACAGAAGGAAGACCTTTCTTTCTGTCTCTCCCTCTCTCTCTAACTCTGTCAAATAGATAAATAAAATCTTTTTTTTTTTTTTTTGGCCAGGCAGAGTTAGTAAGAGAGAGAGACAGAGAGAGAGTTACAGTGAGAGGGAGAGACAGAGAGAAAAGTTTTCCTTCTGTTGGTTCACTCCCCTAATGGCCACTATGGCCAGTGCTGTGCTGATCCAAAGCCAGGAGCTTCTCCTGGTCTCCCATGCGGGTGCAGGGCCCAAGGACTTGGGCCATCCTCCACTGCACTCCCGGGCCACAGCAGAGAGCTGGACTGGAAGAGGGGCAACTGGGACAGAATCCGGGCCCCAACTGGGACTAGAACCCAGGGTACCGGTGCCACAGGTGGAGGATTAGCCAAGTGAGCTGTGGCGCTGGCCGTATTTTCTTTCTTTTTTTTTTTTTTTACGATTTTATTTATTTATTTATTTGACAGGTAGAGAGATAGTGAGAGACAGAGACAGACAGATAGTGAGAGAGAGAGAGACAGAGAGAAAGGTCTTCCCTCTGTTGGTTCACTCCCCAAAATGGCTGCAATGGCCGGAGCTACGCCAATCCAAAGCCAGGAGCCAAGTGCCTCCTCCTGGTCTCCCACGTGGGTCAGGCAGGCCTGCACCTGGGCCATCCTCCACTGCCTTCCAGGGCCACAGCAGAGGGCTGGACCAGAAGAGGAGCAGCCAGGTCTCGAACCAACATCCATATGGGATGCCAGCACCCCAGGCAGAGGATTAACCTAGTGCACCATGGCACCGGCCCTAAGAACTATTTTCAATTAACTTTTTACACATAAAATTAACTCTATACTACGAGTTCAACAAATAGTATGAAAAAAAATGTTCCTCACAGTCAGGACAAGGGCTGTTCAAAGTCATTGCAACTCAAAGTGTCAATTTCACTTCTGTCAATTACATTTTAGGTACTATATTAGTTATGACAGATCAGGGAGAACATATGGTATTTGTCCTTTTGGGACTGGCTTATTTCACTGAGTATCATGTTTTCCAGTTTCATCTATTTTGTTGCAAACAATAGGATTTCATTTTTTTTTTCCGATGAAAACACTCTTGTGATTTCACATGCCTCTCTAGCTACTGGTCTCTTAGGTGGTAGAACTAGGTGGTAGAATTAAGACAAATTATTCAAAACAATAGTATTTATTTAGTCTCCATTTCCTCTAATCTTATCCAGTGTATTTATTCCAGTCAGGCTTTCAGTCCCACTGAAAGTACTGAAACAGCTCTTGTTCTGGTTACTGATGCTAACCATTGCCTAATCTTGTGCTTAATTCTCAGTTGTAATCTTACTTGACCTATCAGTAATTTTTTTTTTTTTTTTGACAGGCAGAGTTAGACAGTGAGAGAGAGAGAGAGAAAGAGAGAGAAAGGTCTTCCTTCCGTTGGTTCACCCCCTAAATGGCCACCATAGCCGGCACGCTGCGCCGATCTGAAGCCAGGAGCCAGGTGCTTCTTCCTGGTCTCCCATGCGGGTGCAGGAGCCCACGCACTTGGGCCATCCTCCACTGCCTTCCCAGGCCACAGCAGAGAGCTGGACTGGAAGAGGAACAACAGGGACAGAACCTGGCACCCCATCCAGGACTAGAACCCGGGGTACTGGCGCCGCAAGTGAGCTGCGATGCCGGCCCCTATCAGTAATTTTTAACATATTGCTCACTCTCTCCTTGAAGCACCTTTGTCATTTGATTTCCAAAACACTACTCTCTCTTGATTCACCTTACTTCATTGACCCCTCCTTCTAAATATACTATCTTCCCCACTTCCCTACCTAAAAATGCTGTTATTCCCATGGCTTTAGTCATCAGGCTGAGATTCTTTCCCTACTCCTTTGGAGATTGCACTGTTTGAGTTGTTTCAATAATTATCTGTTCTAACAACTCCCAGATGTATCTATCTTGCTCAGACCTTTCCTCTCAATTCCATCCTTGTGTATTTAACTGCTTTTTTTTTATTTCTACTTACATGTATTAATAAGGATCTTAGCAGAATTTCTTACCCTCAAGTCCCACCCAAACTTATTCTTCCTGCAGCCTTTCCTGTCTGTCTATATATGGCAACTCTGTCTGTAAAAACCTTAAGGGCTGGCATTGTGGCACACTGAGTTAAGCTGCCATTTGTAAGGCTGGCATCCTATATTGGAGTGCCAGTTCAATTCTGGCTCACCCACTTCTGATCCAGCTTCCTGTTAATGTACCTAGGAAGGCAGTGGAAGATGACTTATGTGCTTGGGTACCTGCCATCCTTGTAAGAGACCAGGGTGGAGTTTCTGGTTCCTTGTTTCAGCATGGCTGAGCCCTGGCTATTGCAGCTATTTGGGGGATGAACCAGTAGATGAAAGATTTCTCTCTCTCTCTCTCTCCCCCTCTCCCTCACCCTTCCTCCCTCCCCCCTCTCTCTTTCTTCCTCCCCTCCTCTCTGTTCCTCTCTCTTTCTCCCTCCCTCTCTCTATTGCTCTGCCTTTCAAATAAATAAATGATTTTTCAAAAGAACTTTAGCATATTCTTCATTCTCTTTCTTGCTCATCCCAGATCTAATCAATGAACAAATCCTAGATAGCATTTACCTCCAGAATATATCCAGAATCCAACTACTTATCATCTCCACCACTTAACTACTTTGGCCAGCTACTGTCATCTCACAGATTATTGCTGTGGCCATGTAACTCCTTCTCCTGCTTCTGCCCTTCCACCTTATAATCTATTCTCAATACTGCAGCCAGAGTTGTATTTTTAAAATGCAAGTATCGTCATATTCCTTCACAGCCCACCAATAGTTTCTCATATCATTCAAATTCATCTTTCACTCATGGCCTCCAAGGCCCTCCATGACTGGCTTGCCAGTATCTCTTTGGCTCCATCTATGATTCTTCTGCTTGCTCATTCCATCCCAGCTATAGTGGCCCTCCTCACTGTCCTGAAACACTCCAAATATATTCCTGCCCCCAGGACTTGGTACTTGCTATTCCTCCTGCCTCTTAATTATCTATAAGGCTTGCCCCTGAGCTCCTACAGATCTTTCTTCAAATGTTATCTTTTTAAAAACTTTTCTATATAAGAAATAGCCCTAGAATATAGAGGGCTTCAGGTCTTTTTCAGCTTTTAATATGAATTTTGTGAAAGTCCTTAAGGTACTTAGACTGTAAAGTATCCTGCTATAAATGAAACAAGTTATGGATTGGCTAGAGAAATTATGTAGCTGCTTTTGTCTACCTCTGACCTCTATGGAAGCATTACATATCATCATGATTGAGCAGCTGGGTATCACTGCCTCTCCTGTCTTTCATGTGACTCTGGGTCCCAGGAGAAATTGGTCTTCTTTAGAAGGAGGAAGGCAGCCACGGCTCTATGCAGAAAAGTTCTCCCCATAGAGAGTACAGATACACTGAAAGGGGACCAGTGTTGTGTCTCAGTGGGATAAGCAACCACTTGTGACACCAGCTTCCCATTTTGAAGTGTCTGTTCACGTGCTGGCTACCTTGTTTTCAAACCGTCTTCCTGCTATTGCACCTGGGAATACAACAGAAGATGCCCCAAATACTTGGGTCCATGATACCCATGTGGGAGACCCAGATGGAGTTTCTGGATCTTGGCTTCAGCTTAGCCCAGCCCTGGCTGTTGCTGCCATTTTGGATGGATATCTCTTTCTCTCTGTCTCTTCCTCTCTCTATTACTCTGCCTTACAAATAAATAGTATCCAAGAGAAGGCAACATAAGAGATACCCAGACAGAAAGCAGAGTGGTTGCTCTTGCTACCCATATACTATTCTTCTGTCCAGCCACCTACCCTGAAGAAGACCCACTGATAGAACTTCAAATTATCCATCATAGGGGCAGACGCTGTAGCACAGAGGGTTAAGCAACAGCCTGCAGTGCTGGCATCCCATATCAGCACCAGTGTAAGCCCTGGCTGCTCCACTTCCAATCCAGCTCCCTGCTAATACATCTGTGAGGGCAATGTAGGTTGGCCCAAGTCCTTGGACCCCTGCACCCACATGGGAGACCCTGAAGAAGTTCCTGGCTCCTTGCTTCAGCCTGGCCCAGCCCCAGTTGTTGCAGCCATTTGTGGTGTGAACCAAAAAAGGGAGGATCTCTCTCTCTCTCTCTCTTTCTCTTTCTCTCTGTTTCTCCTTCTCTCTCTGTAACTCTGTCTTTCAAATAAAATAAAATAAATAAATAAATCTTTAAAAAAATGATCTATCATGTACTGCTGCATTTTTTCCTTTCCCCAGACTCCTTATCCAGACCAAGAAGAACAGTGTTCACTAGAGCCATTGAGGGCCGTGAATTACATTGGCAGGACAGCCACCTACAGCGAATAATCAACAGCGATAAATATACAGCTCCCGTCTGCCAGCGGGAAAGTGACAGACTACTCTTTAATTCTCAAGGCCAGCCACTGTGGCTTGGTAAGTCTATCCCTCTTCTATTTCAGAGCCTGGCCTTACCTTGTACCAGGCCTGACATCCTCGCAGTTACTAGCAACACCAGCTAGAATCTGTACAGTTTTCACACAGACCTTTTGCATCTTTACTAGGGACTTGGGGTATTTATTTGAAGCCTAAGCCATGTGCGTATGTTCTCAGCTCAGGTAGAGTAATCTTGAATAGGAATTCATATCCTGTCCCCTAAGCTTTGGGAGGGGAAAGGAGTTTAATACATCTCAAAGAGTACTAATAAAACCATTAGTTTTCAGTTCACAGGCTCTCTCAATCCACAATGACTGAGTGACATTGTATTCTACTCTGAAACTATATCTTTTGCTTAAAAAAAAAAAAGCACTAAGTTTGAAACTAAGTTACTTTCTGCTAGTGACTAGGACACAATCTGCATGTCACCAAGTTGTCTTCCTTCCTACTACCCATAATAATAGGATAGATCCATTCCATCTTGAGTTTAAATCCTCCTCTGAAACCTGTTCCTGACTGACTTCCTATCAGTCTATCCTTGACTTTATTACAGGATGCCCATTCCAAAATAGAAGTTCTTTTTTAAAATATTTGTTTCCTGAGTCTTGAAATAAATGACTTAAATTTTCATTGTCTTCTCCTAATTCCCTTGCCTCCATCCCCACCTCATATTTTTGTCTTTCTCAAGATCTTGCTAAATCTGAAGATGTGCCTTTTTCTTAAAAGCCTTACTAAACTGTCAGTTACTACCTGAAGTTCTCTCTGATAATCTTTCCTCTTCTCTAATCCAACACATTCGGAGAAAAGCTAAACAAGCATGTGAAAAAATGTACATATCAATGATCAAAGTTGTGAATTAAAACAACTTGATAATTAGTTTCTTTTGTAGGACAACTTACAAGGAGATAGGTACTCTTATATACATTTTACAGGTAGGAGTATAAATGCCTACAGCCTGGATTAGTCCATTTTCTGTTGCTATAATAAAATACCTGGGGCCAGCACTGTGGCTTAAGTAGGTTAAGCCTTTACTTGCAGCACCAGCATCCCATATGGGTGCCCGTTCGAATCCCTGCTGCTCCACTTCCAATCCAGCTCCCTGCTAACACGTCTGGGAAAGCAGTGGAAGATGGCCCAAGTGCTTGGGGACCTGCACTTACAAGGGAGACCCAGAAGGAGCTTCTGTCTCCTGGCTTCAGGTCAGCCCAGCTCCTGCCATTGCAACTATGTGGGGAGTGAACCACCTCTCTCTAACTCTCCCTCTCAAATAAATAAGTAAATCTTTAAAACAAATACAAAAAAAAAAAAAAAAAGAAAAAAGAAAAAAGAAAGAAAGAAAAGAAAAAACCTGAAGCTAGGTAATTTTTAAGGAAAGAAAGTTTATTTAGCTCACAGTTCTGGAGTTCCAAGAATATGGTGTAGGC
This sequence comes from Oryctolagus cuniculus, assembly GCF_051225735.1. Classification (NCBI taxonomy): domain Eukaryota; kingdom Metazoa; phylum Chordata; class Mammalia; order Lagomorpha; family Leporidae; genus Oryctolagus; species Oryctolagus cuniculus. The sequence continues at coordinate 128,516,439 of NC_142873.1, forward strand.
TTCTGCTCAGTTCTCTGGTGAGGAGCTCATGGCAAATGACATTATAATGGCACAGCACATAGGGAAGAGATCACAGGGCAAGACAAGAAGCCAGAGAAGATTCAGGGACCAGGCTTGCTCTTTTGTAACAACCCAGTCTTACAGAAAACTAGCACACTCCACTAATCTCTTCCAGCAGTGAGCCCCTAATATCCTAATTATGTCCCATGAGGCTCTGCCTCTTTAAGGTTCCACTCACATCTTGATACCACTACATTGGGACCAAGCTTTGAAAATGTGACCCTTAAACAAAATGTATTTTATTTATTTGAAAGGCAGAGTTAGAGGGAGAGAGATCTTATATCCACTGGTTAACTCCCCAAATGACTGCAATGGCCAGGGATTGGCCAGGTTAAAGCGAAGAGCCTGGAACTCCATCCTGGTCTCCCATATGAGTGGCAAGGACCCAAGTACTTGGGCCATCTTCTGCCACTTTCTCAGGCACATTAGCAAGGAGCTGAGTCAGAAGTGGAGCAGCAGCCAGGACTCGAACCAATGCCCACATGGGATGCTGGCATTGCAGGTAGTGGCTTAATTCACTGTGCCACAACGCTGGCCCCAACATGAACCTTTGAGGGGCAAACCACATCCAAACACAAGCACAGCCTTTCTGAAGAGTATTTCAGCAATACCTATTTAAAGGCTTTAAACTATTTTCCTACCATTTACCCACAAATTCCATATCTAGGAATTTATCCTGAGCCTTAATTAATAAAAGCATGCATAAAACTAGGAGGTTCTTTAGAGGGAAAGGATGGGAAAAATTGGAAACCATCTAAGTATCCAACAATAGGAGACTGATTAATTCAGTAGATATATGCATCTTCAGTGGAATGATATATAAACATTTTAATGTTATAGAAGCATATTTAGTGATATGGAAAACTATTTACAATATGCTATTAAATAGAAAAGCCAGTTATAAAGCAATAATTTTATATTTTTCATAAAAATTAATGGAAAAGTTTGGGTAAATATGAAACTGGAAAGAGTAGTTATTTCTGATTTCTATCTTATATTTTGCTTATTTATTTTGAAAATTTCTGCAATTATTTCTATAACCTTTTTTAAGATTTATTTATTTATTTGATGGCCGGCGCCGCGGCTCAATAGGCTAATCCTCCGCCTTGCGGCGCCGGCACACCGGGTTCTAGTCCCAATTGGGGCGCCGGATTCTGTCCCGGTTGCCCCTCTTCCAGGCCAGCTCTCTGCTGTGGCCAGGGAGTGCAGTGGAGGATGGCCCAGGTGCTTGGGCCCTGCACCCCATGGGAGACCAGGAAAAGCACCTGGCTCCTGGCTCCTGCCATCGGATCAGCTTGGTGCGCCAGCCGCAGCGCGCCGGCCGCGGCGGCCATTGGAGGGTGAACCAATGGCAAAGGAAGACCTTTCTCTCTGTCTCTCTCTCTCACTGTCCACTCTGCCTGTCAAAAAAAAAAAAAAAAAAAAAAAAGATTTATTTATTTATTTGAAAGGCAGAGCCACAAAGAAATAGAGAGAGAGAGAGACAGAGAGAGGTAAGGTTTGGGTGCCCAAGAACTTGGGCCATTTTCCACTGTTTTCCCAGGCCATAGCAGAGAACTGGATCAGAAGTGGAACAGCCAGAACTTGAACCAGCACTCATATGGGATGTTGGCACTGCGGGCGGCAGCTTAACCTGCTATGCCACAGCACAGGCCGCTCTATAACATTTAAAAAAAATACATTTATTTTATTTATTTGAAAGAGTTACAGAGAGAGGTAGAGACAGAGAGAGAGGTCTTCCATCTGCTGGTTCACTCCCCATATGCCCGCAACGGCCAGAGCTGAGCCGATCCGAAGCCAGGAGCCAGGGGCTTCCTCTGGATCCCCCACATGAATGCAGGGGCCCAAGAACCTGGGCCATCCTCTGCTGCTTTCCCAGGTACATTAGCAGGGATATGGACTGGAAGTGGAGCAGCCAGGAGTTGAACTGGTACCCATATGGGATACTGATGCTTCAAGCCAGGGCTTTAACCTGCTGTGCCACAGCGTAAGCCCCTGCTCTATAACTTTTAACATTACCTTTAAAAGAAGTCACAAAATACACCATAAAGCTTGTTATAATTGCTCACCTATTTATAAGCCTTTGGTAGTCTGATACCACCAAGATATACCCAAATTCCTGGGGTTGGCATTCAGAGTTCTTTAATACATTCCAGGACTGGGTGTTTATTCTAGGAGTTAAGAGCCTATCAACACACCTGTGTCCCGTATCAGACTACCTAGGTTCAATATGACTCCAGCTTCCTGCTAGTGTAGACCCTAGGAGGTAACCGTGGGAGACTTGGATTGAGTTCTGATGTACAGCTTCAGTTAAGCCCTTTACTAGCCATTGCAGGCATTTGAGGAGTGAACTAGCAGGTAGTAGATCTCTCTCTTTCTCAAATAAGTAAAATTTTTTAAAACTTTCAACTCTTTACATTCTAGACCCTACTTTTCCAGACTATCTCTAACCATATAACTTAACTCTAGCTGCATGGGATTAGTATATATAATTAACATAATTAATTATAATCTGATGTTATATAGAATTCTTTTTGTACTTACATGCATTTGCTTACATGTTCCCTTTGCCAGGAATATCTTTCCCTGTTTGCCTCCTATTTAAAATTTTGCTTGTCCTTTAAAGCCCAGCTCAGAGGCCAGTGCTGTGACAAAGCAAGTTAAAGCCCCGGCCTACAGTGCTGGCATCTCATATGGGCACCAGTTCAAATCCTGGCTACTCCACTTCCAGACCAGCTCTCTGCTAATGTGCCTGGGAAAGCAGCAGAGGATGGCCCGGGTCCTTGGGCCCCTGCACCCATGTCGGGGATCCAGAGGAAGCCCCTGGCTCCTGGCTTCAGATCAGCTCAGCTCCAGCAGTTGTAGCCATATGGGGAGTAAACCAGCAGATGGAAGACCTCTCTCTCTCTCTCTGTCTCTACCTCTCTCTGTAACTTTTTCAAATAAATAAAATAAATCTTTTTTTAATTATTTTTAATTTTTTTTTTTAATTTTTTGACAAGCAGGGTTAGACAGTGAGAGAGAGAGAGACAGAGAGAAAGGTCTTCCTTCCGTTGGTTTGCCCCCAAATGGCCGCTATGGCCAGCGCGCTGCGCCAATCCAAAGCCAGGAGCCAGGGGCTTCCTCCTGGTTTTCCATGCGGGTGCAACACCCAGTCACCTGGGCCATCCTCCACTGCCTTCCCGGACCACAGCACAGAGCTGGACTGGAAGAGGAGAAACCAGCACAGACCCCGATGCTCCAACCGGGACTAGAACCTGGGGTGCCGGTGCCGCAGGCAGAGGATTAGCCAAGTGAGCTACGGCGCTGGCCGAAATAAATCTGTTTTTTTTTTTTTTTTTTTTTAAATAAAGTCCAGCTTAAATGTCACTTCTTTGTTTATTGTTTTGTAATTATCTGTTTATGTGTCATTTGTAAGCTCTTTGAGGGCAGTGACTATTTCTTTTTCATCATTGTACATCCTTTGTCCAGCATACTACCTGGCATATAATAAGTTTTCAGTAAATGTAGGATTAATAAATGAATAGGCTTTTCCCTTTGAGCAGTTACTTACTACCTCCACTGGGTTCCCATAGATGCTCACAAAGAATTACTACATTTTATTATATTATTTGTGGGTCCCTTTTTATACCATCCCACCATGTTGAGCCTACAAGGTAGCTCTTTTAAGGTAGCATCTATGACTTATTCAACTTTTTACATCCTTAAAGATAAAAACATAGCTTCCTAGTATATAGTAGATGTCACGTCAAATCCAAAGAACTGAACTGACCACAGACTGTGTTTATCAAGCAAACGATTTTAAATTTTAACCAGACTGAAATTTTTTTTCTTATCTGGCAGAGCATGTGCCTACAGCCTGTGCTCGGGTTGATGCCCTGCGTTCCCATGGTTATCCTAAAGAGGCCCTCAGACTCACGGTGGCCATTATTAATACTCTGAGGTTGCAGCAGCAGCGGCAGCTGGAAATATACAAGCATCAGAAGAAAGGTACAGTGATTAAGAGCCATCTACCCCCTTAGGCCTAAGTCTGATGAGGAGTCTCAGAGCACACAAGGCGCAGACCTTAATTTTCATTTCATTTAAGTATCAAAGAATGGCAAGAGCTAGGCAATTTCAAATCATTTCATCTGCCATGTAGAGTACCTCACTTGAACTTCATAAGTCCCAGTTTTCTCATCTATAAAACAGGAACAATAAACCTGCCTGCCTCTCTCACAGGGCAGTTGAAATACTCTCTAGGGTCTGGCCTGAGACAACTCTGTTTAAACTGTAAAGTTGTATTTAAGTACACACTGTCAGCTGCAAAATGACCTTAAAGAGGTGGTTGGTGAGCTTGTAACCAGTCCTATCAACCTAAGGCATGAAAATAAGGGAAGCTTTTCTTTTACCATCAAGGTCAAGGCGTAAGTGAGTCTGATAAGGAGACCCAGGCAGGGAAAGAGTAGTGTTTCTGTGTTGCTCTCTGAAACTTTGACCTGCTTGTTCCCAGAGCTGTTGCAAAGAGGAACTACAACCATCACAAACCTGGAGGGCTGGGTGGGCCACCCCCTGGATCCCATTGGCTGCCTTTTTCTCACTTTGACTGAAGCCTGCCGCCTGAATGATGATGGCTATCTGGAAGTGTCAGGTATGGGGTCAGCCTGAGGCAAGCTGCACTGCTCTTAGCAGCCCTTTTCTCCCCGCCAGACCGTGTTTTACCCTTCCTGTACCTTTTTGACCTTGTTGTCCAAACTGGGCCATCCGTAGATTTCCTCAGGCTTCCTCTTTTTCCTGCTTTGCTTTCCACCCTGTCTAGCCCTGTCCTACTTTCAGATTTTACCTTGCCAGACTTCCTTGCTCCCTTCAATTTCCTACGACAAATGACTATAGAGTGTGGTTCAAGGAGAATTAAAAGGGTGTAACAATTTCAGGAGTCAGAGCCCAGTGCATCAGAGCAGTCTGGAAGTGGGAGAGGACTTCCATCAAGATTGTGTGTTTCCCTTGCAATTACATAATACTTTCTGATTTCCTTTGAACTTTCTCCCACATCATAGTTTTGTACCAGTTTTACAAATGAGAGATAAAGAGTAATCTAACAGAGTTTCAGAGTAGCCAGAACTAGATAGAAGCAATTGATTCTTTCCTTTATGACATCACTATATCATATACATACATCTGCTTCACTGTTTAATATATTATGCTTTATTTACAAATGAGTATCTCTGACTATACTATCATCTACTAAATCAGAAATTATGACTTACCTATATTTGTGTTCCTAGCACTTAGTATACCACCTGCCATGTAATAGTCTTACATAAATACTTAAGGGATGGTTGAAGGGAAAAAAAAAAAAAGAAACCAAGACTCTGGCTTGTACCTGTGTTCTTTTCCTGAAATTGTGAATTCAGTGGTGAAACATAGACATTATAAATGGATTGTAAATGGATGGATTCAGATTTCTCTGAGTACAGATATAAAAGGTGGTCCCCAAACGAGGTGGGCTGCTCTTATCTTTCCTCTCATCCCCTGCAAAAGGAATAGGCATATTTGGTCTGTTTCATCTGCACAGTGACATTTACATCTTGAGAACTTGAGGTTTATTTGTTCAAAACTGACATATACTTAACTTCTCCCAGATGTCAGGCCCTGGAGATAACTGGAGCAACAAGATAGTCTCATACTTTGCAGGGGCAGGGAACATCTGGCCCATGCATCAAATAATGCCTCCAAAATCATTTCATCTGGCCCTGCCAAGGCAACTGCAGGCAGGACTCAAAGTTCAATAAATCTGTAGCAGGCTAATTTTTAAGTTGATAATTTTGTATGGCCCATGAATGATGTTATAAATACCCAGATGACCCTTGATAGAAAGGAGGTTTTCCACCATTGCGGGTATTCACACCCTAGTGAAAGAGACAGACAAAAATCAGATAACTATGACATTCCGTAATATACTAGCAAAAGATAAGATTTTATATTTCCCCTACTGGCCTAACCACCTCTATATTAGGAAGGAGGTAGGTAGGAATTTTTGTGATTCTCTGTTACCTTTTCTCAGTATATTTTTCTTAATGCTCTGTGGTTCTGATTCAACTTTCCTGTACTATTGACCTGTTGCCCTCAGATATGAATGAAAGCAGACTCCCTATGTATCAGCATGTACCTGTGGCTGCAGGCTGCTCAAACAGCAATGAGTCCTATCTCTCCTTGGCCCTGGAAGTTGCTCTGATGGGTATGGGTCAACAGAGAGTGATGCCCGAAGGCCTCTATGCACAGGACAAGGTGTGCCGTAATGAGGAGCAACTCCTGAGCCAACTGCAGGAACTGCAACTGGATTATGAGTTGGTACAAACACTGAGGAAACAGTGCATCTTACTGCTGGAAGGTAAGTAGAGAAGGGGTATTGTCAAGATGTCTTTGACCTGTGACCCTGGGCTGCCTCTTTAAAAAAAAAAAAAAAATTTTTATTAGAGAGGCAGGGAGAAAGACAGAGCTCACATTGGCTTGTTCACCTCCTAAATGTCCATAATGACCAATGGGAGGACTCAAGGCTAGGAACTTAATCCAAGTCTTCCACATGGGTGGCAGGAACCTAAATATTTCAGCCATAAATAATGCCTCCCAGGGTGTACATTAGCAAGAAGACATTGGAATCAGGAGCTAGAGTTGGGGATCAAACCCATGTACTCCAATATGGGAGGTAGGCATCCTAGCTGGGGTCTTAACTTCTAGGACAAGTGCCTGTCCTTGGGCTACCTCTTTATCAGAGCGTAGGCACAGCCATAGCCGTAGGAACATTTATGACATTAAAGTGTACCAAAGGTTTCTATAGCTAACAAACACACAAAGGATCTTGGGGGCTCTCATCTCCAGACTGATGAATGGAAGTATACTGATAAATGACTAGCTGGCTTATCTTCTTCCTGCAGGAGGCCCTTTCAGTGGTCTGGGAGAAGTCATCCACCGAGAGAGTGTTCCCATGCATACCTTTGCCAAGTATTTGTTCTCAGCTCTGCTGCCTCATGATCCAGACCTGTCCTATAAATTAGCCCTACGTGCCATGAGGTGGGTAGCTCTTCCCCAGCCCAGTTGCCTCCACCAAAGCAGAAGTCTCCAGTGCTCTTTTTCCTTTGCTTATCTTTCTACTGTTTTCCTCTGTTAGTTCTGTGGACCTGCCACCAAGCCTGCTTTAAAGTGACTCGGTTATCTTCAAGTGATCATTCATGGATTCCTTGTTAGGGACTCTCTTGTCTCCCTGTCTATGCTTGTGGTGGTCTAAGGAGCCCCTGACATGCTAATAGATACGAAACACCCAAGGCCTGAGTCTCCTTTCTCTGAGGCCAGTTAGACAGCATGGGAGGGGTTTGAGCTCTTCCATAGCTCAACTGAGTCATGGTCTTCAGACACAGATATCCAGAGGAATTTAAGGGAAGTAGAGATAAATATGCTTACCCCAAGACTTAAGCTATGGGCATCTTGTTTCCAAACTAGAATAGGATCCCTGGTTAAGGCAGATAGACCTCTGAGGTACAGCAGACCATACAGAAGAAGAATTACAGTTAGACCATAAGGCTGGGAGAAACTCCTCAGCTAAAACCGTAAATTTCTTGACATGTATTTCTTATATACTTTATTTAAAAAAAAGATTTATTTATTTTATTTGAAAGAGTTACAGAGAGAGAGAGAGAGAGAGGACAGACAGAGAGATCTTCCATCCACTGGTTCACTCCCCAGATGGCTGCAATGGCCAGAGCTGAGCTGATCTGAAGCCAGGAGCCCAGAACTTCTTCTGGATCTCTCACGTGGGTTTAGGGGACCAAGCACTTGGGCCATCTTCCACTGCTTTCCCAGACCATAAACAGAGCTGGATTGGAAGAGGTGCAGCCAGGACATGAACTGGCACCCATATGGGATGCCAGCGCATCATGCTCAGTCCACTGTGCCACAGCACAAGTACCTTGAACTGTCTTTTAAACCTTTTTGCAGTAGGGACTGTTCAGCTTGAGTTCTGCAAGTGCCTATATACTCACCTCATATAATGTACAATAATGGATTTAAAAGCCTTCAAAACTCTTAGTTAATCCTTTCATCCCCAGTTCCTCCCCAGAAAAGAGCAAACTTTTCTAAGATGACTCAGGATGGCCAGAGTCTGGATTATAGCTGATGACTCTTCCTGGATCTTCTAGGTTACCTGTTCTAGAAAACTCAGCTTCTGCAGGCGACACTTCTCATCCTCATCATATGGTGTCTGTGGTGCCCAGCCGTTATCCTCGCTGGTTCACTCTTGGACACTTGGAATCACAGCAGTGTGAACTAGCTTCCACCATGCTGACAGCTGCCAAAGGTGAGTATAGGTAGACCTTGGCTCCTGCATCCTCACTGTGCCTGTCCACACATGGCCTGTCAAAGGATGGCTTGCAGTCTTGTGAGAAGAAAGGCTGTATCTTCTTCCTCAGCCATTGAGAATGATAGGGGGAACCTCATATTGACTGCTATCGTTAGAAGAGCACCTGTGTCCAAGCCAAAACTTTGCCTTAATAACTAATTGTAGGACCATTATGAGTTTTAAGAGGATTTCTAAATAGAATTTTTATATGATAAAGTTCCATATGATAAGTTTACCTTTGTGAGCCTTATTTTCAAAGTCTAGAAAATGAGGTTCATTGCCAATTACCTGTCAGCCTCCCAGGGACTTTGGAATATCCTATGAAGAGATGTTTAAGATAGAACTGCATTACCTCTGATAGATATGAGAGCTTGCAATTTTTCCAAAAGGTGTGCAATACAGAGAGATACTCAGGCCTTTAAGTTTACATGCATCTTTTTTTTTTTTTTTAAGATTTATTGACTGGGGCCAGCGCTGTGGTGTAGCAGGTAAAGCCACCACCTACAGTGCCGGCATCCCATATGGGCACCGGTTTGAGTCCCGGCTGCTCCACTTCCAATCCGGCTATTTACTATGGCCTGGGAAAGCAGTGGAGGATGGCTCAAGTCCTTGGGCCCTGCACCCCATGGGAGACCAGGAGAAGCACCTGGCTCCTGGCTTCGGATCAGCGGGGTGCGCCGGCCGCGGTGCACCCGCCGCGGCGCATACGCACCGGCAGCAGCGGCCATTGGAGAGTGAACCAACAGCAAAAGGAAGACCTTTCTCTCTGTCTCTCTCTCTCACTGTCCACTCTGCCTGTCAAAAAAAAAAAAAAAAAAAAAGAGTTGTAGGCTCCTGGCTTCAGTCTGGCACAGCCCAGCTGTTGCAGGCATTTGGGGGGTGAATCAGTTGTTGGGAGTATGCTCTTTGTGTGTGTGTATGTGTGTGTGTCTCTTTTTCAAATAAATAAAACAAAAAAAAAGTAAATAGAGTAAGATAGTATATTACAGAAGACAGTATGAAAGCAGATTCTTCACTAAAAACCAATGTAAACCAAAAGACAATTGAGAAAAATCTTTAAAAGTACTTAAAAACAAAATTGTCAACCAATTTATTGTATACCATTAAAAATATCTCTCAGAGCCAGTGCTGTGGCATAATGGGTAAAGCCACCACCTGCAGCACTTGCATCCCATATAGGTACTAGCTCAAGTCCTGGCTGCTCTACTTCTGATCGAGCTCCCTTCTAATGCACCTGGGAAAGCAGCAGAAAATGGCCCAAATGCTTAGGCCCCTGTAGCCATGTGGGAGACCTGGATGAAGCTCCTTGCTCCTGGCTTCTTCCTTGGCCCTGCCCTAGCCATTGTGGCCTTTTGGGGAATGAACCAGTGAATGGAAGATCTCCCTCCCCCTCTCCCTTTCCTTCTCTCTCTGTAACTCTGCCTTTCAAATAAATAAATAAATCTTAAAAAAAAAAAAAAAAAAAAAAAAAAAAAAAAAACTCCCAGAAAACAAAGATAAGTAGTGGGCATTTAGCGTAGCTGTTAAACACAACCACATCCCACACCACAGTATCTGGATTCATTTCTTCATCCAGCTTCCTGATAATACAGACAATGGGAGGCTACAGTGACAGCTCAAGTAATTGGGTTCCTGCCAGCCATGTGGGAGACCTGGATTGAGTGGTGGCTCCTGGCTTCAGCCCAGGCTATTGCAGGCACTGGGGAGTGACCCAGCAGATAAGAATTCTTTGTCTGCTGCCTAGACTCTGTCTCTTGTTCTCTCTGCCTCTCAAATAAATAAATGCATTTTTAAAAGATTTTATTTATTTATTTGAGAGACAGAGTTACAGACAGTGAGAGGGAGAGACAGAGAGAAAGGTCCTCCATCTGTTAGTTCACTCCTCAAATGGCTGCAACCGCCGGAGCTGCGCCAATCTGAAGCCAGGAGCCAGGTGCTTCTTCCTGGTCTCCCATGTGGGTGCAGGGGCCCAAGGACTTGGGCCATCCTCCACTGCTCTTCCAGACCATAGCAGAGAGCTGGATTGGAAAAGGAGCAGCCGGGACTAGAACCGGTGCCCATATGGGATGCTGGTGCTACAGCGCCAGCCCCAATAAATACATGTTTTTAAAAAAGATTTTAGGGGCCCAGCGTCGCAGCTCAATAGGCTAATCCTCCGCCTGCGGCACCGGCACACCGGGTTCTAGTCCCGGTCTGGGCGCCGGTCCTATCCCGGCTGCCCCTCTTCCAGTCCAGCTCTCTGCTATGTCCCGGGAGTGTAGTGGAGGATGGCCCAGGTCCTTGGGCCCTGCACCCCATGGGAGACCAGGATAAGCACCTGGCTCCTGGCTTTGGATCAGCACGGTGCGCCGGCCACAGCGGCCATTGGAGGGTGAACCAACGGCAAAGGAAGACCTTTCTGTCTGTCTCTCTCTCTCTCACTGTCCGCTCTGCCAAAAGAAAGAAAGAAAGAAAGAGAGAGAGAGAGAGAGAGAGAGAGAAAGAGAGGAAGAGAGGAAGAGAGGAAGAGAGGAAGAGAGGAAGAGAGAAAGAGAGAAAGAGAGAAAGAGAGGAAGAGAGGAAGAGAGGAAGAGAGAAAGAGAGAAAGAGAGAAAGAGAGAAAGAGAGAAAGAAAGAAAGACCTAAAAGGATAATACTGTATGATTCCACTTATACAAGTTACCTGGTAACAGCCACAGTGAAGAAATATTAATGGGATGTTTATATGGCCTCAGAATATCTCTCCACAAAATACTGACTGATCATAAATTAGGGAAAAAAGTGTAATTTACTATAGCTTAGAGAAACCTAGTAGACATCACTTTAATCAGTGGTCACAGTTAATATCATAAGTTCATTGAGGCCAGTGCTGTGGCACAGCGTGCTACCATCTGCAGTCCAGCATCCCATATGGGCAATGGTTCGAGTCCTAGCTGCTTCACTTCCATCCAGCTCCGTGCTAATATGCCTAGGAAAGCAGCAGAACATGGCCCAACTCCTTGGGCTCCTGCACCCACATGGGAGACCTGGGAAGCTCCTGGCACCTGGCCTAGCCCTGGTTATTGTAACCATTTGGGAAGTGAACCAGAAGATGGAAGATACCCCTCTGTATCTTCTCTCTGTATCTCTTTCAAATAAATAAATAAATAACATCTTTTTGAAAAATTTTTAAATTTTGTATAGACAGAAAGTGAAATAGACTAGCATCAAAATAGAGGAGAAATTCAAAGAATAAAGAAACTGGGATGATAAATTATTTAATGGATACAGAGTTTCTGGGGTGATGAAAAATTCTAGAAATGGACAGTGCATGGTTATTCTGTATTGTGATTGTAGAATGGATAATGGTGCAACATTGTGGTTGTACAATTTAATGTCACAGAATTATACTCCAAAATTGTTAAAACTGGAGGTGAGTGTTTGATGTAGTGGTAAAGATACCACTTGTAATGCCCACATTTCATATCAGAGTGCCCAGATTTGAGTGTCAGCTCTGATTCCTATTCCAGCTTCCTGCTAATGCTTATCCTGGGAAGCACCAGGTCGGGTGGCTCAAGTACTTGGGTCTCTGCCACGCATGTGGGAAACCGGAATGGATTTTGCACTCTGGTTTTAGCCTGACCCAGCCCTGGCTGTTGCAGGCATTTGAAGAGTGGACTAACAGATGGAGGATAGATCTTTCATACTGTCTGTCTGTGTCTCTCTCAAATAAAGTAAAAATAAATGAATATTTAAAGGTTAAAATCAGAGCAAGAGTTTGTTGTAGCAGTTAAGGCACTGGTTGAGATGGCCACATCCATATCATAGTGCCTGGGTTTGATACCTACCTCCAGTTTCTGATTCCAACTTTCTGCTATTGTGGATCCTGGGAGGCAGCAAGTGATAACTCAAATACTTGGGTCCCTGTCACCCAAGTTGAAGACCTAGATTGAGTTCCAGGCTCCTTGCTGTGAACTGGCCCAGCCCTAATTGTTATAGGTATTTGAAGAATGAAACAGCAGTTAGAAGATGTATATCTGTATCTGTCTGTCTGCCTTTCAAATAAATAAGTAAAAACTTGTATTTATTTGAAGAGCAGATTTAGAGAGAGGGGAAAAGAGAGAGAGATCTTCCATCCTCTGGGTCAGTCCCCAAATGGCAACATCAGCCAGGGTGTGCCAGGCTGAAGCCAGAAGTTTCATCTGGGTCTTTCAAGTGGGTGGCAGGGGCCCAAGCACTTGGCCATCTTCCGCTGCTTTCCCAGGTGCATTAGCAGGCATCTGGATCAGAAGTGAATCAGCAGGGCTGGCACTGTGGCATAGATCAAGCATCCGCCTGCAATGCCTGTATCCCATATAGGCTTCAGTTTGAGTCCCAACTGCTCTACTTCCAATCCAGCTCTCTGCTGATGGCCTGGGAAAGCAGTAGAAGATGGCCCAAGTACTTGGCCCTCTGTACCCATGTGGGAGACCTGGAAGGCACTCTTGGCTCCTGGCTTCAGATTGGCCCAGCTCCAGCTGTTGAGGCCATTTGGGGAGTGAACCAGAGGATGGAAGACTGACCTCTCTCTCTCTCTCTCTCTCCCTCTCCCTCTCTCTCTCCCTATGCCTCTCTGTAACTATTTTTTTTCTTCTTCTTCTTCTTTTTTTTTTTTTTTTTTTGACAGGCAGAGTGGATAGTGAGAGAGACAGAGAGAAAGGTCTTCCTTTTGCCGTTGGTTCACCCTCCAATGGCCGCCAAGGCCAGTGCGCTGCGGCCGGCGCACCGCGCTGATCCGATGGCAGGAGCCAGGTACTTATCCTGGTCTCCCATGGGTGCAGGGCCCAAGTACTTGGGCCATCCTCCACTGCACTCCCTGGCCACAGCAGAGAGCTGGGCTGGAAGAGGGGCAACCGGGACAGAATCTGGCGCCCTGACCGGGACTAGAACCCGGTGTGCCGGCGCCTCAAGGCAGAGGATTAGCCTAGTGAGCTGCAGCGCCGGCCCTCTGTAACTCTTTAAATAAATAAATAAATAAATAAATCTTTTTAAAAAAAAAGAGAGACTGCCAAATAATTTCTCAGAGGCTGTGCCATTTATATTACCACCAGCAAGCCCAGCTCCGGTCATTGTGCCATTTGGGGAATGAACCAGTAGAAGGAAGACCTCTCTCCCTGTTTTCCCTCTGTCTGTAACATTGCCTCTCTAGTAAATAAATAGATCTTTTTAAAAAAAACATCAGCCAGGACACCAACCAGTGTTCTTATGATATGCTGGTGATGTAGGCAGCGGCTTAATGCACTGTGCCTCAACACCAGCCCAATAAGTAAAAATGTTTCTTTTTTTTTTAATTATAGACTAATTTCTCATGAACATAGGTGAAAAAGTTATAAATAAAAATTTTAGCTTATTGAATTTGATCATAGATAAAAAAGATAAGTACATCATGGCCAACTCAGGCTAGTCCTAGATATGTAAGGTTGTTTTAACATTAGAAAATCAGTCCCTGTAACAGACCATATTAATAGAGTAAAAAAAGAAAACTCTTAGGACCGGCATGGTCATGCAGTGGGTTTATCCCCTTGGCAAAGCTAGTGTCCCATATCAGAGTGTCAGTTTGAGTCCTGGCTGCTTTGCTTCCAATCCAGCTCTCTGCTGTGGCCTGGGAAAGCAGTAGAAGATGGCCCAGGTGATTGGGACCCTGCACCCAAGTGTGAGACCTCAGAGAAGCTCCTGGCTCTTGGCTTTGGATCGGTGCAACTCTGGCTTTTGCGGCCATTTGTGGAGTGAACCAGCAGATGGAAGACTGACCTCTCTCTCTCTCTCTCTCTCTCTCTCTCTCTCTTTTTTTTTTTTTTTGACAGGCAGAGTGGACAGTGAGAGAGAGAGACACAGAGGAAGGTCTTCCTTTGCCGTTGGTTCACCCTCCAATGGCCGCCGTGGCTGGCGCGCTGCGGCCAGCACACCACACTGATCCGATGGCAGGAGCCAGGTACTTATCCTGGTCTCCCATGGGGTGCAGGGCCCAAGTACTTGGGCCATCCTCCACTGCACTCCCTGGCCACAGCAGAGAGCTGGCCTGGAAGAGGGGCAACCGGGACAGAATCCGGCGCCCCGACCGGGACTAGAACCCGGTGTGCCGGCGCTGCAAGGCGGAGGATTAGCCTAGTGAGCCGCGGTGCCAGCCGTCTCTCTCTCTGCCTTTGCCTCTCTGTGGCTCAGCCTTTCAAATAAATAAATAGATTTTAAAAAACAGAGAGAAATGAAAGGGCAACAAAGGAAAAATAGACAGGTAGGACTACATCACTATAAAGCTCTTGCCCAACATAGGAAACATTCAGTAGAGTGAAAAGGCAACATAAAGAATGGAGAAAATATTTGCAAATCATCTATCTGATAAGGGGTTAATTTTTTAAATATATAAGGAATTCCTACAGGTCGATAGCAAAAGAAGGGGGAAAATAACAGCTTGATTTTAGAATGGGCTAAGAATTTGAATAAATACTTCTCCAATGAAGATATACCATCATTAATCATCAGGAAAATGCAAGTCAGAATCACAAAGAGAAATCTCACAGCTGTAAGGATGACTATTATGGGAAAAATGCAAGTATTAATAAAGCTGGGGAAAAATTGGAATCCTTATTCACTTTTGGGAATGCAAAGTGGTATAGCCACTATAGAAAACAGTATGGCAGTTCCTCAGAAAACTAAAAACAGAACTGTTATAGGATTCATTTATCCCACTTCTGATTTAGTCATCCTACTTCAAAAGAATTGAAATTAAGAAACTTGAAGAGATATATTCATTGTGGCACTATTCACAATAGCCAAGAGCAAAAACAGCTTCAATACCCATTGACAGATGAATGATTTTTTTAAAATGACTATACATACAATAGGATATTTTTCAGCCTTTAGAAACAGAAATCTGGGGCTGGTGCTGTGGCATCTGCCTGCAGTGCCAGCATCCCATATGGGTACTAGTTCATGTCCCAGCTACTCCACTTCTTCTTCTTTTTATTTTTTAAGGTTTATTTATTTATTTGAAAGGCATAGTTACAGAGAGGCAGAGAGAGAGAGGTTCTCCATCCATCATCCATATGGGATGCTGGCAGTGGTTTTACCCGCTACACCACAGCGCCAGCCCCTGCTCCACTTCTGATCCAGCTACCTGCTACTGTGCCTAGTAAAGCAGTGAAAGGTGGCCCAAGTGTTTGGGCCCCTGCACCCATGTGGGAGACTCGGAAAAAGCTCTTGACTCCTTGCTTCATCTCAGCCATTCTGGTCATTTGAGGAGTGACCCAGCATATGGAAGGCCTCTCTCTCTTTCTGCCTGTGCTTCTCTGTAACTCTTCCTTTCATATAAATAAATAAATCTTTTAAAAAGAGAGAGAGAAGAGAAGCTAGTCACAAAGGGCCATGCATTAGATGATTCCATTTACTGATACTTCTGACTTATAGTAGGGTTGTGTCCCAATAAGCCCATCATAAATTAAAATTATTAAAAGTATAAAATATATTTAATGTACTTCTTAAAATTTAAAAGTCTTCTATTTATTTTATTTGAAAGGCAGAGAGACAGAGATCTCCCATCCACTGGTTCACATTTCCAAATGCCTGCAACAGCTGGGATGGGGCTATCCCAAAGCCAGGAGCCAGGAACCCAATCCAGGTTTTCCACTTGAGAGACAGGGACCCAGCTACTTGAACCATCCCCTTCTGCCTCCCAGGGTGTACATTAGCAGGAAGCTGGAATCGAGGCTAGAGCTGGGAGTCAAATCCAGGCACTCTGGTATGGGATATGGATGTTCTAAGTCATGTCTTAACAACTGTGCCAAATTCCTGCCCCCTTTTAACGTATTGCTAACTGGCAGACATCATAGCTTAGCCTAGCCTACCTTAAATGTGCTAACAGTTACATTAGCCTACATTTGGGCAAAATAATGTAACACAAAGTCTGTTGTATAATCAAGTGTTGAGTATCTCTGGAATTTATTGAATACTGCAACAAAAATGGAAAAAAATGGAATGGATGTATGGGTACACTTTCACACCACTGTGAAGTTGAAAAGTCATAAATCAAAGCATAAGTTGAATAATGTTTGTATATTAAACATCCAGAGTAGCCCAATCTATATTGACAGAAAGTTGATTAGTGGGGTGCCAAGGGTTGGGGATAGTGGATTAAAATAGAAGATGAATGGTAAGGATCCAGAATTTCTGTTGAAGGAAATGAAACATTCTAAAATTGATTGTGAGCCGGCGCCGTGGCTCACTAGGCTAATCCTCCACCTTGCGGCGCCGGCACACCGGGTTCTAGTCCCGGTCGGGGCGCCGGATTCTGTCCCGGTTGCCCCTCTTCCAGGCCAGCTCTCTGCTATGGCCAGGGAGTGCAGTGGAGGATGGCCCAGGTGCTTGGGCCCTGCACCCCATGGGAGACCAGGAAAAGCACCTGGATCCTGGCTCCTGCCATCGGATCAGCGCGGTGCGCCGGCTGCAGCGGCGGCCATTGGAGGGTGAACCAACGGCAAAAAGGAAGACCTTTCTCTCTCTGTCTCTCTCTCTGTCCACTCTGCCTGTCAAAAAAAAAAAAAAAAAAAAAAAAAAAAAAAAAAATTGATTGTGATGATAGTACACATCTGAAAATGTTCTAGAAGCAAGTTGTGCGTATTAAATGGATGAGTTATATCTCAATAAAACTATTTTAAAAAGAGAGAAAGGCAGACATTTGACCTAGTGGTTAACCAGTTAGGGCACACCTGTCCCGTATCAGAATGCATGAGTTTGAGTCCCAGTTCTGCTCCTGATCTGAGCTTCCTGCTAATGCCTACCCTGGTAAGCAACAGGTGATGGCTCAGATAGTTGGGTCCCTGCCACCATGTTGAAGATTCAGATTGAGTTCCAGCTTCTGGCTTTGACCTGGCCCCAAATGGCCACAATGGACAGAGCTGAGCCAATCCAAAGCCAGGAGCCAGGAGCTTCTGGGTCTCCCACGTGGGTGCAATGGCCTAAGCATTTGGGCCATCCTCCACTGCTTTCCCAGATGCATTAGCAGGGAGCTGGACTGGAAGTGGAGCAGCTGGGACTTGAACCAGCACCCATATAGGATGCCTGCCAGCTTCACCCACTAAGCCACAGCACCAGCTGTAAAAGTATCAATTCTCAGTAAATGTTACTTATACTGCTAATTTACACTGGGATTACTTTCCCATAAACCCAATATAAGTTGAAAATATTAAAATAATGCATTTACTATACTTCTATGTTGAAAACCCTATGGAATCTATTTTAAAAACTATTAAAACTAATAATGAGTTTAACAAATTTTCAGGACATGATCAGTATATATAAATCAGTTGTGTTTCTATACAAGTGTATTTCAAGGATTCATGGGAAAATTGAATTAAAAGATAAAAGTTTATTTTGATGCCAAAAATTTTGAAGTCCATGCATAGTTTTATCATACTCTGTGTTTTCATGTTTTGTTTTGTTTTCTTTTTTTTTTTTTTTTTTTTTTCGCCAGGCAGAGTTAGACAGTGAGAGAGAGAGAAAGGTCTTCCTTCCGTTGGTTCACTCCCCTAATGGGCTAGACTGGTGCTGTGCCGATCCAAAGCCAGGAGCCGGGTACTTCCTCCCTGTCTCCCATGCGGGTGCAGGAACCCAAGCACTTGGGCCATCCTCCACTGCCTTCCCGGGCCACAGCAGAGAGCTGGACTGGAAGAGGAGCAACCGGGACTAGTACCCGGCGCCCCAACCGGGACTAGAACCCAGGGTGCTGGCGCCGCAGGCGGAGGATTAGCCAAGTGAACCACAGCGCTGGACTCATGAATTTTTTGAAGACTCCTCATGTGCAGGGATTTCAAAAATTTTTGCAGCAAAATAGCTTTAATTCCATTTTCCACAAACTTTTTTAAAGAACTTTCATATCAGCAACAATCAGAAATTAAATTTTTAAGAATTACCATTCATAATAGTATCAAGAAAATACTTGAGAATAAATCTGACAATAAATATGCAAGACTTTATAATGAAAACCATAAAACGTGGCTGAGAAAATTTAAAAACCTGAATAAATGGAGAGACATATACTGTGCTTGTGGATTGAAATACTCAGTATTGAGATATTGGTTCTCTGCAAATTGAGCCATAGGTTCAATGTAATCTCAATCAAAATCTCAACAGACTTTTTTTAGGTAGAAATTTATAATATGGTAACACAAAAGACTGAGGAATGGCGAAAAACAACTTTGCAAAAGAAGAATAAAGTCAGAATTCTAATACTGCCTGACTCTGAGACTCATAATAAAGTTGTCATAATCAGTACGTAACTTGGTATAAACATAGACAAAGAATAAAGTCTCAAAACAAACCCATACGTATGTATTTTGATTAAGAGAGAAAGCCAATTTAGTTGATAAACAGGATGGTCTTTTCAACAAATGATGAACCATATAAAAAAATTAACTCCTAATGGATCAAGGACCTAAACATAAAAGCTGTAAAGAACTTTTTGAAGAAAATATAAGACAAAACCATTTTAATTTTAAGTTAGAAAAGATTTCTTAGATATATATAACTAACACTAGAAGCACAATTTATGAAAGAAAAAATTAGTAAATTGGACTTGTCAAAATTAAGAACTTAAACTCTGAAAAATCATTGTTGAAAATGAGAATATGAGCCAGAGACTGGAAGAAATATTTGCAAATCACATATATCATGTAAGTCTTGCTTCCAAAATACATAAAGAACTGTCGAAGCTCAATAATGAGAAAATGAGCAATCATTTTTTATGGTCAAAGATCTGAACAGGCTGGCACCGCGGCTCACTAGGCTAATCCTCCGCCTGTGGCGCCAGCACCCCGGGTTCTAGTCCTGGTTGGAGCGCCGGTTTCTAGTCCAGGTTGCTCCTCTTCCAGTCCAGCTCTCTGCTGTGGCCCGGGAGGGCAGTGGAGGATGGTCCAAGTGCTTGGGTCCCTGCACCCGCATGGGAGACCAGGAGGAAGCAACTGGCTCCTAGCATCGGAGGCAGTGGTGGCCATTTGGGGAGTGAACCCACAGAAGGAAGACCTTTCTGTTTCTCTCTCTCCTCTCTCACTGTCTAACTCTGCCTGTCCAAAAAAAAAAAAGATCTGAACAGATCTTTGCACTAAAGATGACATTCTGGTTAAAATAAACAAAAAGATGCCCAATATCATCAATCCTTCAAGAAAGGAGTTAAAACCACAATGAGAAAATGGCTAAAACTTCAAAGACAAAAAGAACTTGACCATAGCAAGAGTTGACAAGGATGTGAAACATGTGGAACTCTCACACCCTGCTGGTGGTGATATAATTGGCACAGCCTCTGGGAGATCATTTGGCAGTTTCTTTCTTTTTATTTTTATTTATTCATTCATTCATTCATTCATTTTTGACAGGCAGAGTTAGACAGTGAGAGAGAGACAGAAAGGTCTTTCTTTTCTGTTGGTTCACCCCCTAAATGGCACCGTAGCTGGTGCGCTGCAGCCTGATCCGAAGCCAGGAGCCAGGTGCCCCCCACCCCGGTCTCCCATGTGGGTGCAGGGCCCAAGCACTTGGGCCATCCTCCACTGCCTTCCTGGGCCACAGCAGAGAGCTGGACTGGAAGAGGAGCAACCGGGACAGAATCCGGTGCCCCAACCGGGACTAGAACCCGGGGTACCAGCACCACAGGTGGAGGATCAGCCAAGTGAGTCATGGCGCTGACCTTTTTTTTTTTTTTTTTTTTTTTTTTTTTAAAGATTTATTTATTTGAAAGGCAGACTTACAAAGAGACATAGGCAGAGAGAGAGAGAGAGAGAGAGAGAGAGAGAGGTCTTCTGTCTACTGGTTTACTCCCCTAATGGCCACAACAGCTGGAGCTGAGCCAATTTAAAGCTAGGAGCCAAGAGCTTCTTCTGGGTCTCCCATGCAGGTGCAGGGACCCAAAGACTTGGACCATCCTCTACTGCTTTCCCAGGCCATAGCAGAGAGCTAGATCAGAAGTGGGGCAGCCAGGACTCAAACCGGTGCTGTATGGGCTCACCGGCCCCAATTTGGCAGTATCGTAAAAAGATACCTATCCATAGGATCCAGCCATTCAACTCCACCCATAAGAAATGAAAGCTTATGTCCATACAAATACTTGAACATGCATGTTCATAGTAGCCTTATCTTTTTTTTAAGGTTTATTTACTTATTTTGAAAGTCAGGGGGCTGATGCTGTGGCATAGCCAATGAAGCCGCTGCCTGCATGCCGGCAACCCATATGGGTGCCGGTTCAAGTCCCAGCTGCTCCACTTCCCATCCAGCTCTCTGCTATGGCCTGGGAAAGGAGTAGAAGATGGCCCATGTCCTTGGGCCCCTGCACCCACATGGGAGACGTGGGAGGAGCTCCTGGCTCCTAGCTTCAGATCAACTCAGCTCTGGCCATTGCAGCCAGATAGGGAGTGAATCAGTGGATGGAAGACCTCTCTCCCTCTCTCTCTCTGCCTCTCCTTCTGTGTGTAACTCTGAGTTTCAAATAAATAAATAAATATTTTTTTAAAAAAAGAGAGAGTGCACAATCTTCCATCCACTAGTTCACTGCCCAGATAGCCTCAATGGAGCTTCATCTGGGTTTTGCATGTGGGTGGCAGAGGCCCAGACACTTGGGCTATCTTCTGCTGCTTTTCCCAGGCCATTAACAGGGAGCTGGATTGGAAATGTAGCAGCTGGGACACAAACCGATGCCCATGTGAGATGCTGATGTAATGGCAGCAGCTTTACTTGCTATACCACAATTCCAGCCCTGCAGCCTTATTTTTAAGAAAAAAACTGGAAGCAATCCAGATGTCCATCAATAAATGGAATAGATAAACAAGCTATGATATAATCATACAATGGAATACTACTTGGCAATAAAAGCACGGGATGAATCTCAGGCTAATTATCCTAACTGAAATAAACCAGACCAGAGAACAGTACATGTTGTATGAGTCCATTTATATAAAATTCTAGAAATACCGCACTATCGTAGCAGAAAGCAGATCAGTGATTTCCTAGAAATAGGAATTGGACCAGGTTAGGATGGAAGTGAAGAGTTTGTTAAAGAGTCACAAGTGGGGATGATATATACATTCATCACCTTGGTTGTGGTGATGCTTTCTTGGGCATATACATATATTGAAAAATGGTATCAAATTGTGTTATAAAAATTCATATTTTAAATAAATATTGATAATTTTATATCAGGTTACAACTCAGTAAAGCTGTAAATAAATATATAATGATATAACTGCTTATAATCCATTGAATAGGACTCACTGAGTTCAATTTTTATAGGCATCCATGAATTTTTTTACTAATACGAATACCAACTGGTAAGTGTGTAGGGAATGATGAAATGAGAATAGTGCATCTGAAAACCATATAATACTAAATTCAGCTACAAAATATCAATGGATAGTAAAGCTAGCAGGTGAACACTTGATATAAGGAATGAGATATTTACATTGTCTTAAGGTCTCTATCCACAAAGTGCTTATAAATTGTAATGACAAAACGTGTAACTTTATGGCCGGCGCCGCGGCTCAATAGGCTAATCCTCTACCTGCGGCGCCGGCACACCAGGTTCTAGTCCTGGTCAGGGCGCTGATTCTGTCCCAGTTGCCCCTCTTCCAGGCCAGCTCTCTGCTGTGGCCAGGGAGTGCAGTGGAGGATGGCCCAAGTCCTTGGGCCCTGCACCCACCTGGGAGACCAGGAGAAACACCTGGCTCCTGGCTTCGGATCAGTGCGGTGCGCAGGCCGCAGCAGCCACTGAAGGGTGAACCAATGGTAAAGGAAGACCTTTCTCTGTCTCTCTCTCACTGTCCACTTTGCCTGTCAAAAAAAAAAAAAAAAAAAAAAGTGTAACTTTACCACAGAGAAACCTGGCAGACATCACTTTATTTGAGTAATCTCTGTTAATATCCTCAATAATGGCAAGTCAAATATCATTTATCAACAAATAGGAAACAATATAAATTCAGCATTAATTATGTAAAATTACAACCAAAAATGCAACCTACAGCTAATCACGAAGAACATCAGGCATACTGATAATGAATTACATACTATAAAATAACTAGTCTGCAAAAGTGTCAAGATCATGAATGTCAAGGAAAGAAATTTTTCCAAGCTGAGGAAGACTAAAAGATGCATGAAAAAATACATGATCTTATACAAAATTCTTTTGCTATAAAGGACATTATTGGGACAATTGGTGGAACTTGAATGGGTCTGTGGTAGATCGTAGGTATATATCAATGTTATATATCACTGTTAATTTCACGACTTTGATGGTTGTAAAGTGGATATGAAAAAATAGTGTCGGAGCCTGTGTTGTGGCACAGCAAGTTAAGCCACTACTTGTGGCACCAGCATCCCATACCAGAACATGACTTGAGTCCTGACTGCTCTGCTGCCTATCCAGCTCCCTGTTAATATGACTGGGAAAGCAGCAAATGATGGTCCAAGCTCTGGGGGCCCTGTTACCCATGTGAGAGACTTGGATGGAGTTTCTGGCTCCTGGCTTTGGCCTGGTCCAACCCTGACCATTGCAGCCATTTGGGGAGTGAACCAGGGGATAGAGAATCAATATATCTCTTTCTCTGTGTGTCTTTTTCTCTCTCTTCTCCACACACACGAACACACTCTGTCACTCTGCCTTTCAAACATATAAATAAATTTTTTTTAAAATAGTGTCATTGTCAGAAATATATGCTACAGTATTCAGGAGTGATGGAATATCAAATTAGTTACTTTCAAAAAAAAAAAACAAATTAGTTACTTTCAAATGGTTCAAAAGGAATAAAAGATCTCTGTACTGTTCTTGAAACTTGTAAGTTTGAATTTATATAAAATAAAAGGAAAATTTTCGATAAAACATTGTGTTGCTATAGATGTGGAGAAATTATTGTTCTTTTATTTTACCAATGGGATTATGGATTGGTGATTCTTTGTGGTAATTTGACAGTGTCTATTAAAATTAAAACACACATCCTTTGACCTAAAAGTTTTACTTCCAGGATTATCTTACCAATATGTGTGTATAGATGTATAAATGATATTTGTACATGGTTACTTCAACATTGTTAGTAATTGCAAAGTATTTGAAAATTCTAAATATCCATCAACAGGAGACTGGATAAACCCATTACTTCAGATCCAAAATATCAGAATCTGAAAAAAATGAAAACCTAAACTTTTTTTTCCATAAATTTGACAGTTTTAAATCTAACCTCAGCTGACATGAGGAGTTGGTTGTTTCTGAATAGTTTTACCAGTCACAGACACTTCTACTATTCACATATATTGTGTGGCCTTTTAAAAATTTTATGATATTGATATCTTGTCAACTTAAATTTAAATTCTCTGTAAAAATAACACAAAAATCAGATGTATGTCTGTGGGTAAAAAGAAGAAAAGGAAGTTTCTGTCATTATCAGTAGCACAGAAAATAGGGTTACTGCCAAAGTTTGATCATATATATCTTACTTAATATAGTGTGGAAATTAACACCACATATGACTTGAGAAAAGTAGATAAACTATTAAAAGTTTTACAGGAACAACAATGATCAAAACTAATGACGCCTAGGGAAAATTTTCAGAGAGCAAAAATGAAGATATTGATATAACCATGATTGAATGGATTCAGTAGTGAAGCAAACTGAATACACCACTGACTGGTTTGTTGGCCACTAAACACTCTAGAATATGCCATGAATGCTTGAGCATTTAGGGTGAGTAGTGAATGTCAGAAGACTGGCTACAGAAATTTAAGAAGCATCATGGTATAAATACAGTATCCCCACTACTGGGTATATATACAAAAGAAGTAATATCAGGGATGGGCATTGTGGCACAATGGCTTAAGCTGCCAGTTGGGACACCCACATCCCATATTTGGAGTGCTGGTTTGAGTCCTGGCTACTCTGCTTCCACTCCAGCTTCTTGTAGATGATAGCTTAAGTTCTTGGGGTTTCTACTACCCAGTGAGAGATTCAGTTAGAGTTTGTGTCTCCTGGCTTCAGCCTATCCCAGGCCTTACTGTTGTGGGCATTTGGAGAGTAAACTAGCAGAGGGAAGATCTCTCTCATTCTCTCATTCTCACTCTGTCTTTCAAATAGTGAAAAGAAATTTTTTAATGATTTAAAAATGAAATCAGTATGTTGAACAGATATTTGCACTCCCATGTTTTTTGCAGCAACATTCTCACTAGCCAAGATAGAGAATGAAACTAAATGTCTGCCGGCGCCGCGGCTCACTAGGCTAATCCTCCGCCTAGCGGCACCGGCACACCAGGTTCTAGTCCCAGTCGGGGCGCCGGATTCTGTCCTGGTTGCCCCTTTTCCAGCCCAGCTCTCTGCTGTGGCCAGGGAGTGCAGTGGAGGATGGCCCAAGTACTTGGGCCCTGCACCCCATGGGAGACCAGGAAAAGCACCTGGCTCCTGCCATCGGATCAGCGCGGTGCGCCAGCCACAGTCTGCCGGCCGCGGCGGCCATTGGAGGGTGAACCAATGGTAAAGGAAGACCTTTCTCTCTCTCTCTCTCTCACTGTCCACTCTGCCTGTCAAAAAAAAAAAAAAAAAGAAAAAAAAGAAAAAGAAAAAAGAAAACAAAGAATTCTTCAGTTCATATGAAACCACGAATAGTGAAATAAGTCTTGAGAAAGAAGAACGAGCTAGAGGCATCAGACTTGATTTCAAGTTATATTACAAGCCTATAGTAAACAAAATAAAGTATGTAAAAAAGACAAGTAGACATTTCTTCAAAGAAAACATACAAACGAACAATAAGCATATGAAAATCAGTTCAATGTCAGTATTAATCATGAGATAAATGCAAATAAAAACCACAATGAGATATACCACTAAGATGACTGTTAATCAAAAAGTAGAACAGATTTTGGGGGGGTATGGAGGAATTGAAACCCTAGTACATTGAGGGTAGGAATTAAAGTGATGCAGCTGCTGTGGAAAAATAATTTGGTAGTCCCTCAAAAAGTTGAGCAGAGAATTACTATGAACAAACAATTCCATTACTAGGTATGTACTCAAAAGAATTATAAACAAGGGCTCATACATACATGCCAATATTTCAGAATTTTGCAGTAGCCAAAAGTTGAAAACAACCCAGGTGTTCAGCAACATAAGAATAGATGTACACAATTGTGTTATATACATACAGTGGAATATTACTCAGTTGTAAAGAGAAATGAACATTTTTTAAGATTTATTTATTTATTTGAGAGAGAGGGGGGAAGAGACAGAGATTTTCCATCTGCTGGTTTACTCCCAAGTGGCCACAATGGCCAGGGCTGGGCTAGGCCAGAGCCAGGAGCTTCATCCAGGTCTCCTATGTGAATGGCAAGGAACCAAGTACTTGGCCATGTTCCACTGCTTTCCCAGGAGCAATAGAAGGGAGCTGGACCAGACGTGGAGCATCTGGGACATGAACTGACACCCATATGGGATGCTGCCCAGGCGGCAGCTTAACCTGCTATGCCACTAAACTGGCCCCGGGAATGAAATTAATTCTAATACATGTTATATGGAATGGTCTTTAAGATAAGTGAAATAAGCCAGATATAAACAAACAAATATTGTATTGTTCCATTTATATGAGGTGCCCAAAAAGTAAACCATAGAGACAGAAAGTGGATTAGGGGTTACTAGGGAGTGCAAGAGAGAGGCAATGTAAAACTTGCTTAATAGGTACAAAGCTTCTGTTTGCAACAATGAAACATTTTTGAAAATAGTGGTGTTTGTACAACCTTGTGAATATGAATAATGCTACTCAATTGTACACTTAAAGTGGTTAAGATAGCAAATTATATATACATATGTGTGTGTGTGTGTGTATATATATATACTTTTTATTTTACAGTGTCACCTAGATAGAAGAATCAGTAAAGAGACAGAGTGGGGCAGGTATTACAGTGCAGTAGGTTAAACTGCCACTTGGGAAACCTGTATCTCATACTGAAGTGCCTCAATATAATTGAGTAGTTCCAGTTACTCTTCTTCTGATCTAGCTTCCTACTAATGTACACTCTGGGGTGCAGGAGATAACAGCTCAAGTACTTGGTTCCTGCTACCCACATAATTAACTTGGATAGAGTTCTTGGCTCTTGACTTCATTCTGGCCCAGTCCTGACTGTTGCATGCATTTGGGGAGTGAACCAGCAGGTGGAATGTCTCTCTCTTTCTCTCTCTTTCTGCCTTTCAAATAAATAAACTTTAAAAAGTAGGGGCTGGGGGCCAGCACCATGGCTCACTAGGTTAATCCTCTGCCTGCAGTGCTGGCATCCCATATGGGTTCCAGGTTTAGTCCCGGTTGCACCTCTTCCAGTCCAGCTCTCTGCTGTGGCCTGGGAGGGCAGTGGAAGATGGCCCAGGTGCTTGGGCCCCTGCATCGGCATGGGAGACCAGGAAAAGGCACCTGGCTCCTGGCTCCTGGCTTCTGATCAGCGCAGCGCCAGCCGTGGCAGCCATTTTGGGAGCAAACCAATGGAGGGAGGACCTTTCTCTCTGTCTCTCTCACTCACTGTCTATAATTCTACCTGTCAAATAGCTAAAGCCACCACCTGCAATGCTAGCACCCCATATGTGTGCCAGCTTGAGTCCTGGCTGCTCTACTTCTAATCCAGCTCCCTGCTAATGTGCCTGGAATAGCAGCGGAAGATGGCCCAAGTCCTTGGGCCCCTGTACCCATTTGGGAGACCCAGAAGAAGCTCCTGGCTCCTGGCTTCTGGCTTCAGATCAGCCCAGCTCCAGCTGTTGCAGCCATTTGGGAAATGCACCAGCAGATGGAAGACCTCCCTCCCTCCCTCCCCCCGACCCCGTGTGTGTGTGTGTGTGTGTGTGTGTGTGTGCGCGCGCCTCTGCCTCTGCCTCTCAAATAAATAAATAAATCTTTAAAAAGAAAAAAAAGTTAAGAGATGGGTCAGTGTCGTAGTGTAGCCAGTAACGCCACCACCTGCAATGCCAGCATCCCATACAGGTGCCAGTTTGTGTCCCAGCTACTCCACTTCCAATCCAGCTCCATACTAATGGCCTGGGAGAAGCAGCAGAAGATGGCCCAAGTGCTTGGGCCCCTGCCACTCATGTAGGAGTCCTGGAAGAAATTCCAGGCTCCCAGCTTTGGTCTGGCCCAGCCCTGGCCATTGCAGCCATCTAGGGGAGTGAACCAGTGAATAGAAGATCTCTCTTTGTCTCTCCCTCTCTCTCTGTAACTCTAACTTTCAAATAAGTGAATAAATAAATCTTAAAAAAAAAGAAAGAAAAAGTAAAGGGACAGTGTTAAGCAAGAAGAACCAAAGTACAAATACTGACTGAACTTCACTGGACTTCATTTTTATCCTAGTATCATTAGGCAGATATTTAACTTCTCTGTAATTGAGCTTATATGTTTTACCTTTACAGGTATTTTATTTTCTAATGAAAATAGAGACTGGGGCTTTAAACATTATATATGCTGTCAACACTCTGGCCCTCTGTTCTGTTCATATTATACCAGCTAGCTACACTGAGAACAAGAAGGTCTAGAAAATGATACTCTCCCAGCAAAGTATACATACTAATATAGACAGTTTGTTATTTCACCCTCTTTCTTTTTTTTTTTTAAAGATTTATTTATTTATTTTAAAGTCAGAGTTACACAGAGAGAGGGAGAGAAGGTCTTCCCTCTGCTGGTTTACTCCCTAGTTGGCTGCAACGGCTAGAGCTGCATCAATTGGAAGCCAGGAGCCAGAAGTTTCTTCTGGGTCTCCCACATGGGTGCAGGGGCCCAAGGACTTGAGCCATCTTCTACTGCTTTCCCAGGCCATAGCAGAGAGCTGGACAGGAAGTGGAACAGCTGGTTCTCGAACTGGTGCCCATATGGGATACCAGCGCTTCAGGCCAGGGCGTTAACCCACTGCGCCACAGCGCCAGCCCTGATTTTCACCCTCTTTAAAATTATTAAAGATGTATTTATTTGAAAAGGTAAAGTTAGAGGGTGAGACAGATTTTCTATCTACTGGCTCACTCTCCAAATGGCCACAATGGCCAGAGCTGGGCCAGGCAGAAACCATTAGCCTGGAATTCCATCCAGGTCTCCACATGTGGCAGGGCCCAAGGACTTGGTCATCTGCTGCTTTCCCGGGCATGTTAGCAGGGAGCTGTATCAGAAGTGGCACATTCTGGACTCAAACCAGCACTCATGAGATGCTGGCATCACAGGCAGCGGTTTAACTTGCTGTGCTACAACACCAGACGCTAAAATTATGGTTTTGTTTGTTTGTTTGTTTTGACAGGCAGAGTGGCCAGTGAGAGAGACAGAGAGAAAGGTCTTCCTTTGCCGTTGGTTCACCCTCCAATGGCCGCCGCGGCCGGCAGACTGTGGCCGGCGCACTGCGCTGATCCGATGGCAGGAGCCAGGAGCCAGGTGCTTCTCCTGGTCTCCCATGGGGTGCAGGGCCCAAGTACTTGGGCCATCCTCCACTGCACTCCTGGGCCACAGCAGAGAGCTGGGCTGGAAGAGGGGCAACCGGGACAGAATCTGGCGCCCCGACCGGGACTAGAACCCGGTGTGCCGGCGCCGCTAGGCGGAGGATTAGCCTGTTGAGCCATGGTGGCAGCTAAAATTATGTTTTAACTACAGATTTCTTCAACAAAAAGTAAAGAGATAATAAAAGATATACCATGCTAACACAAAACAAAATTGGAGTACTTAAAATAATTTCAGACGAGGCAGATTACAGAATTGGAAAAGAGGGATAAAGAGTTGGTTCCCTAAAAAGACCTAGCAATCCTTAATGTTTATGTATCTAACAACAAAGCATCAAAATACATGAGGCAAAAATTGGTAGAACTGCAAAGAAAAATAAACAAAACCACTATAACAGTTGGAGAATTTAACACAGGCCTACCTATAGTGGGGAGTGAACTAGCGGATGGAAGACCTCTCTCTTTGACTCAAACCGGCACCCATATGGGATGCTGGATCTTCAGGCCAGGGCGTTAACCTGCTGCGCCACAGCGCTGGCCCCATCATCTTAATAAATTTTTTTTTTTTTTTTGACAGGCAGAGTGGACAGTGAGAGAGAGAGACAGAGAGAGAAAGGTCTTCCTTTGCCGTTGGTTCACCCTCCAATGGCCGCCGCTGCAGCCGGCGCACCGCGCTGATCCGATGGCAGGAGCCAGGATCCAGGTGCTTTTCCTGGTCTCCCATGGGGTGCAGGGCCCAAGCACCTGGGCCATCCTCCACTGCACTCCCTGGCCATAGCAGAGAGCTGGCCTGGAAGAGGGGCAACCGGGACAGAATCCGGCGCCCCAACCGGGACTAGAACCCGGTGTGCCGGCGCCGCAAGGTGGAGGATTAACCTATTGAGCCACGGTGCCGGCTCCATCTTAATAAATTTTTAAAGATTTATTTATTTACTTGAGAGGCAGAGTTACAGAGAGAGAAAGGGAGATACAGAGAGAGAGGTCTTCTAACCACTGGTTCACTCCCCAAATGACAGCAACAGCTAGAGCTGGGCTGAACTGAAGCCAGAAGCTTCTTCCAGGTTTCCCACATGGGTGCAGGGGTCTGTGCACTTGGGCCATCTTCTACTGCTTTCCCAGGCCACAGCAGAGAGCTGGATCAGAAGTGGAGCAGGCAGAACTCAAACCAGCGACCATATGAGATGCCAGCACCGCAGGCAGGTGCCTAACCTACTATATAACAGAAATGGCCCCATTAATAAATTTAAAGGGATGGCTGGTGCCGCGGCTCACTAGGCTAATCCTCCGCCTAGCGGCACCGGCACACCAGGTTCTAGTCCCGGTCGGGGTGCCGGATTCTGTCCCGGTTGCCCTTCTTCCAGCCCAGCTCTCTGCTGTGGCCAGGGAGTGCAGTGGAGGATGGCCCAAGTACTTGGGCCCTGCACCCCATGGGAGACCAGGATAAGTACCTGGCTCCTGCCATCGGATCAGCGCGGTGCGCCGGCCGCAGCACGCCGGCCACGGCGGCCACTGGAGAGTGAACCAACGGCAAAAGAAAGACCTTTCTCTCTGTCTCTCTCTCTCACTGTCCACTCTGCCTGTCAAAAAATAAATAAATAAATAAATAATTAAAAAATAAAATAAATAAAAAATAAATAAATTTAAAGGGAAGGGTTGGCACAATGGTGTGTGAGTAAAGCTGCCACCTGCAGCACTGACATCCCATTATAGGTGCTGGTTCTAGTCCCAGCTGCTCCACTTCCAATCCCGCTCTCTGCTATGGCCTGGAAAAGCAGATGATGGCCCAAGTCCTTGGGCCCTTGCACCCACGTGGGAGACCTAGAAGAAGCTCCTGGCTCCTGGCTTCCAATTGGCGCAGCTCCAGCTGTTGCGGCCAACTGGGGAGTGAACCAGTGGATGGAAGACCACTCTCTCTGCCTCTGCCTCTCGGTAACTCTGCCTTTCAAATACATAAAAAGAAAAAATAAATACTCTTCCAAAAAAAAAAGAAATTTAAAGGGATACAATTAATTAAAAATGTACTCTCAGGCCACAGTGAAATTCAACTAGAAATTGATAACAGAAGAAAACCTGGAAAATCCCTAAATATTTGGAGATAAAACAGCACATTTTGAAATAACACATGGATCAAACAAGAAGTCTCAAATTTTAAAATATTTTGAACTACATGAATTAAAATATAGCTCACCAAAATGTGTGTGATATGCAAGCGATGCTTAGATGAGAATCTATAACATTGAATGTACATGTTAGAAAAGAAAGATTTCAGTGCTATTGTTGTGGTATAGCAGGTAAAGGCACCACCTACAACGCCAGCTTCCTATATGGGCGCTGGTTCCAGTCCTGGCTGCTCCGATCCAGCTCCTGGCTAAGGAAAATGGCCCAAGTGCTTGGGCCGATGAACCCACATGGGAGATCTGGAAGAGGCTTCTGGCTTCTTTCTGGCCCAGCCCTAGCTGTTATGGCCATTTAGGGCGTGAAAGAGCAAATGGAAGATCTCTTTCTGTTTCTGTCTCTCCTTCTTTCTTTGTAGCTCTGCCTTTTAAGTAAATGAAATGAATCTTAAAAAAAAAAAAGATTCCATGGGGCTGGTGCTGTGGCATAGTAGATAAAGCCACTGCCTGCAGTGCCGGCGTCCCATATGGGTACTGTTTCAAGTCCTGGCTGCTCCTCTTCCAATCCAGCGCTCTGTTATGGCCTGGGAAAGCAGTGGAAGATGGCCTAAATCCTTGGGCCCCAGCACTTGTGTGGGAGATCTGGAAGAAGCTTCTGGCTCCTAGCTCCTGGCTTCAGATCAGTGCAGCTCCGGCCATTGCAGCCATTTGGGGAGTAAACCAGCAGATGGAAGACCTCTCTCTCTCTCTCTCTCTCTCTCTCTCTCTCTCTCTCTGTCTGTCTTCCCCCCTCTCTGTGTAACTCTGACTTTCAAATAGATAAATAAATCTTTAAAAAAAAAAAAAGATTTCAAATCAGTAACCTTCCGCACTAAGACAATAGAGGACAGTAATATAAGTAAAGCTTCCACGTTAAGAAAATGGAGAAGGAAGAGCAATATAAACCTAAAAAAAATCACAGCAGAAATCAGTAAAATTGAAAACAGAGAAATAATATCAAAAAAAATCAATGAAAGCAAAGCTATTTCTTTGGTTGGGCTAACCAAGAAAAAAGAAAGGAGACATCAGTTATTGATATCATAAATAAAGGAGGTAGGGGTTTGGTCTAGTTAGTGGCTGAGAGTTTTGCATCCTGGATTTGATTGAGACTCTGGTAGGTTTGATGCACCCTCTTGGGAGACCAACATTGAGTTCCTTTAGGCTCCAGGCCTGGCCTGGAGCTGTTGCAGGCATTTTGAAGTGATCCAGCAGGTAGGAGTGTGTTCTCTAGCTTTCACTAATAAGTGGCTGTGGCAAGGTTGCAGTATATAAGGTTAACATACAAAAATCAGTTGCTTTCCTATATGCCAGCATTGAACAAATGAAATTTGAAGGTAGAAAGTTCCTGGGCCATCATTGTGCTACAACAGGTTAGGACTTTGCCTGTCACACCAGCGTTCCACATTAGAGTGCTGGTTTGATTCCTGACTGCTCTGCTGTTTTTTGCTTTTTTTTTTTTTTTTAAGATTTATTTATTTATTTATTTAAAAGGCAGAGTTAAAGAGAGAAAGAGACAGAGACAGAAATCTTCCATCAGCTGGATCACTCCCCATAGGGCTGAAGTGGCTGGGCCTGAAGACAGGAGCCTGGAGCTTCAGGGGCCCAGTCACTTGGGCCATCCTCCACTGCTTTCTCAGGCACATTAGCAGGGAGCTGTATTGAAAGTAGAGCAGGTGGGACTTGAACTGGTGCCCATATGGGATCCCGGCACTGCAGATAGCCCCTAGAAGACTGTTGTCAACATCAGTTCTTCATATTTATAGATGCTGTATAATTCCAATTAAAATCTCAGCAAATTATTTTGTAAATATCAATAGACTTTTTGCAGGTCTGATACTACTCAACCTAGATGCTTATTATAAAGGGACAGTAATCAAGACAATGTGGTAATGGTGAAAGAATAAACAAGTAGATCAATAGAAGAGAACAGACAGAAGTATTCACATACTTATAGTTAATGGACATGAAGCATCAAAGGACAGTCTTTTAAACAAATGGTGCTAGAAGAGCTGGACATTGACATATAAAAAATGAATATAGAGACATCTGACACCTTCCACAAAAACATAAAACCGTAAAACTTCCAGCAGATAACATTAGAGAAAATCTAGGTGACCTTGGATATGGCAATGCCTTTTGAAATTTAAATTTTATTGAGTTATTCATTTATTTAAAAAGCAGAGAGAGTGTGTGTGTTCCTGCTTGCTGGTTCACTCCCCAGATAGCCACACTGCCAGAACTGGGCCAACCCTGAGCTTAAAGCCTGGAACACAGTCCAGGTCTCTATTGTGAGTGGCAGGAACCCAATTACTTGAGCCATCACTCCTGCCCAGGGTCAGCATTAGCAGGAAGCTGGAGTGAGGAGCAAAAGCTGAATATTGAACCCAGATACTCTGATAGGAGATACAAGCATTTTAACATGCCTCTTAAACCCTAGGCTAAATTTCCATCCCTGGCATCAACTTGGTTTTTTAATGTATTTTAATTTATTTAGAGACAGAGGCCAAGATAGAGATCTTTCATCTGCTGGTTCATTCGTGTCTGCAATAGCCAGGGCTGGGCCAGGCCAAAGCCAGGGGCCCAAAATTTAACCTGGATTTCCCACATGAGAGGCAGAAACCCTGCTCCCTCCCACGGTGCACGTTAGCAGAAAACTAGAATGGGAAGCAGAGCCAGAATTTGAATGCAGACACTGTGATATGGGCTGTGGCCTCACAAGCAGCATCTTAACAGCTACAACAGGCACCTGCCACAGCTTTTTAGAGACAACACCAAAAGCAAAAAAAAAAAAAAAAAAAAAAAAAAAGTTGGAATTCATTAAAATCACCATCTTGTGCTCTGTGAAAAATAGTTAAAATGAAAACACGAGCCACAAATTTGGAGAAAATATTTGAAAACCATATCTGATAAAGGATATGTTTCCCAGATATACAAAGAATTCTTTGACTCAAGAATAAGAAATCCCAGTTTTTAAATGGGATAAAGATTTTAAGAGACACTTCACCAAAGAAGATACACAGATGGCAAACAAGTATATGAAATGATCAACATTATACTCATATGTCATTATGGAATTGCAAATTTTTTAAAAAATGATTTATTTTACTTGAAAGTCACAGTTACACAGAGAGAGAAGAGGCAGAGAGAGAGAGAAAGAGAGAGAGAGGTCCTCCATCTGCTGGTTCACTCCACATTTGGCTGCAATTAGCCAGAGCTGTGCCAATCTGAAGCTAGGAGCCAGGAGTTTACTCCAAGTCTCTTAGGCAGGTGCAAGGGCCCAAGGACTTAGGACATCTTTTACTGCTTTCCCAGGCCATAGCAGAGAGCTGGATCAGAAGTGGAGCAGCCACGCCTCGATCTGGCACCCATATGGGATGCCAGCACTGCAGGTGGCAGCTTTGCCCGCCACTCCAGTGCTGGCCCCTGGAATTGCAAATTAAAATAACAGTGAGACACCACTGCACACTATTAGAATGACGGAAATCCAAAATGCTGACAGGAATATGAAGCAACAGGAATTCTTATTCATTGCTGGTGAGAATGCAAAATGGTACATCCACTTTAGAAGGCAGTTTTGCAGGTTTTCTTTCTTTCTTTTTTTTTTTTTTTTTTTTTTTGACAAATCTAATCATACTCTTAACATATGATCCAGCAGTAATGTTCCTAGATATTTTCCCAAATAAGTTGAAAAGCTACATCCATATCCATAAGTGTCTGGTAATAATAAAATTAAAAAGGAGCGAATTCCCCAACATGGGAAGCAGTCCACACAGCAGAATTGTCATAGAATGACAATTGTTTTAAGTAGCACTCTGACCTCAGAATCAGTCCATAAGGAATTCTGGTCTGGCTGAAAAGCCCACAAGAGCATCTTGGAAAGCCAAGACACTGTGGCAAAAAATGTCCTACATGAAAGACATCCATAGGTGAGACCCCAGTGAAAAGAAGTGGTCATCAAAGAAGAAGGTACTTTTTCTCTGAAGGGAGGAGAGAACTTCCACTTTGCTTATGGCTTTGTCTAAATACTGACAGAGTTTTTAGATTCAAAAGGCCTAGGCAGCTCATGTCAAAAGCCTTGGGTAGCTGGCGCCGTGGCTCACTAGGCTAATCCTCTGCCTTGCAGCGCCGGCACACTGGGTTCTAGTCCCGGTCGGGGCGCCGGATTCTGTCCCAGTTGCCCCTCTTCCAGGCCAGCTCTCTGCTATGGCCCGGGAGTGCAGTGGAGGATGGCCCAACTACTTGGGCCCTGCACCCCATGGGAGACCAGGAGAAGTACCTGGCTCCTGCCATCGGATCAAGCGCGGTGCGCTGGCCGCAGCGCGGTGGCCATTGGAGGGTGAACCAACGGCAAAAGGAAGACCTTTCTCTCTGTCTCTCTCTCTCACTGTCCACTCTGCCTGTCAAAAAAAAAAAAAGCCTTGGGTGATCACTGACATCATACATAAGAGTGTTAATTGTTAAATTAACGGGAGTCACTGTGCACTAACTTCCCATGAAGGACCACTGTCCTCAAAGTGTTGTATTATACTTATGTCTAAGTGCTCGCAAAAGATGTATCATTCTTGGGTGCTTCTTTAAAGTTAATTAAGTTTCAGGGGCCGGCGCTGTGGTATAGCAGGTAAAGCCACTGCCTGTAGTGCCATGTCCTGGCTGCTCCACTTCTGATCCAGCTCTCTGCTATGGCCTGGGAAAGCAGTACAAAATGACCCAAATCTTTGGGCCCCTGCACTCATGTGGGAGACCCAGAAGAAACTCCTGGCTCCTGGCTTCAGATCAGCACAGCTTGGCCATTGCGGCCAATTAGGGAGTGAACCAGCGGATGGAAAACCAACCTCTCTCTCTCTGCCTCTCTTTCTCTCTCTCTCTGTAACTCTGACTTTCAAATAAATAAATAATTTTTTTAAAGTTGTTTCTTAAAAAAGTGAAATTAAGTTCAAGATACAATGACTTTGAACAGTCCTTGTTTCAACTGTTGAGGAACAGTTTCATGCAAATTGTTGAACTCTTTACTTAGTATAGAGTTGGTCTTCTGTGTATAAATTTAATTGAAAATGGATCTTAGTGGAGAATGGGACTGGGAATGGGAAAGGGAAGAAGTTGAGGGGTGGGAGTATGGGTGGGAGGGCAGGTATGGTGGGGAGAATCACTATATTCCTAAAGTTGTACTAATGAAAATTCATGAAGTTTATATTCCTTAAATAAAATGTTTCTTGGGGAAAATAAATAAATAAATACTAAGCAAGGGAAAAAAAGGAGATAAAGAAGGGCACTATGTAATGATTAAGGAATCAATTCAATAGGAAAATGTGACTATAATAAATGTATATGCACCCCAAAAAAAAGTTCTTGGAAATTGTGTAACGTGAAAAAACTATACATGGATTTCAACATTTTTGTTCCAAAATAAATTTATCTTTTAACTTAAAAAAAAAGAAAACTTATATCCACAAAAAACCCGCACATGAACATTTGTAGCATCTTTATTCATACTTGCCCCAAACTAGAAGCAACCAAGATATCCTTCAAAACCCTTCAGAAGATGAATGGTTGAACACGAATAAGATGTTAGTAACAAAGTATGTGTATGAAGCCTCTGTACTTTTTTTTTTTTTTTTAGTTTTCTGTAAAACTAAAACTCCTCTTAAAGCATAGTCTATTAATTTTTAAAAAATTATTTTTAAGATGGCAGAAAGGGGCCAGCACTGTGGCATAGCACCTCGGAGGGTTCAGTGGTCACAGCTTTCCCACACAGAAGGGATGTAGCATTCAGAAATAATGAATTGACAACTGCTAATTCAACCAATACCTGACTGCTTAGGAAACTTTAAAATAGACCCTGTCCCTGTCCCTTCTCTCGGCCCTTATAGGAGACACTCTGAGGCTCCGAACAATTCTGGAAGCAATACAGAAGCACATCCATTCTTCCTCCCTCATCTTCAAGCTGGCCCAGGATGCATTCAAGATTGCTACTCCCACAGATAGTAGTACGGACAGCACCCTGCTCAATGTGGCCCTCGAGCTGGGGTTACAGGTATGGGGTAGGAAATCCCTGATTTCAGCCTATGGCATAATGACAATTCTCAAAAGGTAAGATCCCTGGGGGACTGAACATGGACATGGGCTAAACCTGGCTCTTCTGTGTCTCCAGAACACAAGTTCTAGGCTAGGCAGAAGGTAGGACTTTAAAAATTGAGCTCCATTTTGAAGTTCTAGCTAAAAGCAACGTCGCTTTAGGCTCCATGGGGCCCCTGTATTCTCTCTACCTCTCCATTCCTGCAAGTCAGATAAGGTGTGGACATCAGGACTTTGTTGTAGATCATCAGAAAAGCCTCCTATTCGATTGGTGGGAGGGATGGAGCAGAAATTAAACCTGTGTCTCCTGCTCATGGCAGAGGCTGCATTTGAAGTACGGAAAAACCCTCTGCCGCATAAACGAATGACGGTGGGGCTGGGGACGGGGAAGTCGCAGCAGCTGAGCTTAGCCCAGTGGCAACGCCCCTTTCTCACACAGGTGATGCGGATGACCTTATCAACCCTTAACTGGAGACGCCGGGAGATGGTGCGATGGTTGGTGACCTGTGCTACAGAAGTAGGTGAGTTTCCCACCTCCCCCTATGCCAGGGACAAGAGTTTCAATGCCTTACTCTTGAGACAGGACAAAAAGAACTTAGAGCTCTCATATTACTATTCTCATGGCTTAGGCGAGGGTAGGATGCTGGTAAGGGAACGTGGCCTCTGTTCAGCCAGCCTAAGTTCTGCCCTCCCTGCTTGGACCATAGCCCAATGCCAGCATGTCTGAGAGGGTGACTTTTCCCCAGCAGTGCTCTTGTGCTCCCCTGAGCCCAATGGTTTGATTCAGTCCCTCTCAAATCCCACACAACTTGAAGGTTCAGATCCCTTCTAGAGTCCAAAGCGCTAGCACAGAACTCTACCCTCGGAAGCCCCACTTGAGCTAGAACGCCAGGCAGACCTGCTACCTGGGGCCTGGCAGCGAGCAAACCACAGGCTCTACTGCCACATCCTTGTGAGGGCTAAGGCACTGCAGAAACCTTCGGCCAGCCCGCTACCTGGGAAAGAAAGGTTTAGGAAGAGACCCCAGATTAGATCTGGCCATCCGGGACGCTCCCCTTGCCCTGGTTTGCCTTAGATCATCTCAAGCCTGCTAAGGAGAAGGGAGGACACATCTCTACAGGCCAAGTTCAGACCCTGCATGATAGTCTGGGCAGACCTGGATTGGGACCCAGATGGCCACAGCTGAGCTCAGGCTCTTCCCGACAGGTGTGC
Organism: Oryctolagus cuniculus; assembly: GCF_051225735.1. NCBI lineage: Eukaryota > Metazoa > Chordata > Mammalia > Lagomorpha > Leporidae > Oryctolagus > Oryctolagus cuniculus. Next base: position 128,554,759 of record NC_142873.1, read on the forward strand.
GGGCCCTGGTGAGCATCTTGCAGAGCTGGTACACACTCTTCACCCCGACTGAGGCTACGAGCATTGTAGCTGCCACAGCCGTATCCCACACCACTATCCTGCGCCTCAGTCTTGACTATCCACAGAGGGAGGAGCTGGCCAGCTGTGCTCGCACGCTGGCCCTGCAGTGTGCTATGAAGGATCCTCAGAGCTGTGCCCTGTCAGCCCTTACACTCTGTGAGAAAGACCACATCGCCTTTGAGGCAGCCTACCAGATTGCCATTGATGCTGCTGCCGGTGGCATGACCCATTCCCAGCTGTTCACCATTGCCCGCTACATGGAGCTCCGTGGCTACCCGCTGCGTGCCTTCAAGCTGGCCTCCCTAGCCATGAGCCATCTTAACCTGGCCTACAACCAGGATACCCACCCCGCCATCAATGATGTGCTCTGGGCATGTGCCCTCAGCCACTCTCTGGGCAAGAATGAGCTGGCGGCCCTCATCCCCCTGGTGGTGAAGAGTGTGCACTGCGCCACAGTCCTGTCTGATATCCTGCGGCGCTGCACAGTGACTGCACCTGGCCTGGCCGGCATCCCAGGCCGCCGCAGCTCTGGAAAACTCATGTCCACTGACAAGGCTCCGCTGCGCCAGCTGCTGGATGCCACCATCAATGCCTACATCAACACTACACACTCACGCCTGACACACATCAGCCCCCGCCACTACGGAGAGTTCATCGAGTTCCTGAGCAAGGCTCGAGAGACCTTCCTGCTGCCCCAGGACGGCCACCTGCAGTTTGCCCAGTTCATCGACAACCTCAAACAGATCTACAAAGGCAAGAAGAAGCTGATGCTGCTGGTGCGCGAGCGCTTTGGCTGAGAAGGCAGATGTCTCCCCGCAGGGCAGCCTGAGCTCCCAGATACGTCAGGTCAGGCCAAGGACCTGGAACATTGTCCACCCTGAGAGATTTCTGAGCACTTGTGGCTGAGGCCAAAGGACCACAGGGCTAAAGACAGAGAGAGTCTAGCTGTAGCCAATATGTCTGCCTTGGCAAGCTTTTCACCACAGCCCACTGTTCCTGGAGGAGCTGGGCCCTGCAGATCCATCAGAAACCCCACAACATGCCACCTCACGCCCTATATCCTGCGTGTCCTGGGCATTGGCCCTCCCCCCCTTGGCAAACACAGAACACTGTTCCATCTCAGGGATTGCTTAACCAGAGAAACAAGCATTTATGGTACTGTAAATACTATAGTATATGTGTTGCCAATTATTGTAAAGTTGTAACTATTTATAATTCCGTTTCTGATTTGATGGGCACTTGAAGTAGCTGTGGGTGGGAGGTTAGGCCTGTTTTCTGAGGAGACACAACCATTTCTCAGGTTTCCCTTGTAGAGTGTATGCTATTGGTAGCAGAAGAATGAGGGTGGCAGGGAAGAAAATGGCCAGTTGGAATAAATCCCAAGTCCAATCTATGCAGAAACCCCAGCCTGCTGATGAGACATCTATAGCCTGGTGGTAGGTGATGGGCATAGGCCAGGACTGGACTTGACTTTCACCTCATGAAGCTATGAAGACACTGAAGCTCCTGCTCCTGCTTCATACAGCTTCTCCAAGAGCCTGCTGAGCCCCTGAGAAACAAGTGCAGGGAGAAGACGAAGGTTTGGGAAGCTGCTGAGCTCATACTCATCTACTCTGACCACCTTTGTGTTAGAGAGCATCTGGTTTCATGTGTGTATGTGTGTGTGTGTGTGTGTGTGTGTGTGTCTATCTTCGTGGCTAAGTTGTTGGTATTCATTTGGCCTTTCCCTTGCTAAGTTTTAGCCTTAGAGGGCAAACCCCTAGCCAACAGCCACACTCTGCTATGTTCCTGCTACTTCCTGACCCCTGTGCCAAGCCTGGCTAAGTACCTGGGTCTATGTATGTAGATATATCTGTGCATGCCAGTCTGTATATGCACATATATCTTGATGTGTACTTGTTACTTTTGTGCCCAAGTGTGTGTGAATACATGTGTGTGCTGTACCATGGGTTTCAGGGTGACATATACATGTGAGAATGCCTATCTTGTCTATGCGTTTTTAATGTGTATGTGTATCTAGGCACACATGGGGGCATGTGTATCAACATATTTGTACCTGTGTGATGCCTGCTCCCCAGGGATCTGTGTGTGTGTGTGTGTGTGTGTGTGTGTGTGTAACTGAGGGTATTGCTTCATGTAGGTATGTCTGTGTAGTTCTGTTTGAGCATCTGCATAAATGTGTCCTTTTTCCTTTTGCCAGATCTCTCCTTCATTCCTGTTAGTCTCTCTCACCAGCTGAACATTGGTTCACCATCCCTGTGCCTCCTGAGGTCACCATTCTCTCTTGTTTAACAAGCTTCTGAGCACGCCTCCCTCTGCCCTGAGACTGACTGCTTTAGTGCTACAGTTCCTACCCTATCCTTGCTTTCTTCCCCTGTCTTTCTACCTCAGACTTCCTTTGCCTGCTTTTGTCACAGTCCTGTTGGTCACTGATTTGGAGGCTGGGGCTGGTATTCATTTGGCCTTTCCCTTCCTAAGTTTTAGCCTTAGAGGGCAAACCCCTAGCCGACAGCCACACTCTGCTATCTTCCTGCTACTTCCTGACCCCTGTGCTAAGCCTGGAGTTGTTTTAGGAGGTAGTTAAGATATTTGAATGAGTCAATTGGAGACCAGTGTCTTGGTGTTTCCTATTTCCTGTCTTAGTTCCTGAGTTGGGATGGGGCTTGATAGAGAAGGGGTGGTATAGCTAGAGTGTGAACTAAGGACCTGTCTGCTTTTTCCTTTGTTTGGTAAACTCTTTATGTCACCTTTTTTATTGCAAACTGACCAGTAAGTTGTATTTGCTGTTTGTGGCTACTGGAGTCTTACTGTCCAGCCAAGGGCCCCTACAACACCTCAGCCCAATGGGTTGGTCAAAAAGACAAGCCACTCCCATTTCTGTATCACAATTGCCCCTTTTTTAGCAAGTGTGTGAACTCACAGTGCTTTTCTATGAATAAATCATGGGTCACGTTTTCTAAAAGCAGATATTGTGTTCTCTCAATGAATTAGGCCTTCTCTCCCTTCTGCATTGCTCCAGCGTGGGTGGGGCGTTGACTCTGCCTACAAGGAGATGTAGACAGACAACTGAAGCCACATGAGACCCCTCTCTAGCGCTCACTGTTACCTCAGAGCCTTGTCTTAGGAAGTAGGTGCTATTGCGATGGCAGAAACCCCACGATCTGAAATAAACAGAAGATAATGTTCCTAAGATAACGCAGTGCCACCCTGAGCTGCCAGAGGGCTTCTTGGCTTCAGTGGCCATCTTACCCTGGTGACACACTAGTCTAAGGCTCCAGCCCTAAGCAGTCTCGCTGAGTCTATGTCCTTCCCATCTTTTGATCTCTCCCTCTCACTTAGAGCCCATCTTGGTTCCCAGGCCTCTCTGAAGTGTTGTGAACACTTCTGTACCCCTTTTGGGTCTGCTCTCCTCTTCCACAGATATAAAATTCTATCAAATTCACCTTTGTATGGTGTGGGAGCCGCCCCACCTCTTTCCTTGCAAATGTACAGCCCCAACCAGGAGGAAGCTGTACCCCACCCCCTGTAGCTCTGGGGCTTGGGTATATGAGAGCCAGGTGGTGGTGAGAACCCTGACGTTAAGTGCTAATATCTGAGCCCGAAGACTTACGGGAAGGATGCAGAGGAAAGCTCAAGGAAGGAGCACACGCTAAGAAGGAACTAAGGATCAGGGCACGAGTGTTTCATAAAACCCAACTCTGGAACTTTTATTCTCTGGAAACATCAAGTGGTACTTGAGGAGAAAGGTGTACACTCAGTTCTGTCGAAGTAGACGTGAGTGTCTGTGCACGGCATCCACAAAGGCCCCCACATGTTCTGGGTCCATGTCAGGATAAAGCCCATGGCCAAGGTTGGCAATGTAACGTTGTGGCCCAAAGCCATCCAGCATCTGCTGTACCAGCTGCCCGATCTCCTCCTGGGGGGCCAACAGGGCACTGTTAACCGAGTAGGCCGGCAAGCCTCTCCGCGCTGTACGTAACAGGGACACACACACACTGAGCTGCTGTCACTCGTTATTCACCCATTCCACAAAGCGTACTGGAGGCTAGCATGAGCCAGGCATTAAGAAAACACAAATCAAAATAATAAAAACGTCTGCCTTCCTAAGACTTAGATTATAGAGAGTAGAGGCGGGAACAGACAGACATAGTAAAAATGCACACACAATACCCACAACCATATCTATAGCCATAGGAGTACACAGACAAGCTCACAGACACTTAAAACAATGGTTGTTACCTTGGGTGCATATAGGGCGCAGGGGTCCAGGTTGCCCTGCAAGGTCACTGTCTTCCCCACACGCTCCCTAGAAGCAGAGCCAGTGCCACACTGTAATAACTGCCCTATGGCAGCTGCTCCCCCTGCTCTACCTCCACCCCAACGATGCACTCCATCACTCACCGGGCTTTCTTGGGGTCCACTGTCCAGTCAAGCCCAACTACCTCGTACCCAGCCTGTGCCAGCTCCTCCAGTGCAAAATGTCCATCCTTAGCAAAGATGATCTGGAGGAAAAAGAGATCTGAGGACACACAGGGCTCTGCTACACCCACTGACCTTTCTTGGCTGTACTTCTGCTGCCCTCCAGTGGTCAGCAGGCCCAGCTTGCCTCAACCCACCCAGTCCTTACCATGGGCACTGGTGCCAGGCCTGCCTCCTGCAGTCTGGCCTTCACTTGTTTAGCCACATCACGGATGTAAGGCAGTGCAAATTTGTTGAAGAGCTGTGGGCCTAGGTGCCCTGCATGGGACTCAAAGAGCTGCAATGCCTACAGTTAGGAGGTAGTGAAAAGAAATATAGAACACACAAACAGAAAGCATCTTAGGTTTCACATATAGAATGGCCTCAGTTTTCTCCCAAGTGACTTTTATCCCAGATGCTGCCTGAACCTATAAAGCCCAGTTCCAGTCAAATAGTGTTGCCTCCTCCAGATCCCAGCACTGGTTTGGTCTGAACACAAGAAGCATCCACACCCTCCTGCCACTGTCAAGGTGGGATCCACCAGATCACTGGAGGCAGCCATCTTCATGCCTGGCACGAAGATGTGTCCTCTTAGCTTTAGGAGACTGTTGCTTCGGGTCCCGTTGACTGAACCCCAGCCTATCTGTCTCTCTCTCAGGACTCACCTGGGCACCAGCAGCCACTTGTCCTACCAGATAGGGTACCAGAGCATCCGTGAGGATTTGAAGCAGCTGGTGACTGGCCTGAGGTCTTTGGTAGAGCCAGCGTTTGGCCTGAGACATGGTGCTTGAGCCACCACCCTCAATCATGTATGTCATCAGAGTCCACTGCGGAAGGGTACAAAGAGGATGTCACAGGTGCAAGACACGTCCTTCCCGTGCCTGCACCAGAACTGTCAGTGACCTCCCCCTCCGCAGTCCCTGCCTGTCTCACCCACCGGGGCACCAGCAAAGCCAATCAGTGGCACACGTCCAGCCAGCCGCTGTCGGGTAAGGGTGATGGCCTGGAACACGTAGCCCAGCTCAGAGGCCACTGTTGCTGGATCCCGTAGGCGTTCTAGGTCTTGTTCTTCTCTGATTGGCTCTGGGAAACTGGGTCCTTTGCCAGGTACCATGGTCACCTCCATGCCCAGTGCCTGGAGGGGAAAGAATATCTGGGTCCTCAACCTGGAACTCCAGGAGGTTCTGCTCAGCCCATTCCAGGAGGAAAGGAAAACGAGAATATGATTCAGCCAGACTCCATCTGTTAGCCTTAGCTTACCCTCTGTCCACTTCATAGGGTGATTGTTTATCTTGAACCTTCACTGAACGGATAGGACTTCCAGAGTCCTTTCCCTGTTTTTACCCATTCCAGGATCAGTTTTGAGTCGGTACCTGGGGTACAACAAGGATGTCGGAGAAGATAATGGCGGCATCCAGAGGGAAGCGACGCAGTGGCTGCAGGGAATTGGAAACAAGTTGCTAGGTGACAAGCTGAGGGCATAAGTCCCTCCCTCTTTTCTGGACCCCTCACCTGCAGAGTCAGTTCACAGCAGGCCTCAGGAGAGCGACAGGTGCTGAAAAAGTCCTGGGCAGCCCGCGTTTCCCTAAACTCTGCAGACAGGAGAAGGAAGACAGGGCTCAGTACTGGGGCCCGCTAGCGCCTTGCCCTACTCAAAACTCGCCCTCCAGTTTTACACAGATGCCCGAGTCCTGGCTCTGACCTGGTAGGTAGCGGCCTGCCTGCCGCATGCACCAAACCGGAGTGTAGTCTGTTTCCTCTCCCCAGGCTGCACGGAGGAACGTGTCATTCTTCAGCTCCGGAAACCCCTTGGGTCTGGCGGTCAGGTGGAGGTGGGGATAGTGTCAGTATGCTGGGCTGGGGGTTGGGGAAGGCGCTGGCTTTTAAGGCGGATTCAGTCTGGCACCGCTATCTGCCGCCTCCAGGCCAGTCCCCAAGCCATGGCTCCCCGCCCTCTGTGCCTATCGGGCGCTGCACAAGACGGTAGCAAGGGTCCCCACTGGGGCCTCTCTCCTACACGCAGTCCTCGTTCCCGACCTCAAAGCAACCGAAGGGAATTGGGAAGAAAAGATGAAAGCCCAGCAGGAATAGTTTGAGGGAGGCGGACCTTCGGACAAGAAATTTGTAGGAACCGGGGTGGCAGAGGGCTGGTGCCAGGGCCAGGAGCCTCCGACTGGCGGACGAAGAAGGCCCAGCGTTGACGATCCCAGAATAGGGGTTCTAGTTGGAAGTCCTAGGATAGCCCCTGGAATAAAAGTCTGGGGGACACAGTCCGGCAAGGAGATCCCAGGAATGAAGGTCCCTGCGTGGTTGCAGGATTCAGACTACTGGCGTTCTGGTTTGCTAGGTTCCCAGGGAATGGGGAATATACAGGTTCCTGAGTTGGAAGACTCAGATCAGAAGCCCCGCTAGCCGCACAGCCTACTTCAGAGAACTCACCCTAACCCGTTCGTCTCCATGGTATGTCGCAACTGCGAGCGCGTTCGCCTCTTGAACCTTAATAAGAGCAGACAGGCAGTCCAGGCTCCGCCCCTTCCTGAAGCGTCCCGAGGGCGTCGCCATTTTGGACGCCACGTGATCGGACTTCAGTGACAGTTCTGGGGCTGCCCCGGCTACCGCCTGTAGGACCCTAACCATTTTCCACCGTAAAGTCCGCTGTAGCGACGAAACACCAAACGTCCAAAGGCACGAGCTCCGCTAAAACTAGTTCTTACTGCTGGTGTCAGAAATGTGTTCATATCTGAGAGTCTGGAAATCCTGCCAGTTTGACCCAGGCCTCACTGTCATTTCCACTGCCCACGAGTCTAAGAATCTTATCCAGCCAGGAATGTAGCAGACGGTGCAAAAGAGGCTGTACACAGAGAACTGAACTCCTCTTCTGTATACTTCCGTTACCTACTCAGAATTGAGCACTGTGGTCGGTGCTAAGCGCGTCAGCCCCAGCTGGAGCCCCTTTAAGGAGTTACAGACTGATGAGAGACCAGACATCTGCAATCACATCAAAGTGGATACTGATGGGCAGTTTCTTGGGATGAGGCGTAACAACCAGAATTTTTCAAAAGCCTAAACGGGTCAGGACTCCTGTCAGTTGCCGGAGAAAGGGTCACCCCACTTTATTCAGCAGATTTGTACAGGTGCTTCTGGTTGTGATAGGACTCGCTGAGGACTGGAACGCGAAATCAGGAACTCTTGAGAACCAGAGAAATGTCTGCTAAGATGATCCAGTCTAGATGGTGACTTGCACGGGATAGAGGCAGTGGAGAGCAAATGGTAGTAGCACTGGAGATGGAGAGAGAAAATTTCATCAGGTCGCAACTCTGAACTTGATTCTGGTTGGCTGGGGAGGGGACACAGAGGTAGGGAACATTCTGGGGTATGAGTACCCAGGACCCCGCGGAGGTGCGCTTAGTCTAGAAATTACGGCAAAGGCTGTCGGTAGGCGGGGCAGGGCGTGGTGGGAAGCGCAGCCTGAGGTCGCGGCTGCAGCTCGCCGACTGGCGCGTCCCTCTGCTCGCCTCTCCCGGCTCGCCTCCGTCGCTTCGCCATGGCGGGCCCTGGCCCGGGCGCGGCACTAGAGTCCCCGCGGCAGCTGCTGGGCCGCGTGCGCTTCCTGGCGGAGGCAGCACGGAGCCTCCGCGCCGGGAGGCCGCTGCCGGCAGCGCTGGCTTTCGTACCGCGGGAGGTACTCTACAAGCTTTACAAGGACCCGGCGGGACCGTCGCGCGTTCTCCTGCCGGTGTGGGAGGCGGAGGGCCTAGGGCTGCGTGTGGGAGCCGCGGGGCCGGCCTCCGGGACTGGCTCCGGGCCGCTCCGCACCGCCCGCGACAGCATCGAGCTCCGGCGCGGCGCCTGCGTGCGCACCACCGGCGAGGAGCTATGCAACGGCCACGGGCTCTGGGTGAAGCTGACAAAGGTGCGCTCGGGCCTGCTGGGACCCCGCAAGAGACCCGCGGGGCCAGGGAAGCCCCTGGCTGTTCCTTCCCCTCCCCCATATTAAACTGGCATTGCGTTCAGTGCACTTTGCCTCGGGCTGGGCAGGGCGGCCAGCGGAGCAGTTCCCTGATGGCTGTCCCCGTCTGGCGCACGCCGGCAGGAGCAGCTGGCGGAGCACCTGGGCGACTGCGGGCTGGACGAAGGCTGGCTGCTCGTGTGCCGCCCGGCAGAGGGCGGGGCCCGCCTCGTACCCATCGACACTCCGGACCACCTCCAGCGGCAGCAGCAGCTCTTCGGCGTGGACTACCGGCCGGTGCTCAGGTTCTGCACCTGAAGGGGCAGGGGAGCTGGGAACTCCTGGCACGTCCTGGAGCACGGGCTATTGGAGAAGAGATGGCCAGAGCAGGAAGGGGCGGGGTCTGCAGGGGGCTTGGGTGGGACTTCTGGAGGTGTGGAGATAGAGTTTTGGAAAAGGCTTCGAAATCCGGAGATGGTGTTCTGCCGCCTGCTGATGCCTCCCCATCCCACCCCCAATTCTGTGCCCGCAGGTGGGAACAGGTGGTGGACCTGACATACTCGCACCGCCTCGGATCGAGGCCTCAGCCGGCGGAGGCATACACGGAAGCTGTTCAGAGGCTACTGTGAGTGATCTGGGCAGGGGCGGGGAGGAACGAGCCCAGGTCTGGTCCCAATCTTAATTAGGGGCTTGGGATTGCTTAGCTATGTGCCTCCGACGTGGACCTACGAGTGCGACGAGGACCTGATCCACTTCTTGTATGACCACCTGGGCAAGGAGGATGAGAACCTGGGTAGCGTGAAGCAGTATGTGGAGAGCATAGACGTTTCCTCCTACACGGTGGGTGCTGGGACTCCTCCCACTCCAGGCAAGATGTAGTCACAGCTCAGGGCTAGATCCAGAACCCCCACTTCCTGGCCAGAGCTACACCAGAACGCCCACAGGCCACACTCCAGCCAGCTCCTCATCTTGGGAGTCCTATAGGAAACCCGCCCCACCCCAGCCCATACCAATTTCCCCTTGAGCCTAACTCCACTGTGCTTTCTGTCTTGTGCTCCCTGGCCCAAAGCACGTACCCAGTCAGGGTGCTCACTGACTCCACTTCTCTGTCCAAAACCAGGAGGAGTTCAACGTGTCCTGCCTGACAGATAGCAACGCAGATACCTACTGGGAGAGTGATGGCTCCCAGTGCCAGCACTGGGTACGGCTTACCATGAAGAAGGGCACCATTGTCAAGTATGTAGGCTCTGGGCAGGACTGGGGGGCAAGCCACACGCCTGTGGGTAAGCAGACGTCAGGTGCACACTCTGACCCCTCAGGAAGCTGCTCCTCACAGTGGATACCACAGATGACAACTTTATGCCCAAGCGGGTGGTGGTCTATGGGGGCGAAGGGGACAACCTGAAGAAGCTGAGTGACGTGAGCATTGACGAGTGAGCAGGCCTACCTGGGATGGGAGGTGGGGCATGGTCCTGCAGTGGGGCATGGCTGAGCTTAAAAGCCTGAGTTTGGGTGGGACCCCAGAAGTCCTTGAAGGCCTGAGGCAGCGGTCTGAAGTGCCTCACATCCATCTCCTCAGGACCTTGATCGGGGATGTCTGTGTCCTGGAGGACATGACCGTCCACCTCCCAATAATTGAGATCCGCATCGTGGAGTGCCGAGGTGGGGCTTCAGGCTATAAGGGAGCTCCAGTGTGTAGATGGGGTCGAGCTGGCAGTTTGGAGAGGAGGGGCTAGGCCTGGAGCTGGGTAATGGCTGAACTAACTCCAGAACTTGAAGCGCTGGGGCTTGAGCCAGGTGGGAGGTGCCAGCGATAAGCTTGCCTTAAAGCCATAGCGGTGGTTGGGCTCTCCTGGACGAGGAACTGAGGTAGGGCCCTCAAGCGTTGAATGTTGTGATGGTGGGCAGAGGAACCAGCAAGAATGTAGAGGTGAGAATTTGGTACTAAGAGGGGATCCCAAAGGTGCCCAGTTTCTAGAGGATAAGGGGACACATGAAGGAGCCCTTCCCCGTTCTGAGGGCCCAGGGGCGGTAGGCACATTAAATGACCTCACTCTGACCCCTCTCCCCCAGATGACGGGATTGACGTTCGTCTTCGAGGGGTCAAGATCAAGTCATCCAGACAGCGGGAACTAGGGTTGAATGCAGACCTGTTCCAGCCGACCAGTCTGGTGCGATATCCACGCCTGGAAGGCACTGACCCGGAAGTACTGTACCGCAGAGCTGTCCTCCTGCAGAGGTGGCTGTGCTCCTGGGCCTACCTCCGCCTTCCCCACCCTGTGCCTTGTGTGTCTGCATGGAGGAGGTCCCCAGGATCTCACAGAGCGGGCTGTGGGCCCTGCCCTCTCCTGTTGGGAAGTTGGGAGTCTTCCTTCCATGCCAAGCTCTTCAGCTGTGGTTGCCTTTACTCACCGACCACAGGTTCATCAAGATCCTCGACAGTGTCCTGCACCACTTGGTACCAGCCTGGGACCACACTCTGGGCACCTTCAGTGAGATTAAGGTGAGCACAGCCAGTGCTGGTCTTGGCAGTCGGCTTCCTCTTCCTTCTCATGTAGCTGTCTAGTCTCAACAGCGAGTCCCTAAAACCTACGCTAGGACTGGACCCTTGCTGGGTCTGAGAACACTGGAAGAAAGCCAGGCACGAGTGGTCAAAATCCCAGCCGAGTGCGTGGCGTACACAGGGGCTGAGGGAGGGGACATGACAGATGGCAAGGCAGGCTGCCAGAAAGGTACATACTGGGAGTCCCCCACAGCTCAAGAAGATGAGACGTGTGCGGGTAGGTGTTCGTGTGACAGGAGGACGAGGCTAAGAGGGTAGGCAGGAAGCAGGCACTGTAACTGAGGCCCAGGCGCTAAAGCAAGGACTTGGTTAGTAGAGCCACAAGAAAAGCTATTAAGGTATTAAGTGAGGTCAGATGTATTATTTCACATGGCTCCCCCTGGTGGCTGGACTAAGAAAGGGCATGGTGGCAAGGAAGGCAGGGACCAAGCTTGGGCTGGAATGGTAGAATTGGGTCCAGGGATACAGGCAGGTTCCAGGGCCTGGACAGAAGCTGACTGCACACCGATCTTGCTCTGCACCTCTCTCACCAGCAAGTGAAGCAGTTCCTACTGCTGTCGCGGCAGCGGCCTGGCCTTGTGGCCCAGTGCCTGCGCGACTCCGAGAGCAGCAAGCCAAGCTTCATGCCACGCCTGTACATCAACCGGCGCCTTGCCATGGAACACCGGGCCTGCCCTTCTCGGGACCCTGCCTGCAAGAACGCGGTCTTCACCCAGGTCCGGACCATGTGGAGTCAGACTGATGGAGGGGCAGTTAAGGGCCTTGGGGGCTGAGCCAAAAGGGACCTGACAGGGTCTTGACACGGCTCCCTTCCCTGGCCCTTCCCCCAGGTTTATGAAGGCCTCAAGCCCTCTGACAAGTATGAAAAGCCCCTGGACTACAGGTACGGGCCTTGCTCAGGGCGCACGTGAACACACACAGACCCACACACTGCTCCTGGTGCCCCTCACCATTCTTGCTCTGTGGCCCTGCTCCTGGCTGCTCCTGGGGCGGTGAATCTCCCTGAGCCCTGACCAGCATGATGGAAAGATCACCTCTGCTTCCAGGTGGCCCATGCGCTATGACCAGTGGTGGGAGTGCAAATTCATCGCAGAAGGCATCATTGATCAAGGTGAGGCCCTGAGGGAGGGCGGCAGGTCCTGCCCGTCGCCCTGTTGGAATGGCAGGGGCTTCTAGGGCTGCCACTTGAGGAGGACACGAGTGTGAGTACCCGCCGAGGGCGCCTGTCGTTTCAGGTGGCGGTTTCCGGGACAGTCTGGCAGACATGTCAGAAGAGCTGTGCCCCAGCTCAGCCGACACCCCTGTGCCTCTGCCCTTCTTTGTGCGCACGGCCAATCAGGTAACCTCCCAGGTTGTTTCTGCTCTTCTGTCTCTGCAAATCCAGACTGAGCTAGCAAAGGGAGCAGAAGAGGGAGGGGCTGCCCAGTGAACCCGCCAAGCTAACAAGGAGAGGAGCAGCCATTGGACATTTGGGGCGAGGGGGAGGCATTCAGGACCCCTAATGGAAGATAGGCAGCTGGGGCAGGGAAGCAGTCGTCCCATGCCGTGCTAACAGCTCTGTCTCTGGGCCAGGGCAATGGCACTGGCGAGGCCCGCGACATGTATGTGCCCAACCCCTCCTGCCGAGATTTTGCCAAGTATGAGTGGATTGGACAGCTGATGGGGGCTGCCCTGCGGGGTAAGGAGTTCCTGGTGAGTAGCCTCATCCACATCCTAGCGAGCAGGAGGAGAGTCAGCAAACCCGGGCCGCTCAGGGTGGGCAGGCGGTGGCATGTGTTTGTCACACAGGTCCTGGCTCTGCCCGGTTTCGTGTGGAAGCAGCTCTCTGGGGAGGAGGTGAGCTGGAGCAAGGACTTCCCAGCCGTGGACTCTGTGCTGGTGAGTAGGGTCTGGGACCAGTGTTCGCTCTGCCCTGTCCCTAGAGTTCGTCCTCGCCTGGGCTGTCCTGCACCCTCTTCTACCATACACCTGCTCCCTCTCCAGTCCCATCTACTCCCATGGCTTTAACTACTGTCTCTATCACGATAAAGCCCTGACCGCCAGCCTCAGCCCCTCTCCTAAGCACAGGGACCCAGATGCACCTGCATCCTGGGCATTTGTTCCAAGGCAGCACCTCTGGCTCAGCGCTCTTCCTCGGCTCCCCAGTCTGCTGCCCTCCGTGGCTCCCTGTCTCAGATGGCATTGCTCCCGCTTCTCCCCATGCCAAGCTCCCAGGGTCACCTTCACTCTTCTCCCTCCCTCTCCCCTCACATTCTGTCAAGTCTCCCTCCTGGTCTTTCCACACGTCCATCTCACTACTGCCCCCTACTTCAGGCCACCTTTCTGACCTAACCACTTACTATAGAAGCCAGCGTCCCTGTCTCCGTTCCTCCCACCTGGTCTCCATGCAGCCAACGTAATGACTTCCCTGACCTTGTTTGAACTCTCAGAGGGCTCTGTGAAGGCCTCCGTGGTCCCTGTGTCCCTAGCCCCTTGGTTCACATTCAGACTACAGCCAAAGAGATTCCTCGGACCTTTTGCTCTAACTTTCTCCAAGATGTTCTCTGTCTTCCTGTAAGACTCAGCCAGCTCCCAGGCATCATTATTTAGGTTCAGCCTGGTGCCTTTCCTGGTCTCCACGTGCGGCATCCTCACACCCATTGCCTGCCTGAGGCTGCCTTGCCCGGCTCTCTCTGCTGCTTCCCCGAGAGCACCTCAAGGAAAGACAGGGAGTGTGTCTACAGCGAAAGGCTGATCTCCTTGCCTCTGTCCCCTTGTCTCCCAGGTGAAGCTCCTGGAAGTGATGGAAGGAATGGACAAGGAGACATTTGAGTTCAAATTTGGGAAGGAGCTAACATTCACCACTGTGCTGAGTGACCAGCAGGTGGTGGAGCTGGTCCCCGGGGGCACAGGCATCGTGGTGGGCTATGAAGACCGCTCTCGTTTCATCCGACTGGTGCAGAAGGCACGCCTAGAGGAGAGCAAGGAGCAGGTAGTGCGTGAGGGCCGGCGGATCAGAGAGCTTTGGACCTTCTTGAGCCCCAGCCCTTAGTAGCCAGAGCCCAGCCCGACAGGCCATCAGAACCTATCCTGGAAACTCCGGCCCCCACCATCCTGTGTCCCACGTTACTGCTTATCAGAGGGCTGCAGATGCCCACAGTATAAGCTGGGAGTTGTGCCCTCTTCCTCAGTCAGGCATCCCCCCCTACCACCAGGTGGCAGCCATGCAGGCAGGTCTGCTAAAGGTGGTGCCACAGGCTGTGTTGGACTTGCTGACCTGGCAAGAGTTGGAGAAGAAAGTGTGCGGGGACCCCGAGGTCACTGTGGACGCTCTGCGCAAGCTCAGTGAGTTCCACACAGAGGGGTGTGTGGGGCCAGGACAGGGCCGCGCAGGAGCACAGTGCGGGAGGGTGGGTCTTGAGGACTGGGATGGCTGAGACCTAAGAAGGAAGTCTGGTCCTGTCTCCTCCAGCTCGGTTTGAGGACTTCGAACCATCTGATACACGGGTGCAGTATTTCTGGGAAGCACTGAACAACTTCACCAACGGTCAGTGCAGGAGGGCGGGGCGCCACTTGCAGGACAGGGGCAGGGTAGAAGCTGCAGAACCTCCCCTACTGCTAGCATACACGCTGATTTCCTCCTCGTCCATCCAGAGGACCGGAGCCGCTTCCTGCGCTTTGTCACGGGCCGCAGCCGCCTACCAGCACGGATTTACATCTACCCAGACAAACTGGGGTGAGTGCGGAGGTGGGGTCTGCAGGTGCTGCAGCCGGCCTCCTGCACAGACATAAATCATCCTACTCTGTGTCCCTGTCTACCTCCAGCTACGAGACCACAGATGCACTGCCTGAGTCTTCCACCTGCTCCAGCACCCTCTTCCTGCCACACTATGTCAGGTGAGTTTTCCTAGGCTCAAGCCAGGGGGCAGGAGAAGATGGTGTCCTTGGTGGGGGAGGACTTCTGGCACAGAAGTGTACAGGCTGGAGGCCCATCCCCCTGGGAGTGGTGAAGGGGGCTGAGCAAGACCTCAACCCCGCAGTGCCAAAGTGTGTGAGGAGAAGCTCCGCTACGCTGCCTACAACTGTGTGGCCATCGACACCGACATGAGCCCTTGGGAGGAGTGAGGCGGTGCCTTGGGATAGCGTGGGCTGGCAGCATTGCGCCTGCCCAGTCCCACTTGGCTTCACCCAGGGCGAACACCCCTGCCCTGCACCAGTGACAGCTGCCGCCTGATGTGAGCAGACGCCTTCAGAAACCCAGAACCTGGCGCCTTGCTCCTGTGTGTGGTTGGAGTTGACACTGGCGGTGCAGCCCCGCAAACCCACAAGCCCTACTCGTGCTGGGACTTGCTTCCCAAGGTGTTTAGCCTCCACCGGAGGAATCTTCCAGACAAGCCCAGCACAAGCTGCCAGGCCTGAGCTACTTGAAGGGGGCTGCCTAGCTCCCCACCTCGTGGACTTAGCTTCCATTTTTGGCTCCACCTCTTTTCTCCTTTCTTCTGGCTTCAACTGTGACTCAAAACTAAAAACTCTGGATGGTGATGCCAGCGGCTCCTGAGCAGGGGTCAGGATGGCTAGGGAGTGATGGTCATCCCCCGTAGTCGCCTGCTCACGAATAAAATGGCTGAGCGCCACCTCTGTCACATACTGGTTTTTCTCCCGTTCCCTCATAACCGAGGAGTGAGCTCTGCCCTTCCTCCAAACCGGTCTCAACTGACAAAGTGTCGCCACCTGCCCTGGCTCAGAAGCTATGTCCATTCAACATGAAACCCATCACCACTACCCCACAGTCACTCCTGCATCACCTGCAGCCTGACTTCCCGTCTGCTGTTTTTTGCACAGTTTAAGGCCAGTTATATCCTCTCTGAAATGAACAGTTCCCCAATATCCAACTCAAAAATAAAGCCTATTCTGCACGTTCCTGCCCCAGCCCTGCGCTCGAGGGCCTCTGGGACATGCCTTCAGAAGAAGGCCTTACACATGGGAAAGTTGAATAAATGAATGAATTCATTCCTTCAGAATGTTTTTTGGCTCATAGGGTCTGTTTATTGGGCTCTGTGCTAGGCACAGGAAGCACACAAGGAAATTGCTGTACGCCAGAGAGCTAGAGAAGGCTCTTCCAGGACTTCTGGGCTCTGCTGGGGGAGCCAAGGAGAAGTGTGTCAAGTTTCTTGGTGACAGACATTCAGTGGAGCTGAGCATGGACTTAAAGACGATCCTGCTCAGAAAGGGAAGAGGAGGGGAGGCCTGCCCTAGCATCACTCTGGGATGCGTGTGGCTTTCGATTTTGAGGATGGGAGGCCGCTTTTGGAATCAAGTGGGTAAAAGAATTTCATAACAGAAGGCAAAGTTAGCTGGCTGACAGCCAGGGGGAGCCCACCTCACTGCCACTCCCCAACCTACGTGCAGCTGCTACCCAGCCAAGGTGCAGTGTGTAAGGACCAATCACCGTGAGGGATCCCGTGTGGGTACAGTTCCTCCACTGTGGGCAGGCACAGCTCAAGCACAGCCCCGGGGTCCCAGCTGTCCCACCCTTGCAGCTGTTCCCCGCGTTGTCCTCTAGGGTGAGCCCTGACACTGTCCTGGCCGTGAGATTTGGGAAGTGGCGCTGAGCCCTTCTCTGTGCCGCGCTCACCCTGAAGCTGGAGAGCTCCCCCAAACACAGCTTAGGACCCCAGCTCAGCTTCCCCAATGGCCCCCATCCTGTGCCTGCCAGGCCCCTTCCCGACCACCCAGGGAACTGAGAGTTAGAACCGGAGACCTCCATTCTCAGCCGGCTCTGCTGTTCCCAGCAATCTCTCGCCGGTAGGGGGCGCACCTTTCCTGTCTCTGTCCTTTGCCTGGAGGAGGTAGCTTCCAGGCCCGGTGCTGGCCTCGTCTTCGTGGCCTGTTCGCTCCTGCAGTGTATGTTTTGTAGTCTTTTTTGCATTTAACTGATCATTCATTCAGTAAACAAATATGTATCCAGCACCTGTTTCAGGCACCGTTCTAAGTGCAGGGATAAAACAGTAGCTAATGCAGAGATAACTTCTGCCTTCGTGGTATTTAAACTAATGGGAGACACATATAGCAAACCAAATAACCATAAAGACTACATTTAATACCATCTGTGTAAGATCTAAAAAGGAAAAATGCACATACTAGTATCATATGATCAGGGGTCAGAACAGGATCATTCTAACCAGTGGGACCTGATGAGATGCTGAATTCCTAGGGAGACTGGGGATTTAGCTTGACGTGACTGCAACCATCTTGGACATAACCATCATCTTGCCCTCCAGCTGCCGCAGGTGTTCCTGGAGGTCATCCTCAGCACTATGACAGGGTTTAAAAAAAAAAAAAAAGTCCTTAAGATTACCTGCCAGGCTTGTCTTGCCGGGCCAGACCTTGGGATGTCCCTTATCTAACGTCTGAAATGTTGCTTCTTTTCAAAGGCCAGGTGCTGGAACGGGCATTTTGTGCAGCAGTTACAGCACTACTTAGGATGCCTGCATCCCATATCAGAGTGCCTGGTTGACTCCAGTCTACTCCTCTTCTCATCCAGCTTCTTGCTATTGCATGCCCTGAGAGATAGAAGATGAAACATCAAGCACTTGGGTCCCTGCCATCCTGGAAAGAGATCCTGATTATCCTGATTGAGTTTCTGGTTGCTGGCTTCAGCCTGGCCCAGCCCTGGATGTTGCTGGCATTTGGGAAGTGAAGCAGTGAATCAAAGCTTGATCTCTAGCTCTGCCTTTCAAATAAAATAATAACTATAATAATAATAATAAAATAGGGGCTGGCAACATGGTGCAATAGTTAAGCCACCACTTGGGATATTCGCATTTTGTATCAGAGTGCCTGAGATCAAGTCAGCCTCCTCTTCCAATCCAGCCAACTGCTAATGCACACCATGGGAAGCAGTAAGTGATGGCCCAAGTATTTGTGTCTCTGCCATCTGTGTGAGAGACCTAGATGGAGTTCCTGGCTCCTGGCTGTTGTGACCATTTGGGGAGTGAACTAGCAGATAAAAGCAAGCTCGCTCGCTTGCTCTCTCACCTTTTCAAATAAATAAACACTTTAAATAAATAGTAGAAGTTCAGGTGCACTCCAATTAGCCACAGACTGCTTCTATCTATAAAATACTTTTATCTTGCTTGGTGCCACAAGGATCTGTTGTCTTGTAGCCACCCAACACCTCACTCTGTCCCTAAGTATTCCACAGTAAATTGCATTCTACCGCCCTCCTCAGTCTCCCAGCCCCTTCCAGCCAGTTGCCATAAATATTGTCTTATACAACTTTTGCATTACCTATTTTATTATTTCCTTGGAGTAACTTCCAGAAATCACTATCAAACTGCTGACTTGTCCTGTGGTAAGGATAAATTAATTTTTCACTCCCCTTAGTATCTATTTCCTAAACCCTTAGCACCTATAGGCATTAACATTTAATATTTTAAACAATTTGATGTCCTGAAAAGTGGCATGATTTTTATTTTAATTTCCATTGCTTTATTTACTATATTGTCAGTTTTCTTTATTAATTAGCATTTGTGTGTTTTGTTCATTTTTATTGGTAGATTTTATTTTTCCTATTGATTTATAACAATCTTTGCATAGTATTAAAATAATAAAAGCTTGAGAGTAGGCATTTAGCCTAGCAGTTGAGACACCCACGCCTCACAATGAAGTACCTGGGTTTGATTCCCAGCCCCAGTTCCTGTCTCCAGTTTCCCACCAATGCAGACCCTGCAAGATGGCAGAGATGGCTGAAGTGTTTGGGTTCTCACCTCATACATGGGAGACCTGGAACACCTTTCTGGCTCCTGTTTCTGAGCTGGGCCCAACCCCAACCATTGTGGGCTTTTGGAGAGTGAACCAGAGGAAGAGGATGGAAGCTGTCTTTCTCTGTATGTTTGTCTCTGTTTCTCTCCTTCTGAAGTGAACAATTTTCAAATACAAGTTTGACAGTGACTGATAACCCTCTTAGTGCAAAGCAGTGTGCTAAGTGCTTGCTTTATTATCTTGTTTATCTTCTCAACAAACCTATGAAATACTGTTATTATGCCCCTTTCTAGATGCCCATTTCTAGAAACCTAGTGAAAAGAGGATTTAAGTAGTTTGCCCAGGATGGGTAGTAAGTGATGACGCTAGAATTTGAAGAGGGTCTGTTATCTATAAACTCAATCTAGGTCTCACATGGGTGGCAGGGATGCAAGTACGTGAACCATCATCTGCTGCCTCCCTGATGCCTATCAGCAGGTAGCTGGATTGGAAACAGAGTACCTAGTACTCCAACTAGGCCCTACAGTGTGGGATGCAGGCATCCCCCACAGTGACTTAACCACTGGTCCAACGGCTCTCCCCCAGATTCCACCTTTAAAAAAATATTTATTTATTTGAAAGGCAGAGTTACAGAGAGACCTTCAGATCTTCCATCCACTGATTGATTCCACAGATGACTGTAATGGCCAGGGCTGAGCCAGGCCAAAGCCAGGAACTCCATCTGAGGCTCCCACATTGGTGCTGGGGCTCAAGTACCTGGGCCATCTTAGGCATTAGCATCCCTGGGTGCATTAGTAGGGAGCTAGATCAGAAATGGAGCAGCCACACAAACTGGCACCCATGTAGGACGCCAGTGTCACAGGCTTAATCCACCATGCCATAATGCTGGCCCCCAGATTTCCACCTAAAATAAGGATAATTGTAATGCCTCCCTCATAAGGTTGTTTGTGGTGTATAAAGAAACTAATTCATGGGATGAGTGTTGGCTTAGTGGTTAAGACACTACTTGAGATGTCTGTACCTCACATCAAATTACCTGGGTTTGAGTCCTGGCTCTATTTCTGATTCCAGCCTCCTGCTAATGTACACTCTGAGAAGCAGCAGGTGATGGCTTGAGTTCTTGGACGCCTTCCATTCACATGGGAGACCCAGATTAGGTTCTAGGTTACCGGCTTTGGCCTGGCCCACCCCTGGCTGTTGTAGGCATTTGGGGAATGAACCAGTGAGTTGAGGATCTTTCTCTGTCTCTCTGGCTTTCAAATGAAAATAAAAATAACAATTTTTGTTCCAAAAAACTCTGCCACTGTCAACTATAAATTATAGGGAAATATAAGAGAAACAACAAAAGTAATAATTATTTAGTGGACTGTGATATAAAGCATTAGGAAAAATGGGGATTAAATTGCTTTCTTTAATGAAAAATCTTAATGAGAATACTTTGAAAAGAGCTTGCCTCTTTTTTCTTGTGGTACATCTTATAATTTGCAACAAGCAATTTCTCTATGCCTTGAAAAATTGTCACATTCCTTTCTAAGTTTGTATCAGGTAGTAACATTTTATTCTCTATATTTTCAGTTTCATGAATTCCCTTAATGTGAAGGTTTTTGCTGCCATTGCTTCTTTTGGGACATCCTCATCCATTTTATTAACACTTTCTTCATAAATGTAGATAAGTTGACTAAATTCCTCTGGCTGCATACCCACGGTCCATCATGACAGCAGGGTCAGCATTCCCACAATCAGCTATTTTTTCTCTAACCCCATCTACTCTCAATTTTAGTTCCACTTCCAGCATTATCATTTTTCATTTCTTTGCTGCACTTTCATTTTGTTGACCAATTCTTTTTTAACCATTTTTGTAAATTGCCATGTGCTTGTATCACTGGACGACAAGGAAGCAATACAACTATACTCTTTAGTGTCTGTATAAACTGAACAAAGGATGAGCAATGACCAACAGATTTTGAAAGAAATGACATGGTTTGATCACTGCTTATGATGCACATCTAAAAAAAAAATTTGACAATTTTGACAGTATTCTCATATGAAAGAGAGTGGTTTTGGAGGACTTTACTCCACCATTTTTACTAATGTCAGCTACTCCTTTTGTATTTGCTTCTAAAGTTACTAAATAGAAAGTTTAGAAAGATTTAAATCAAACACAAGCCCAAAATCTCCATAGCCTCTATAAGACTTTAAGACCATATAGTGGCCGGCGCCGCGGCTCACTAGGCTAATCCTCCACCTTGCAGCACCGGCACACCGGGTTCTAGTCCCGGTCGGGGCGCTGGATTCTGTCCCGGTTGCCCCTCTTCCAGACACAGCTCTCTGCTGTGGCCAGGGAGTGCAGTACTTGGGCCCTGCACCCCATGGGAGACCAGGATAAATACCTGGCTCCTGCCATCGGATCAGTGCGGTGCGCCGGCCGTGGCGGCCATTGGAGGGTGAACCAACGGCAAAGGAAGACCTTTCTGTCTGTCTTTCTCACTGTCCACTCTGCCTGTCAAAAAACAAAAACAAGAAGAAAAAAAAAAAAAAACACCATATAGCTTTCAGTGTGGTGTTCTCCCTCTCCCCACCATTTCTTCCTGCCCAACTTTTTCTTATTCCCAAAGTACATTTTACCTTTTAATATACTGTAACTTTACTTGCTTATTATTTAACTTCAAGATTTATACTGCCTTCCTGCTAGAATGTAAGGTCCATATGGGCTGGATCTTTATTTTGCTCATCAATGCATCCCAAGAGGCTAAAACTCTCCTTAGTACTTGGTATATAATAGGCACTCAATAAATAGTTGCTAAATGAATAAAGGCTGGGTCTCCAAAACCATATTTTCCAATTTAAAAAACACAGGAGAAAGATCAGCCATCTGGAAATTTTTGTTTACAATAAAGTGAGGGAAAAGAACCCGATTGATTAAATCACATAAACTGGCCCATCAGTTTAAAATATGAATCCAGATCGTGACTATTAAAACCACCACCAATGAAAATTCTGCATGCTTGAAAAGAAATATTGAAGTCCTAGGTGGTGAAAATTCTTTCCATGCTCTTTATATTAAATGCTGTAGCATTATTTGCTCTCTAACTTACCATGACTCTACTAGGCAAGAACTGGGTTTATGAACAAAAATAAGATATAAATATTTGAGATCTGCCATTGACTGCCAAAAAGTAGAGTTTCTCTTTTCAATTTTGTCTTTCACTCAGCATGCTAAAAACAATAATTCCCTATTTCACTGACAAGTCCACAGCCAAAAGGAGTAGATGAATATTGTGATGTGGCCAGCAAATTCCCAAAGAGAGCATCTAGCAGACTGTGGGAAGAATATTTGTGAGCCAAGGCCCAACTTTTGAAAGGTTTCTTTTGTCTCCCACAGTTTAAAGTTTGCCCTTCTTAAATATTCCCTCCCCTTACTACCCTCCCCAAGACATAAACACATCCCTTGGGTAAAAATTGAAAACAATCACTGTGAACAGAAAACAAACATTATAGATTGCAACTTACATTTAATAAGAATTTACTAGGTATTTCCTGTGAACTTAACAAATAATAATAATAATAAGCTTGAGGCTAAGCATGAGGGATAATAACATGACTTGACTTAATGAAAAGAAAAGGAGATGTCAGTGACCTAGGCTCTCAGCCCAGTTTTCCCATCACCAAATGGGGAGGCCAAAAGAAAATTTATGAGACATTCTCAGTTCATTTCAATTCTATTCACATAGCACATACCAGGTCCTGTGCTAGATCTTGGGGAGAGTGGAGCTAAAGCTAAATAAAATAAAGCTTTTATCCTCAAAGGGTTCCTACTGTGACAGAGATGACATGAAAAAGGGAATGACCATTTTTTATTTAAGGTGAGTGGCATAATGTATGTACTAGAAGCAGTGGGAGCCAGCAGAAGGAACCAGTGAGTTCCTTCTCTTTTGCAAATAGAACTTGTTTTATTTCAATAATTGATCCATTGTAATCGCTGAGGCCACTGTGTGGGGACAAGAGAGGGGGAACTTTATTTCTTAGTCTCTTCCTCATTGGACAGAGCCTTGCTGGTCTCCTCTTTTCTTGGCATGAAGGCGCTCTTCATGGTTCTTGTGCACTTCCTTGGTTTTAGACCTACAGTCCTTAGCCAAGAGCTTCTCACAGGCCCCATCTGCCTTCTGTGATTACTTCATTTTTCTCCTGAGGGTCGGGGGTGGGGTGAGAGGAGGCAGGGAAGCAGGGGAATAGTTCAAGAAGGACAAGCTCTCTAAACTGTGGAAGACAGAACACATTTTTCAAAAGTTGGGCCTCGGTTCACAAATATTCTTCCCACATTCTGCCAATGTCTACCTCTTGAGAATTCACTTGTTTTTAAACATGTTTTCCCTTCACTGTCAGCAGAGGTTATGATAGGCATGGTAGCCAGTCTTCATAGATCCCCAGTATCTTCTGAGCAGCTGGCACAGAAGTCACATCCTTCTCATTCAGATTACCTGTCTGGCATCTGAGCACTGGGGGTGCCCTTTCATTACCCGTCCTGCAGGCCAAGATGACTTTCCAGGACCGAGCCTGGAATGGAAAGTCACAAGCTTGCAGATGATCAGTCCACCTTTGATCAGCTTCCAGATCTGCTGAGAAGAGCTGCCTTTGGTGATTTCATTGGTCATACTGAGTTCCAATCAGACCTTCTTTTTGTCACAGAGGAGGAGGACACTAGAAGCAGCCTCTTTTGAAATCTGGGCTCATTTGACTTCAGACAAGGTGGCAAAAGGCTTAAAGTCTTTTTAAAAATAATTTTAATTTATTGTGTTACTTATTTGAAAGGCAGGGAAGTAGACAGCAAAATATCCTCATTCTATATAATATATATAAACAAAAGCTTGCAATAGTTGGGGCTGGGCCAGGCCAAAGTGAGGCCTGGAATTCAAGCTGAGTCTCTCATGTAAGTGGCAAGAACCCATCACCTGCTGCCTCCCAGGGTCTGAAATAACAGAGAACTGGAATCTGAAATACAGTAGCCAGACTCAATCCTAGGCACTCCAATATGAGATGTGGGTATCCCCAAAAGCATTTTTTAAGTTGTTTTATTTGAAATGTTCTATTAGGAACATTTTATTATTATGATGTCAATTTTGATTCATACTTTTTAAAATAATGAAGCCACTTTTAAAAAGCAAGAAATCAGGAATTGAACTGAATACCAGCAGCATTTGAACCACTGTGTCAAATGCCTGCTCTCCATAAGCCCTTAAAGTGTGCTCTATGGACGACTGGGAATCCCTAAGGCTCTTGCAGGGCTCCTGTCAGTAAATCTTAACCCTCGAGTACACAGCTTTTTAATATTCTGTGTGTTTACTCACAGAATACAATGCATGCAAAAGTATAATAGTATTCTCTAGGAAAAGCTCTTGTGTGATTGAGTTTTGATTTGAACTTTAAAAAAAAATTATTTATTTTGGAAGTCAGAGTTACAGAGAGAGGGAGAGACAGAGTGAAAAAGAGATCTTCCATCCACTGGTTCACTCCCCAGATGGCTGCAATGGCCAGTACTAGGCCAGACCAAAGCCAGGAGCCAGGAGCTTCATCTGGGCCTCCCACATGGGTGGCAGGAGGCCAAACACTTGGGCCATTTTCCATTGCTTTTCCTAGGCCATTAGCAGGGAGCTGGATCAGAAGTGGAACATCTGACACAAACCAATGCCCATATGGGATGTTAGTGTCATAGTTGGCGGCTTTTTACCATCTACATCACAACCCCAGAGGGGCTCCCTTGCCCCATTTTGAACTCTTTTCATGGAACACTGTATTTATCTGAAAAAAAAAAAAAAAACAAAACTGAAAATTATGGCTAACAATATATCAAAATAAACAAAGTGAGCCAGTCGCTTCAAGGAAATCCACTAACAGAATTTTGCTGCCAGTGATAATATGTGAGCTTTCAAAAGAAAATTAGAATTTTGGAAAATTTGCATTAGTCATCATAAAGCTTATCAGCTTTCTAATGTTTAAGAACATTTCTGATGAGATTGGTGGTGCTATTAACAAATGTGATTTTTTTGAAGATTTATTTTATTATTTATATGAAAGAGTTACACAGAGAAGCAGAGGCAGAGAGAGAAAGAAAGGTCTTCCATCTGCTGGTTCATTCCCCAGTTGGCCGCAACAGCCAGAGCTGTGCTGATCCAAAGCCAGAAGCCAGGAGCCAGGAGCCTCCTCTGGGTCTCCCACGCGGGTGCAGGGCCCAAGGACTTGGGCCATCTTCTACTTTCCCAGGCCATAGCAGAGAGCTGGATGGGAAGAGGAGCAGCCGGGACTGGAACCGGTGCCCATATGGGATGCTGGCACTGCAGGTGGTGGCTTTACCTGCTACACCACAGTGCTGGCCCCTTTAAAATATTTTTATAATGAATCAGTTTGGGGAAAATCTATGTAAGTCAGTGAAACAGTATCTTACAA
This sequence comes from Oryctolagus cuniculus, assembly GCF_051225735.1. Lineage (NCBI taxonomy): Eukaryota > Metazoa > Chordata > Mammalia > Lagomorpha > Leporidae > Oryctolagus > Oryctolagus cuniculus. Next base: position 128,579,973 of record NC_142873.1, read on the forward strand.
ATGATCAATATACCAACCATGCAAACCATGCATGGGTTAAAAAAAGAAACATTCAAAGTACAATTATTGTTGTGACAGAATATGAAATGTTTATTGATGTAAGTTCAGATTCTATGTTGTAACAGGCCTTTAATAAAGTATGACTTACTAAGTTTTGATATAGTATCAAAGAATACCTACAATTATCTGAAAAGGCTATTAAAATTTATCTTTTCCAACTGTGTATCTGCGTGAAGTCAGATTTTCACCATCTAACTGAACCAAAACAACGTATCAATTGACAGAAGAATCCAGCTGTTTTAGGACATCAAAGAGTTTTGCAAAAAGGTGTGATAATGGCATTCTTTTCACAAAACTTAACATTTTGAAAATAATGTTACATTTTTTTCATTGATATGTTGATGTTACCAAGCAGTGGCTTTATTGTTTTTTGCTTTTATTGATTTGAGAGGCAGAGAGAGAGAGAGACAGAAACTGAGAACTCCCATCTGCTGGTTTACTTATCAAATATCCCCAGTTGGGAACTCAATCCTGTTCTCCCACATGGGTGACAAGAAATCAACTACTCAGTCATCACTGCTGCCTCCCGGGGTCTGCATTACCTACCTGAAAGTGGAGTCAGGAGCTGGATCCAGGAACCAAACTCAAATACTCCATCCAAGGTGGGATGCAAGTGTACTAGCTGGGATGGCTTAATCGCTACACCAAATGCTCACCCCTACCAACCACTATTTATAATTGGAATTGTCTATGTGTGTGTGTGTGTGTGTGTGTGTGTGTATAAAATTATCTTTTTAAAACTACATATGAGAACATGTATATTATTTTCATTTTTGAGGTGAATTACTGTTTTAAATTTCTGGTTGAAATTTTTAATATAATAAATGCTAGTAGATATAATCCATATAAGCAAAAGCTCTTTGGGGTCCTTAATCATTTTTAAGAATGTAAAGGGTCCAGAGACCAAAATGTTTGAGAATTGCTCCCCTGTTCCACTTCTGATCCAGCTCCCTGCTAGTGCTTGGGAAAGCAGCAGCAGATTGTCCAAGTGCTTGGGACCCTCACCCGAGTGGGAACCCAGATAAAACTTTTGGCTTCAGTCCCCTGCTTTTGTGGCCGTTTGGGGAGGGAACCAGTGTATCAAAGACCTCTCTCTCTCTAACTTTTATTTTTATTTTTTTAATTTTTATTTATTTATTTGAAAGTCAGAGTTACACAGAGAGGCAGAGAGAGAGAAAGAGACAGAGAGAGAGAGAGAGAGAGGTCTTTCATCCGCTGGTTCAACCCCCAACTGGCCGCAATGGCTGGAGCTGTGCCGATCCGAAGCCAGGAGCCAGGAGCTTCTTCCAGGTCTTCCCATGCGGGTGCAGGGGCCCAAGGACTTGACCATCTTCTACTGCTTTCCCAGGCCACAGCAGAGAGCTGGATTGGAAGTGGAGCCGCGGGGACTAAACCGGCGCCCATAGGGATGCCGGGGCTTCAGGCCAGGGAGTTAACCCCTGCACCACAGCGCCAGCCTCTATAACTTTGCTTTTCAAGTAAATAAAATAAGTCTTAAAAAAGAAAAGAAAGTTTTTACCCAAGACATGCACCCGACTCTTCCTCTTCAAGCCACTGTTCAGCTCACTTTCCCAGGGAGGTCCTCACTGACCTCCGTCCCTACTCCCAGGATGGCTGGGTCCTCGGGTTAGGATGTTCTGGCCTGCGAGGGCATCTGATGGGTTTTTTCGCCACTAGTCAAAAGTTGTGGCACCCAAGGGCTCTCTTTTCACGGAGTCGTAGTTGGGGGCCAGCTCCTAGAATAGGAATTCTGAAGGAAGAGATGGCGACTTGTTCCATCTGAGCTCCGACAGGGGCACGCACTAGCGTGGTGGTCTGTGAAGGGACGCCAGGGCCCAGAGGCGAAATCCAAACCCGGGCAGTAGTCTCTGGAGCGCTCCAGGCGGCAGCATCCAGCATGGCGCCGCCTCCGCGCCGCCTCCTCTCAGCTCGCCAGGGGCCTCTTTAATTCATCGCCCGGCGCTCGTCCCTTCTCCCTGGTCTGCCCTGCGCGTCCCATCGATCTGCTCGGCCATCGCGCGCCTGCGCCCTTAGGCTGTCAGTCAGAGGCGGCGTGGTGAGTGCTGGGAGCGGTGGCTGCACGCCGGGAGCTGAGGTACAGCTGCGCTTTCTGCCCTCCCAGGCCGCGCACGAGCTGGCTAACCCGGGTGAGCAGCGCCGTGAGGGCCAGAGGCCCTTCTTCATCTGAGGGAGGCGGGCTCGCCGAGCCGAACCGAAGGGAACGGGGAGGGGGGATGTCGAGTCTCGAGGTCGCCAGCCCAAGTCCCTGCTCGCCTCGGCCGGGGAGCCAAGTGTCTGAGCTACAGGGGAGGTTGGGGAAAATCCGAGCCAAGCACCATGTGCAACAGCGGGACCGAATTTCGGGGAGGGGAGGTTTTGTTCCTAGTCAGGATGAGCAAGCACCAGACCCGGGACCGGGACCATACGCCCGTACTACCGTGGCTGGGCTCTCACTTTGGCCCTTCATTCATTTCTTCAGGCTGCCTTTGGTCGTTTGGGTGCAGGGCAGTGAACTACAAAGAGGAATAGAGGGCGGCCCCTGCGCTCGGGCAGCGGACAGCGAGCTGGCAGGCCAGTTAGGAGGATGTACCGTGCTTCTCTGGGTAAGCCGCGGGAGGCAGCGAGTGCCGAGATCCCGGCGTGCCTGAGACGCCTCGCACGCCCTTTGGAAAGCTCGGGCGGCCAGCGAGCGAGACGCCTTTCCTGGACTCTCGGCACCCAGAGGCCTGGCAGTGATACCGAGAGACTTGACCGTCTGCCTGATGTCACGCTTAGTTCTGCTCGTGATGCCTGTTCTTGATTCCTAGGCTACCTTTCTTCACCCGCAGCCTCCTTGAGGGAAGCCTCAGTGGCCAGTGGCCCGGGTGCTAGTGCCCCTCTGCGCAAGTCGGAACTGAGCGCTTACACAGAGCTCTTGCGAGGTTCACAGAGCCTCACTTCAGAAACAGTAATTGAGTGCCTGGCATCTGAATGAGAATACAGTGATGGGGCTCACGCAGTTCTTTCCTTAAAGGAACTCTCAAGTAGACATTTAAGAATGTCGTTCTTAAGTGGACTCTTAAACATGTATGTATGTACGGTGCAGCCTGTACAGGCTGGAGGCAATCTGTTCACGGTAGAGGAGAGGCTTCTAGGAGGAAGGAGTCGCTTCTACCAGAGGACTTGGAAGCGTTAGCAGTGGCTTCGGAGGCAAGATGATTCCTTAAAAGTTTAGTGGTTGATATCCAGGTACAGGAGAAAGAATCCCTGGGGAGCAAGAACAGCAATGCAGGGAGAATTCTGAAACAGCATGGTTCAGCTGGCACAAGAGGCTTTCCTTGATCTAGCCTCTGTCTGATAATACCAAATACTCATGGTGCTTGTCCTGAGAGAGACATTATTTTATGTACTTTATGTAGAACAAGTAGCGTAATCCTAACAACAACTCTGAAGTAGAAACTGTAATTATCTCTATCTTATAAAATGAAAAAAAAAAAAAATGAGGCACAGGAAAGTTAGGGAGCTTGCCCTAGTTCACACAGCTAATAAATGGTAGTGCTAGAATTGAAACTCAGGCGGCCTGGCTCTGGGATCTGTAACTTAACACTAGCCTTCCCTCTAGGAACTGAGGACACTGGGAGTTTTAATGGCAGACCCTCCCCACCCCAGTCACACCATCTTTGAGTGGCAGAACTAGAACTCAAACTCAGATGTTTTGACTCTTAAGGGTCCACAAAACTTTTAATAATATCTGATGTGATTAAAGTTATAGAATGCCAAATTGAAGTTTAATTCCATCAGAGGTAATACTGGCTGGAATAAAAATGATCATATCTAAACAGTAAATATTGCAAGTGAGACATCATTTTGTGCCTTGAATGTCCTCAGCGTTAAGTGCTATAGCCAAGATATTGATGTATGGAGCCTAGGACTGATTATAATTTTGGTAAAAGTACATTATTTGCCAATTTGGTGTTGAATAAATTTCCTTTTTCTGAATATTACATTTTTTAAAGATGTATTTATTTGAAAAGCAGAGTTACATGGAAACAGAGATCTTCCATCCACTGGTTCACTCCCCAACAGCCAGTGCTGGGCCAGGCTGAAGCCAGGAGCCAGGAGCTTCTTCCAGTTCTCTCACGTGCATACAGGGGACCAAGCACCTGGGCCATCCTCTGCTGCTTTCCCAGGCACACTGTCAGGGGACTGGATTGGAAGTGGAGCAGCCAGGAATTGAACTGGCACCCATATTAGATTGCTGGCATTGCAGGCGGCAGCTTTTACTCACTACACCACAATGCTGGCTCCCCATTTTGTACTCTTATTAAAATAAAAATCAAATCAGAATACTTTCAGTTTATTTTTTTTAAAGATTTTATTTATGTTTATTTGAGAGGTAGAGTTACAGTGAGAAGGAGAGACAGAGAAAGGTCTTCCTTGTGTTGGTTCACTCCCCAGTTGGCTGCAATAGCTGGAGCTACGCCAATCCGAAACCAGGAGCTAGGAGCTTCTTCCAGGTCTCCCATGCAGGTGCAGGGGCCCAAGTACTTGGGCCATCTTCTACTGCTTTCCCAGGCCACAGTAGAAAGCTGGATTGGAGGAAGAGCAGCTGGGACTAGAACCAGCGCCCACATGGGATGCCAGATCTGCAGGTAGAGGATTAACTTACTGTGCCATGATGCCGGCTCCTTTCAGTTTCAGTCAATATGGATTTGTGATCTTTTACCATGCCTATGTTCTGTGGTAACTGCAAAAATCAATTTATTACCTTGATTTTGATAAAAGGAATTAAAAATTTTGTCTTTTTCTGTAATTGGGTTCTGCAAATATAGTTCAGATACAAACCCACATTTGAGTTTATAATTAGGGGTAATGTTGGGGCTTTGTGGTGTAGAGTATAAAGCCACCACCTGTGATGCCGGCAATCCCGTATGAACGCTGGTTCAAGTTCTGGCTACTCTGCCTCTGATCCAACTCCCTGCCGATGGCCTGGCAAAACAGCAGAAGATGGCCAAGTGCTTGGGCCCCTGCCACCCATGCGGGAGACTCAACTGAAGCTCCTGGCTTCAGCCTGGCCCAGCCTTGGCCATTGGGGCCACTTGGGAGTGAACCAGTAGATGGAAGATCTCTCTCTCTCTCTCTCTCTCTCTCTCTCTCTCTGTAACTCTGACTTTCAAAAAATATATCTTAAAAAAAAATTAGGGGTAATGAGAAGACTAGAGCAGATGGCTAAATTGTTGGAGGCACCTTAAGGTCATTTCCTACTTTTCAGAAGGCTACCATGGTTATGTTTCTGCTGGTAATTTAAGTCATACATTTTTAAATGTTTTCAGCAATTTCACCTGTCAGAAGCCTACTCGATAAACTGTTACTTCTTCAGAATCAGCTCAAGCCTTGCCTTCCTGTAAAACCTTCCCTGTGTTTTCTAGGAAGATTTAGGTTTTCCCTTCCCTGTATTCCCCCTGCAGCTTGGATGTATCTCTGCCATGGCACTAAAGGTAGTATATTATAATTTACTGAATTTGTCTTCTCCTAATTATGAACAAATCAAAAGCAAGGCCGGGTTTTTTTTTTTTTTTTTTTTTTTTCAATCATATCTGCCTACTTTTACCAAGGATGGAGCTGAGGGTATGTGTTGGTTAAAGAGAATGAAAAGATAGAATTGGAAGTGATGCATTTGATGTAAGTGGATATGAGTACCATAGATAAAAATGGTTAGTACTGTGTTAGCACTTTGACTTTTGCTATATCTTTTTTTGTTCATTGTTTTTTTCTGTGCTTCCAGTTTGTAAAAATGGAGTTTCAAGCAGTAGTGATGGCAGTTGGTGGGGGATCTCGGATGACAGACCTGACTTCCAGCATTCCCAAACCTCTGCTTCCAGTTGGGAACAAACCTTTAATTTGGTACCCATTGAACTTGCTTGAGCGTGTTGGATTTGAAGGTGAGCTGTGACAATGAGATGTACTCATAAAACTTTTAGGATGTTTGATCCCAAAGATTTGTCAGCATTATGAGGACAAGAGAGGATGAATGAATGAAGACAAGACTCAAAATTGTCTGGAGACTGGCCCTTTTACATCAGGAACATAGCTATACTCTATTGCTATTGAGAAGATAGCTGGTCTTCACAATGACCCGAGGTAAACACTGACATGATATCAGAAAGAGTAGATTAGGAATCTGAGTGCCTCCTAGTCATTGCTTGTTGAGAATCTTTTATGTTCCAAGTAATATATGAAATACAGGGGCACAAAATCAAAAAGGCAGCTCAGACCCTAACTTCCAGAACCTTAAAGTCTTTTAGGAAGAGATCTCTTTATTTTCTGCATAGGTGACTGAGTAGATAATGATGCCATTAACTAGGAAAAGGAATATGAGACAAGGAATAGGTTTTGTGTGTGTGTGTGTGTGTGTGTTTAAGATTTATTGATTGAGGCTGGCGCCGTGGCTCACTAGGCTAATCCTCCGCCTTGCGGCGCCAGCACACCGGGTTCTAGTCCTGGTCGGGGTGCTGGATTCTGTCCCTGTTGCCCCTCTTCCAGGCCAGCTCTCTGCTGTGTCCAGGGAGTGCAGTGGAGGATGGCCCAAGTGCTTGGGCCCTGCACCCCATGGGAGACCAGGATAAGCACCTGGCTCCTGCCATCGGATCAGCGCAGTGTGCAGGCCGCAGCGGCCATTGGAGGGTGAACCAACGTCAAAGGAAGACCTTTCTCTCTGTCTCTCTCTGTCTCTCACTGTCCACTCTGCCCGTCAAAAAAAAAAAAAAAAAAAAAAAAAGATGTATTGATTGATTGATTTGAAAGCGAGACTGACATCTACTGGTTCATCCCTCAAATACCTGCAACAACCAGGGCTAGAGCAGGCTGAAGCCAGGAGCTGGGAACTCCAAGGCTTTATGTGGGTGGCAGGAACCCAAGTACTAGGCCACCATCTGTAGCCTCACGGGGGCATTAGCAGGAGGCTAGATTAGAAGCATGGAGTAGCCAAGACTCAAACCAGGTGCTCCAATATAGGATGTGGGTGTACTAAGCAGCAACTTAACACACTATATATCTCAACGCCCAACCTGGAACAAGTTTGAATTAATATAATGGGCTCAGGGCCGGTGCCATGGCGCACTAGGTTAATCCTCTACCTGCGGCGCCGGCATCCCATATGGGTGCTGATTCTAGTCCTGGTTGCTCCTCTTCCCATCCAGCTGTCTGCTATTGCCTGGGAAAGCAGTAGAAAATGGCCATGCACCCTCATGGGAGGCCAGGAAGAAGCACCTGGCTCCTGGCTTCAGATTGACGCAGCTCTGACCATTGCGGCCATTTGGAGAGTGAACCAATGGAAGGAAGACCTTTCTCTCCGTCTCTCTCACTGTCTAACTCTGTCAAATAAATAAAAATAAAAAAAATATAATGGGCTCATCTTTGGCCACATTGAATTTGAGGTATCCTATAGTTAGAACAAATCAGAGTGCATATTGGATATGATAAATTAGAGTACCAGATCCTTTGTTCCCAGTCTTGTGATCCAGTGTTTATTCTTCATGAGAGTTTACCTTCCTGAGACAGACTCATGCACATTTCTGTGCAGTAGACAAAATGACATTGTTGTTAATAGATACGTTCTGGGCACAAGCACATGACTCGGTGGTTAAGTTGCCACTTGGGAGGCCTGTGTCCCATATTGGAGTGCCTGGTTCAAGACCTAGCTCTTTTGCTTCCAATCCAGCTTCATGGTAAGGTGCATCATGGAAGGCAACAGATGGCTGCAGTGCCTGGGGCCCTGCCATCCACATGGGAGACCTGGATATAGTTTTAGGCAGCTGACTTAGGCCTGGCCCAGTCCTGGCTGTTGTGGGCATTTGGGGAGTGGATCTGCCAGTGGAAGATCTGTCTGCCTGTCTTTCTGTCTTTAAATAAAAATGAAAATGAATAAATAAATTGTTTTGAAAGAAATGTTTTTGAAGAGATTTTCTTTTTAGAGCTCAGTTTCACAGGTGAAGGAGATTGTGACACACTTGATATACTTTAAAATGTCATACTTTAGGGACCATCACTGTGGCATAGTGGGGTAAAGCCACTGCCTGTGCCACTGGCATTCCATATAGGTGCCGGTTCAAGTCCTGGCTGTTCCACTTCTGATCCAGCTCCCTGCAGTGGACTAGAAAAAGCAGTAGAAGATGATCCAAACATAGGAGACCCTGCCATCTACCCAGGGAGACCCAGATGAAGCTCCTGGCTGCTGACTTGAGCCTGGCTCAGTTCAGCTGTTGCAACATCTGGGGAGTGAACTAGAAGGTAGAAGATCTCTATGTCTTAAAAAAATCAGACTTTAGTAAGTTTTATGGATTTTTTCACCTGTGACTTTGCCTTTTACTTTTACTAGGTATCTTTGGTTCACATTTGGGAGTGCGCTTTTGTGGTGTGTTTAATACCTACATCATGGAAGATTCCTCACTGAGGCTCAATCAAAATTTAGGGGGTAGCTACTAAATGCAAAATCTGGAGTTTGGTAGCTGTGTTCACTCATTTCATATTGTTTATTATTTTATAAAGGGAAGTTAACATAGCCCTACTTAGCATTTTTTTTAAAGATTCATTTATTTATTTGAAAGACGGAATTACAGAGAGGCAAAGAGAGGGAGGTAGGGAGGGAGAGAAAGATGTCTTCCATTCTCCAGTTCACTCCCCAGATGGCTGCAACTGCTGGAGCTGAGTCAATCCGAAGCCAGGAGGCTCTTCTGGGTCTCCTAGGCGGGTGCAGGGGCCCAAGAACTTAGGCCATCTTCCACTGCTCTCACAGGCCATAGCAAAGAGCTGGATCAGAAGTGGATCAGCGGGGACTTGAACTAGCACCCATATGGGATGCCAGCACTGCAGATGGTGGCCTTACCCGCTATGCCACAGCACCAGCCCCAGCTTTTAAAAGTTAATTAACTTTTGATTATTTCAAAGCCAGAGGTTTTCTGTTTGCTGATTCACTCCTCAAATGCTAACAACAGCTGAGGCTGGGCCAGGCTGAAGCCAAGAATCTAGAACTCCATCCAGGTCTCCCTGTGGATGGCAGGGACCCAAGTACTTGAGCCATCACCTGCTGCCTCCCAGGGTGCACATTTCCAGGAAGCTGGAATTGGAAGCAGAGCTGGGCCTAGAGGCCAAGCACTCCAATATCGGATGCAGGCATTCCAAATGGTATCTTAACTGTACCAAATGTTCACTCTGCTGCTTAGCTGATGTCTCCCTCTACAAAGAAGAATCGTGAGCCAATTGATAGACTGATTGTCCCATATTTGCAGTTACTTCCTTCATTCTGTACCTAAAATGTCCTCTCTAACCTATGGAATATCACCTTGCCAGCATCCCAAACAGCGTGACTTGCCTTGTCCACTTTGCTTCTATCATACTTTATTTTTCTATCATAGCACCTTTCAAGGATTGTTCTATACTAAACTTGGTGACATGAGAGATTTTGTGATCTCCTAAGAGCAGGAACTGTGCCTAATTCATCTTCCTAATGTCAGCATTTTACATACAACAGGTACTTAAGGAAAGTTTGTGGGACTTGAATTTATCATGGCCTACCTCAAAGGCCACCTCTTCTAAGAAATCTTCCTTAGTTAATCCTTTCTTATCTAATTTTCCATGTTAAGTTTCTTGAGAATAGGAACCATGTTGAGTTAATTTCTGAATTCTCAGTGCTATTTGTCCTTTATATATTAAACTATTTGCATTTGTTGGATGAATGAGCAAGTTAATTACTAAAAGAAAGCAGACTGGGGAGAGAAGAAAGAAAGGAGGGGAAGTTAAATTATGTGAAAGAGAGGATGAAAGAAAATAAAGGATGAAAATAGAAAAAAATTATTCAGTAAAAGGAAGGGATAATTGTGATCTGGAGCAGTATCATGGTCTGAGTGATAATTATTAAAGAGATACTAAAATCAGCTCTCCAACATTAGCACCACGTGCTATATTGTAGTGGGTTACAGTGTATCACCAAATGTCCATGACAAAACCTCGTTTTCTCATTGGTTGATAGCTACATGGATAAAGTAAAGACATCTAATTTGTGAAAATTGCCTCTTATTAGAGTCCGTTGTAATCACTGGTGGTTTCCTGGTAGGAGATGGTAGCTCTTTTTTGAAATGTGACCCCATTTGTATGGGTTTTTTAAAAGATCTAGCTATCTATCTATCTATTTGAAAAGCAGAGCAACAAAAATAGATTAATCTTTCATAAGCTGATTCACTTCCCAAATGGCTGTAATAACCAGAGCTGGACCAGAATGAAAGCAGGAGCCAGAAACTCCATCCTGGTCTCCCACACAGGTGATGGGCCCAAGTACTTGGGACATCTGCTGCTTTTCCAGGACTTTAGCAGGGATGCTGGATCAGAGGTAGAGCAACTGGGACTTGGACTGGTGCTCACATGGGATGCCAGTGTCACAGGCAGCAATTTTAACATGTTGCATCATAACACTGGCCCCCAAGTTTCCTGTTTATAAAATGACATTGTAAGAATTGAGAGGATGCATGTAAACACATTAAAAATGCTCAGTAATAATAGCAGCTATTATTATATGCAGAAATAGACCAAATCTAATTGAAAGAGTGAAACCATTTTCTAAATGAATGAGCTTTTGTGTTTTTCTTTCTTTTTTTCCTTACATGCTATAGAAGTCATTGTGGTTACAACCAAAGATGTCCAAAAGGCTCTATGTGCAGAATTCAAGATGAAAATGAAGCCAGATATTGTATGTATTCCTGATGAGGCTGACATGGGAACTGCAGATTCTCTGCGCTACATATATCCAAAACTTAAGGTAAAAATTGTTGACTTTTATTTTTAAGATTTATTTATTTATTTGAAAGTCAGAGTTACGCAGAGAGAGGTCTTCCATCCACTGGTTCACTCTCCAATTGGCTGCAACGGCTGGAGTTGCGCCGATCCGAAGCCAGGAGCCAGGAGCTTCTCCCGAGTCTCCCACGCGAGGGCAGGGGCCCAAGGATTTGGGCCATCTTCTACTGCTTTCTCAGGCCATAGCAGAGAGCTGGATCAGAAGTGGAGCAGCCAGGTCTCAAACTGAGGCCCATATGGGATGCCGGCAGGGCAGGCAGTGGCTTTACCCGCTACACCACAGTGCCGGCCCTGACTTTTATTGTTTATTGAAGATAAATAATATTGTATTTTCCCAGTCAGTTTATGAAACTTTAGATCACGTATTTTGTTGCTCATATACTCTTCAAGTGTTTTTGGTTTGATTATTAGTAAAGATTTAGACTTCAGTTGGTATAGTTAATGGTTTTCTTTCTTTCTGTTTTTAAAGATTTATTTTTATTTGAAAAGCAGAGTGACAGAGAGTGGAAGAGACAGACAGAGAAAGAGATCTTCCATGCACTGGTTCATTCTCCAAATTCGCCACAACAGCTGGGGCTGCCCAGAACTCCATCCTGGTCTCTCATATGGGCGACAGGGCCCCAGATATTTGAACCATCTTCCACTACTTTCCAAGGCACATTAGCAAGGAACTTGATCAGAAGATCAGCCAGGTCTCCAACTGGCTTGCTTTCTTTCCTTTTTTTTTTTTTTTTTTAAATTAATTAATTTATTTGAAATAGGTACACAGAGAGAGGAAGAGACAGGAGAGAGAGACATAGAGAGATCTTCCATCTGCTAGTTCACTTCCCAAATGGCCATAACAGCTGGGGCTTGGCCAGGTTGAAGCCAGGAGCCAGGAGCTTCATCCAGGTTTCTCACATGGGTAAAGGGGCCATCTTCCACTGCTTTCCCAGGTGCATTAGCAGGGAGCTAGATCAGAAGTGGTACAGCTGGGACTTGAACCAGCAGATGCCAGCACTGCAGATGGCAGCTTAACCCGCTATGCCAGAGCACAGGCCTTTAGACAAATTCTTTTTTTTTTTTTAAAGATTTATTTATTTGTTTGAAAGTCAGAGTTACACATCGAGGAAGGAGAGACAGAGAGGTCTTCTATCCGTTGGTTCACTCTGCCTGTCTGTGGCTTGCCCTTTCACTTTCTTAATATCTTTCGTTGACCAGAAGTTTTACATGTTGGTGAAATTCAAATTACGTTTGCTTCTGTGATTATTGCTGTGGTGCTGGCATCCCATATCGGCACAGTTTTGTGTCCTGGCTGCTCTATAGCTCTCTGCTAATGGCCTGGAAAGGCAATGGAAAATGACCCAAATGCTTGGACCCCTGCACCCACTTGGAGAGACCTGGAAGAAGCTCCTGGCTCCTGGCTTTGGATCAACCCAACTCTGGCTATTTTGACCATTTTGGGAGTGAGCCAGCAGAATGGAAGACCCCTCTCTCTCCTTCTCTTTACCTGTAACACTGCCTCTCAAATAGATAAAACAAAAACAAAAACAAAAAAAACAACTGTCACCCATATGGAATGCTAGCATCAGGCAGCCATTTAACCTGCTGTGCCACAATGTCAGCCCCTGGTACTATCAGCTGTCAGCTATTCTAGGTACTTGTAACTTTTAGAACAAGCTTGTCAGTTTATACAAAAAGGCTTTCTGGGGTTTTGGTTGGAAGTGCATTGAATCTGTAGATCAATTTGAGATCTGACATCTTATTATTGAGTTTTGCATTTCTTTAAAATGGTATATATGTTTAAGTTTCCTTTAATTTCTTTCAACAGTGTTAATAATTTTCATTCTGGATGTTTTGAACATGTCTTGGTAAATTTGTTTTATTTCTAGCAAAATGTTTTTAATGATATCATAACTGGAATTTTGAAGTCTATTTTTCCATTGTTTATTACTTTGGAATAGAAATACAGGTTTTTTTTGTTTTGTTTTGTTTTGTTTTTGTTTTTTTTTTTTTTAATTTTTATTTTATTTTATTTTTGAGAGGCAGAGTGGACAGTGAGAGAGAGAGACAGAGAGAAAGGTCTTCCTTTTGCCGTTGGTTCACCCTCCAATGGCTGCCGCGGCCGGCACTGATCCGATGGCAGGAGCCAGGTGCTTCTCCTGGTCTCCCATGGGGTGCAGGGCCCAAGCACTTGGGCCATCCTCCACTGCACTCCCGGGCCACAGCAGAGAGCTGGCCTGGAAGAGGGGCAACCGGGACAGAATCCGGCGCCCCGACCGGGACAAGAACCCGGTGTGCCAGCGCCGCAAGGCGGAGGATTAGCCTAGTGAGCAGCGGTGCCAGCCAGGTTTTTTTTGTTTGTTTGTTTTTGTTTTTTGTATTTGACTTGATAACTTGTGTCTCTGTTAAATTGTATTCTTTTATTATTTTCTGTATATATCATCATTTCTACTGAAAATTAAAGCAATATTATGTCTTTTTATTCTTTATAGCCATTTCCATTCACTTTATGGCCTCCTTTTCTGCTTTCCTATGCCTTAGATTAGAGTAGAGGCTCCATAATTATTGGATGTGTTACTTTCTGGAGTGCAACTGCTTATTTATTTAGAGGAGATACAGGGAATTTCACTATGTTAATGAAAAAATTCTTTTCTGGGACAGAAGCCAACTTTATTAGGGAGCTTGGAATTTTTTTTCAATTTTTATTTTTTGACAGGCAGAGTGGACAGTGAGAGAGAGAGACAGAGAGAAAGGTCTTCCTTTTTGCCGTTGGTTCACCCTCCAATTGCCGCCATGGCTGGCGCGCTGTGGCCAGCGCACCGCGCTGATCCGAAGGCAGGAGCCAGGTGCTTCTCCTGGTCTCCCATGGGGTGCAGGGCCCAAGCACTTGGGCCATCCTCCACTGCACTCCCTGGCCACAGCAGAGAGCTGGCCAGGAAGAGGAGCAACTGGGACAGAATCTGGCGCCCTGACCGAGACTAGAACCCGGTGTGCCGGCACCGCAAGGTGGAGGATTAGCCCAGTGAGCCACGGTGCCGGCCAATTGTTAAAAATTGTAAAATTCACATAACAAAGTTTACCATTTTTTAAAATTAAATAATCATTTAAAATATATTTATTTATTTGAAAGGCAAAGTTACAGAGAAAAGAGAGACAGTGTGAGCTGGAGAGTGAGCTTCCATCCGCTGGTTCACTTCCCAAATGGCTGCAATGGCCAAGACTGGGCCATGCCAATGCCAGGAGCCAGCAGCTTCATCCAGGTTTCCCACATGGGTATGGGGCCCCAAAGACTTGAGCCATCCTCTGCTGCATTACCAGGCACGTTAGCGGGAAGCTGGATTAGCAGTGGAGAGGCCAGGACTCAAACTGGCGCCCTTATGAGATACTGGTGTTGCAGGTGGCAGCCTAACCCACTACACCGTAATGCTGGTCCTAGTTTATTATCTTAACTTTTTTTTAAGTGTACTGTTCAGTATACTAAATATTCATAATGTTATACATTTACCACCTTCTGACTCCATAACTTCCATTTTTTTTTTTAATATTTATTTTATTTATTTGAAAGGTAGAGTTACAGAAAGAAAGGAAGAGGAGCCAGCACTGTGGTACAGTGGGTTAACGCCCTGGCCTGAAGCATCGGCATCCCATATGGGCTCTGGTTCGAGACCCAGCTGCCCCACTTTCAATCCAGGTCTATGTTATGGCCTGGGATAGCAGTAGAAGATGGCCCAAGTCCTTGGGCCCCTGCATTCATGTGGGAGACCGGGAATAAACTCCTGGCTTCGGATCAGCACAGCTCTGGCCGTTGCGGCCAATTGGGGAGTAAACCAGCGAAGGAAGACCTCTCTTTCCTCTCCTCTCCTCTCCTCTCCTCTCCTCTCCTCTCCTCTCCTCTCCTCTCCTCTCCTCTCCTCTCCTCTCCTCTCCTCTCCCTGTGTAACTCTGAATTTCAAATAAATAAATAATTTTTTTTTTTTGACAGGCAGAGTGGACAGTGAGAGAGAGAGACAGAGAGAAAGGTCTTCCTTTTGCCGTTGGTTCACCCTCCAATGGCCGCCGCGGTCAGCGTGCTGCGCTGATCCGATGGCAGGAGCCAGGTGCTTTTCCTGGTCTCCCATGGGGTGCAGGGCCCAAGCACTTGGGCCATCCTCCACTGCACTCCTGGGCCACAGCAGAGAGCTGGCCTGGAAGAGAGGCAACCGGGACAGAATCCGGCACCCTGACCGGGACTAGAACCCGGTGTGCCAGCGCTGCAAGGTGGAGGATTAGCCTGTTGAGCCACGGCGCCGGCCAATAAATAAATATTTAAAAAAAAAAAAAGAGAGAGATCTTCCATCAACTATTTCACTCCCCAAGTGGCCACAATGGCTGGGGCTGGGTCAGGCTGAAGCCAGGAGCTAGGAGCTTCTTCCAGGTCTTCCACGTGGGTACAGTGACCCAAGTACTTGGACCATCCTCTGCTGCTTTCCTAAGTGCATTAGCAGAGAGCTGGATTGGAAGTGGAGCAGCTGGGACTCAAACTGGCACCCATGTGGGATGCCAGCGTTGCAGGCAGTGGCTTTACCCACTACACCACAGTGCCGGCCCCAACTTTCATCTCATAAAACTGAATCTCTAAACTCATGAAACAATGACTTCACCCTTCCCCCAGCCCTTAGCTACCACCATTCTTTCTTTAAAAATTTTTTTAAATTTATATATGTATTTATTTTTATTTGTTTGAAAGAAAAAGAGACATCTTCCACCCTCTGATTTACTCCCCAAATGCCTGCGATATCCAGGACCAAGCCAGGTCAAAGCCAGGAGCCTGGAACTCAATCCAAGTCTCCTGTGTGGAGGTCAGGGACCCAAGTATCTGAATCCTTCAGAATGAACACTAGCAGGAAGCTGGAATTGAAAGTAGAACCAGGACTTGAACCCATGCACTCTGATAATGAGATGCTAGTGTCCCAAGCAGTGTCTAAACACTGTCAGATGCTTGCTACATACTTTCTGTGACTTTGTCTTAAGAATTTCATAAAGTAAAATCATATATGTCTTTTTTTTTTTCAAATAGAGATTTGTCTTTGTCAGTAATACCCATCCTCTTTGAAGGTAAAAAGAGATGACATGGAATTCTGTGACATGCAAGGAAGTGAATTTCTCGTGTTTTAGTCTCTGTCTCATTTCTGTTTAGATGTAACATGAAAGTCAGCTTGGACCTTGTACTTTTTAGTTATGCTAAACTAAAACAGTCAGAATGAGTTCAGTATGAGATTTTTTAACTGATAAAATTACTTATTTCACTTTTGAATTTTTGCACTTTTCCTGATAATTCTGTAGCATGAGTAGTTTCAAGTGAGCTTTTCAGATCCTAAATGCATCCTAATTATAAGCTTTAAGATAACATGAACATGCATTTTACTAAAAAACGTACTCTTGTATATATGTATTGGAGAGGAATGGGTCCTATAAAATTTCTGTGAAAAACTGTGATCAACCCAATCCTGAGAGTTTATCTGGAAATTGGAAGTGTCAAAAGGCTACCACAGAAACATACTCTTAACCAAATCTTTAGCTTGAAAAAAAATTCTAAAAATATTCTAAGGGTGGTATATAGTTTTATAGTAGCCATGGATTTTCAACAACTGGATAGTTTCTTTGGATCAGCCGGCCCTGATGATGAACAGCGTTCCTGGAAAAGTGTCATCATCCTGCACCCTTCCTTCCTCAGGCCTTGGTCTTGGTTCCAAAAGTGACGTCAGTGAGGTTGTAAGATCCATGACCTTCAGGTTGATGTTATCCTCTCAGGCAGCAAGACTGACAAACTCTGGGATCTTAAGAAGGAAGTGGAATTTTTGTTGGAAATCAAGAGATGGGTTTTGTCATCTGGTTTATATCAAAGTCTGCTGGCTCACCATTCTCAGAAATAAACTTTCTTCTGGATTAGGAAACTTCATCAAAAGACTTGGAATATACTGGTTTGGAAAGTTTCTTCAGTTTCTCCTGGTTTTGAAGTCCCCAGCCTTATAGTGGAATGAGGTCCATTGGAGGCAGATGAATTGGCCTTGGGTGAGGAATCTGGTATTGCAGTCCAGTTTCAATCCTGGCTGTACATTTATCTGTACATTGTTTAAGCCCGTCTATGATTGTGAGATTTTTGTTTTTCTAGGGCAGCATTCATTGGGCATGTACTGTGTTTCCTTAATAGTGTCTTGCATCTGCCCTGTGGCTACTTGCCATTTCCTCGTGAGCCTGAAAATGTAGCAGCAGGGACAAAGAACTTCTTTTCACCTCATAATTGTCGTTCTGCATTAACCTGCTTTCTCCCACTCACAGAAGCGCCACAGTCCCCAGCTAGTTGGGAAGAGGCAGAGCCCAGTATTTGTCTTTCTTGTGACTAGTTTTTATTTATAAGCATAGCATCCTCAAGGTTCATCTAGAATTTCCTTCCTATTTAAGGCTGAGTAATTCATTTAATATAAATACTATTGCTGTGAATGTAGATGTATAGATATCTTTTTGAGTCTTGCTTTTAGTTCTTTTGGATATAGACCTGGAGTACAATTGCTGGATTGTATGGTAACTCTTTATTTTAATTTTTTAAGGAACTGCCATACTATTGTCTACAGTGACAGTACCATTCTGTATTCCCATTAACAGGGAACAAATGTTCCAATTTCTCCACATCCTTGTTGACAATTGTTATTTTCCAATTTTTTGAAAAAGATTTATTATTTATTTGAAAGGCAGAGTTACAGAGAGGCAGAGAGAGAGAGAGAGGTCTTCCATCCACTGGTTTACTCCTCAAATGGCCATGATGGCTGGAGCTGGGCTGATCCAAAGCCAGAAGCCAGGAGCTGCTTCCAGGTCTCCTATGTGGGTACAGGGGCCCAAGGAGTTGGGCCATCTTCCACTGCTTTCCCAGGCCATAGCAGAGAGCCAGATCAGAAATGGAGCACCCGGGACCCGAACTGGTGCCCTTATGGGATGCTGGCACTGCAGGTGGCTGCCTTAACCACTAGGCCATAGCGCCGGCCCCTCCTTTTTTTTTTTTGACAGGCAGAGCGGACAGTGAAAGAGAGAGACAGAGAGAAAGGTCTTCCCTTTACCCTTGGTTCACCCTCCAGTGGCCGCTGCGGCCAGCGCACCACGCTGATCCGAAGCCAGGAGCCAGGTGCTTCTCCTAGTCTCCCATGGGGTGCAGGGCCCAAGGACCTGGGCCATCCTTCACTGCCCTCCCAGGCCACAGCAGAGAGCTGGACTGGAAGAGGAGCAACCGGGACAGAATCCGGCGCCCTGACCGGGACTAGAACCCAGGGTGCTAGCACCACATGCGGAGGATTAGCCTAGTGAGCCACGATGCCGACTACCTACAATATTTTTTTAAAATAGCCCTTTTTTTTTTTTTTAAAGATTTATTTATTTATTTGAAAGTCACATAGAGAGAAGAGAGGCAGAGAGAGAGAGTGGTCTTCTATTTGATGGTTCACTCCCCAATTGGCTGCAACAGCCGGAGCTGCGCCGATCCAAAGCCAGGAGCCAGGAGCTTCTTTCGGGTCTCCCACATGCGGGTGCAGGAGCCCGAGGACTTGGGCCATCTTCAACTGCTTTCCCAGTCCATAGCAGAGAGCTGATGGGAAGCGGAGCAGCTGGGACTAGAACCGGCGCCCATATGGGATGCCGGTGCTTCAGGCCAGGGTGTTAACCCGCTGTGCCATAGCGCTGGCCCCTATAATAGCCATTC
The DNA here is from genome assembly GCF_051225735.1 of Oryctolagus cuniculus. NCBI lineage: Eukaryota > Metazoa > Chordata > Mammalia > Lagomorpha > Leporidae > Oryctolagus > Oryctolagus cuniculus. Next base: position 128,598,565 of record NC_142873.1, read on the forward strand.
TAATAGGTGTGAGATAGTATCTCACTGTAGTTTTTATTTCAAAGACTTTAGGATTTTTAGTGGTCATCCCAGTGCCTGTTTTAGCTACTGTCTGAAAATTTAGGGTAGAGGTGTAAACTTTCTTTGCCCTCTAATTGCTAAATTTTAGAAATGTTACTTTTGCTCTACCGTAGAATTAGAGATACTGGGATTCTCCTGTAAATGAGTTCCTTTAACTCTTAGGGGCTTGAACTACCAAAAGGACAGTTTTCCAAGTTACTGCCTTCTCTTATGACTTGGATTGTTCATTCCTTCCCCTTCCCCTCCCTCTGCACTGTTTCTTTTCTTTTCCTCATTTTCACTTAGTTTCTATTTCTTTTCTTTTTCTTTTTTGTTTTCTACTTTTACACAGCATCCCCCCCCCCTTTTATTTTTTGACAGGCAGAGTTAGAGAGAGAGAGACAAAGAGAAAGGTCTTCCCTCTGTTGGTTCACCCCCCAAATGGCCTCTGTGGCCAGTGCGCTGCGCCAATCCGAAGCCAGGAGCCAGGTGCTTCCTCCCGGTCTGCCATGCAGGTGCAGGGCCCAAGGACTTGGGCTATCCTCCACTGCCCTCCCGGGCCACAGTAGAGAGCTGGACTGGAAGAGGAGCAACCGGGACAGAATCCGGCACCCCAACTGGGACTAGAACCTGGGGTGCCGGCGCCGCAGGCGGAGGATTCGCCAAGTGAGCCACGGCGCCGGCCACACAGCATCCCTTACATGCAGTCCTATCCCTAGGCTTTCTACGCTGTGACTTGAACAGCAAGTCTTTGCTGTCTTTGCTTGGTTTTCCCTACAGAAATCTTAGCTCTTAGTTTGCTTTCCAACCTGGAATAGAAGGCAACAAAGTTAACCTGTGGAGGAATGTAAGTAGGCTTCCAAAAATCTTGGGAACAAAGTAAAACCTGAGCTAAGCCAAAAATCAGAACTATCTAGCTGGGATAAACATAAGCTTTGTAAGAGAAGCAATTCAAAACAGTTGAAGAAAGTGAGGCAGGGGCCGGCAATATGGCAGTAGGTTAAGCCTCTGCCTGCAGAGTCCTGGCTGCTCCACTTCCCATCCAGCTCCCTGCTAATGACCTGGGAAAGCAGTGGAAGATGGCCCAAGTGCTTGGGCACCCGCACCCGCATAGGAGATCTGGAAGAAGCTCCTGGTTCCTGGCTTCGGATCTGCCCAGCTCTGGCCATTGCAGCCATTTGGAGAGTGAACCAGCAGATGGAAGACCTTTCCGTCTCTCTCTCTCTCTCTGTAATTCTGCCTCTCAAATAAATAAATAAATAAATATTTTAAAAAAGAAAGAGAGAGAGAGAGAGGCAACCTGCCTAAGAAGACAGTTTGTCAATGTTTGCCGAGGGATATCAGTGTCTCTCTAAAGGAGAAAGCTGAAAAAATAAAAATAGAGAAAGCTGTATACGTATGCTGTGCCATGGTTTAAAAGCAGTAACCCTTTGAGCTCATTTGTTTCTCTTCCCTTGTGCCCACAAAAGAGCTACCTAAACATTCCTTCTGTTTCCAGTAAGATTTTAGGTAAGATAAGGACATTCCCTTTGAAAGTTCTGGGTTCTTACATGCAAAAATCCATCCTGTGTGCTTATAGGATAGTGAAGCTGGATACCATATTTGCTAAAATACTTTTTTTTTTTCAACTGAAAGACATACATTTTATTTAGTTTTATCCTTCTGGTATCATTTTTCTACTTTTTGCTTTATCTAACTCCACAACTTTACTGATTTTTTTTGGTTCTCACTTTTTATTTCAGCTGCTCAAATCTCTTTCTCTGACTTATCAAGAGATTATTGATTCATTCATTCTCCCAAGTCCTGGGTGAGTGAGCTCCATTCTTATAATTGGCACTGATAATATAAACATTCTTAGATTTCATATTTTCTCCCTAATAGTGTTTCATTTTTGTTGATGAATCAATCTGTCTGAACTCATTCTGTTAGGAAATGTTTATTAAGAGTCAATTAATAATGAAATAATTACTATTTGTTAAGCACCAGTTGTGGATCAGATATAGTTATTGTTTTAACTTTTTATTACAGAAATTTAAACTTGTACAAAAGTAAATAGAGTACTGCCCATGCATCTGTCATCGAACTTTTTTTTTAAGATTTATTTATTTATTTATTTGAAAGGCAGAATTGCATAGAGGCAGAGAGAGAAAGAGAGAGATCTTCCATTTGCTAACTCACTCTCCAGATGGCCACAACTGCCAGGGCTGGGCCAGTCCGAAACCAGGAGCTTCATCTAGGTCTCCTGCATGGGTGGCATGGGCCTAAATACTTGGGCCATCTTCTGCTTTTCCAGGCCTTTAGGAAGGAGTTGGATCAGAAGTGGAGCAGCCAGGACTTGAACTGGCACCCATATGGGATGCCAGCATGACAGGCAGCGGCTTTATCTGCTGGGGGGCAGCACTGGCCCCAGTGTTACCCAACTTTAACATTTAACAACCTGTGGAAAATCTTTCGTCTGTATCACCACCAAGTTTCTTCCGCCCATGTCCTTTTTTTTAGATATTTTATTAAAATACAGTATCTCTTATTTTCTTTTGATGTACATCCCACATGTATTACTTTATATATTTTTATGAACTCTACCCAGGTCTCCCACATGGGTGGCAGGGGCCGGAGTACCTGAGCCATCTTCACAGCTTTCCCTGGCAAATTAGCAGGGAGCTGGCTAGCGAAGCAAAGCAGAGAGCAGGAACTTAAACAGGAATTCATATGGTATGCCAGCTTTGCAGATGGCAGCTTAACCTGCTGTGCCTCAACACCAGCCCTAGATGAAGGGTCTTAAACTTAAGGCACCTTGGGGCTGGTGCTGTGCCACAGAGCTCCGGCCGTTGTGGCCATCTGGGGAGTGAACTAGCAGATGGAAAACCTCTCTCTGCCTCTGTCTCTGCCTCTCTGTAACTCTGCCTTTCAAGCAGAATGAATAAATTTTTAAGTTTTTTTTTTTTTTTAAAGTATCTTAAAACTAAAATAGGGGCCAACATTGTGGCACAGCAGATAAGCATTTGCTTGCAGCCCTGGCATCCCATGTGGGCACTGGTTCATGTCCTAGCTGCCCCACTTCCAGTCCAGCTCCCTGCTGGTGTTCCTGGGAAATGAGTAGAAGATGGCCCAAGTGCTTAAGCACCTGCATCCACATTGGAGACCTGGAAGAATCTCCTGGTTCCTGGCTTTGGCCTGGCCCAGCCCTGGTCATTGGTGGCCATTTGGGGAGTGTGCCAGCAGATGGAAGACTTCTCTGTCTTTCTCTCTAACTCTGCCTTTCAAATAAATAAAATAAATCTTTTTTTTTTTTTTAAAGAAAAGGCTATGGGCTGGTGCCATGGTGCAGTAACTCACTCACTCCCCAGATGACCACAACTGCCAGGCCTCTCAGTATAGCATTTAAAAGCCCCAGTTAAGGGCCAGCACCATGGCTCACTTGGTTAATCCTCTGCCTGCGGTGCCAGCATCCCATATGGGCACCGGGTTCTAGTCCCGGCTGCTCCTCTTCCAGTCCAGCTCTCTGCTGTGGCCCCGGGAAGGCAGTAGAGGATGGCCCAAGTGCTTGGGCCCTGCACCAGCACGGGAGACCGGGAGGAAGCACCTGGCTCCTGGCTTCGGATCAGTGCAGTGCGCCGGCCATAGCAGCCATATGGGGGGTGAACCAACGGAAGGAAGACCTTTCTCTCTGTCTCTTACTGTCTAACTCTGCCTGTCAAAAAAAAAAAAAAAAAAAGTGTCAAAGTCTCAGTAAATGGATTAAGTAACTGAAAGATTGAAAGAAAATGTCTACTAGGTACAGCCAGATAGCACACGTCCTGGTGAAGATTGAATTTTCTTTGGAGAGTGCAGTAGTGAAGTGGTCTAGAACATGGTAAAGAGGAGTTGGGAGAACACTAAGTGCCCTCCAGAGGACCATCAAGGGAACATTGCTTGGATCTGCTTGTTGAAGAAAAGGAGTATTTCATGAATGTGACTTTCAAATTGAGTCTTGCAGGAAAAATAGGAAATTGTGATTGTGGGGATGTAAGGAGGGATAGACATTTCTTTTTTTTTTTCCCCCAAAGATTATTTATTTATTTGACAGGTAGAGTTACAGACAGTGAGAGGGAGAGACAGAGAGAAAGGTCTTCCTTCCATTGGTTCACCCCCGCAAATGGCCGCTACAGCTGGAGCTATGCCGATCCAAAGCCAGGAGCCAGGTGCTTCCTGCTGGTCTCCCATGCGGGTGCAGGGCCCAAACACTTGGGCCATCCTCCACTGCCTTCCCGGGGCCACAGCAGAGAGCTGGATTGGAAGAGGAGCAGCCGGGACTAGAACCTGGTGCCCATATGGGATTCTGGTGCCGCAGGCGGAGGATTAGCCAAGTGAGCCACAGCGCTGGCCCATAGTGGGAATATGGTAGAATAATTCCTGAAAAAGAATAAAAATTTTGATAAATCTTGTACTTTTATTTATTTATTTATGTTTTTATGGGGCCGGCACTGTGCCATAGTAGGTAAAACCACCACCTGTACTGCTGGTATCCCATATGGGCACCAGTTCTAGTCTGGCTGCTCCACTTCCGATACTGCTTTCCCAGGTGCGTTAATAGGGAGCTGGATTGGAAGTGGAGCCGCTAAGACTAGAACCAGTACCCATTTGGGATGCCGACACTGCAGAAGGTGGCTTTACCACCATGCCACAGAGGGTATTTTTAAACACTCCAGATTTTATGATCTGAAGGCCTCAGTGTAAAACTTTTAATATACTCCCCAGAAATCAATTAAATAATTAATAGTATTTTTGATTTATGAGTGGCAGCCTGAATTATGTACACTTAAGGTTTTATTTGATCCTTTTTTGTTTAATGTTGAAATATTTGGGGGAGAATAGAAAGATGGAAAATGGGGGACTGAGAAGGAAAAAAGACCCCTGCTTTGCAGTCACAGCTGATTATTCACACAGGAACTGGCTCCAGCCTTTTGAGCAATTCTGAAAATAATTACATTTGCAAGATTTTTATAAACGAGTACATTTGAGAAATTTTTTACTTGAAGATAGTTTTTGTTCTTAGAGACTGCCCTAGAGAGTTGACTTACTATCTGATTCTAATTAATAATACGCAAATTTTATTTTTCTCAGAGTTACCTGGAACATTGGCTCTGAGGATCACAAGATCTTTATATTTACAATATGTGTCTCAATTTCTAACTCACACAGCAATCTTGAAAAATGGTTGTTACTATTCTGTTTTGCAGTTGAGAAACCTGATATTTAGAGAGCTTGAATAGCCTGCCCAAATCCCACACCTGGTGACTTGCTGTGCCACAGTTAGACCCCAGCCCTGGGGTTTTGAGATACATGTGTTTATCCCAAATGCCCATGTTTTTTTCACTCTATTATATTGCCTCCAGAAGTAGCCCTTGTAATCTTATATCCATATAATAATACTTATAATATTCTTATAATTCTTACAATGGTAGTCTGTCTTGTTATTCCATCAGTAGCCCTTATATATACTCTGGATCTTTGGTTTGGAACAGATTTGTGTTCACGTCAGCAGCACATATACTAAAATTGGTTTAGGACAAGTTTAATTGGTCTGGTGTTTCAAAATTACTTTTTCTCTTTTGAGTCGGAGTGATCCATGTATGTAGAATTTTCTGTGTAGGTTAGATAGTTGTATGTATATAACTCTTTAAAGGTATACAATTCACTGCCTCTTGGTATGCATAGAAGAATTCATCAAATTTTTTTTTGTGTGTAAAACATGCGGATAGTCCCTGACTTACAGTGGTTTGATTTACATTTTTTCAACCTTGTAATAACACAAAAGTGACACACACACTCAGTAGAAACCATACTTTGATCTTTTCCTGGGCTAATAATATGTGATACAATCCTATAATGATGCTGGAGAGCAGTAGTGAGCTTCAACTTAGCCATGTGATTATGTGGGTAAACACCCTATATTCTATAGTGTACTGTGTTACTAAGCTATGCTGTTTGTCAGGTTAAATGTATTAAATCCATTTTTTAACTATGATGTTTTCAACTTCTCATGGTTAATTGTTGGGATACAACAACATTGTGATTTGAGGAACATCTGTATTTAAAAACCAGCAAATCTAGGTCTGGCATTTGGCATAGCAGTTAATGTGCTGCTTAGAATGCCCACATCCTGTATTGTGCTGTGTTCAAGTCCTGGCTCTGCTTCCAATTCTAGTTTCCTGATAATGCTCACCCTGGGAGACAGCAGTGATGACTCAAGTACTTGGGCCCTTGCCACCCACATGAGAGACCCAGACTGAGTTTTGGGCTGCTGGCTTCAGCCTGGCCCAGCCCAGCTGTTGTAGGTATTTGGGAGTAAACCAGTGGATGGAAGATCTATCTGTCTCTGTTTCTCTGAGTTTCTCCTCAAACCTCTTTCTCTTTCTCTGTCTCTCTGCCTTTCTTTCTTTCTTTTTTTTTTTTCTTTTTTCTTTTCTTTTTTTGACAGGCAGAGTGGGTAGTGAGAGAGAGATAGACAGAGAGAAAGGTCTTCCTTTTGCTGTTGGTTCACCCTCCAATGGCCGCCATGGCTGGTGCGCTGCGGCTGGCGCACCGCGCTGATCCGAAGGCAGGAGCCAGGTGCTTCTCCTGGTCTCCCATGGGGTGGAGGGCCCAAGCACTTGGGCCATCCTCCACTGCCTTCCCAGGCTACAGCAGAGAGCTGGCCTGGAAGAGGGGCAACCGGGAAAGAATCCGGTGCCCCAACCAGGACTAGAACCCGGTGTGCCGGTGCCACTAGGTGGAGGATTAGCCTATTGAGCCACGGCGCCGGCCCCTCTCTGCCTTTCAAATAAATAATTTTTTAAAGAAACCTGACAAATCTCTTTTAACAGTTTCTACTATTCTCTTGCAATTGTGCAGCTGTTGCTTGTTGAAGATCTTTCTCTTAGTGGGAAGGATTCTAGTCTTGTAGGATGATTTTCTATTTTATGTCTAGAGCTGTGTGAGCAAGAAGCCTAGTTAAGAAATGTTACAGGGGCCAGCGCTATGGCACAGTGGGTTAATGCCCTGGCCTGAAGCACCAGCATCCCATATGGGTGCCAGTTTGAGAACCAGCTGCTCCACTTCCCATCCAGCTCTCTGCTATGGCCTGGGATAGCAGTACAAGATGGCCCAAGTCCTTGGGCCCCTGCACCCGTTTGGGAGACCTGGAAGAAGCTTCTGGCTCCTGGCTTCGAATTGGCACAGCTCTGGCCATTGAGGCCATCTAGAGAGTGAACCATCAGATGGAAGACATCTCTCTCTCTCTCTCTCTCTCTCTCTGCCTTTCCTCTCTCTGTGTAACTTTTTTTTTTTTTTTTTTTTTTTTTTTTTGACAGAGTGGACAGTGAGAGAGAGAGACAGAGAGAAAGGTCTTCCTTTTGCCGTTGGTTCACCCTCCAATGGCTGCCGCGGCCGGCGCATCACGCTGATCCGAAGGCAGGAGCCAGGTGTTTCTCCTGGTCTCCCATGCGGGTGCAGGACCCAAGTACTTGGGCCATCCTCCACTGCACTCCTGGGCCACAGCAGAGAGCTGGCCTGGAAGAGGGGCAACCAGGACAGAATCCGGCACCCCGACCGGGACTAGAACCCGGTGTGCCAGCGCCGCAAGGCAGAGGATTAGCCTACTGAGCCACGGCGCCAGTCTCTGTGTAACTCTTTCAAATAAATACATAAATCTTTAAAAATAAAATAAAAAAGAAAGGTTACAGTCTATGATCAGTACATAATGCAAAGCTGTCTGACTCTTTGGACATTAAACCTGACCTACAGTACAGTTGTTCCTCTAACTGGTGTATGCAGCCATTGGTGCTGTTTTTTTTTTTTTTTTAATTTTTGTTTTATTTATTTAAAAGGCATAGTGATAGAGAGAAAGGTCTTTTATTCACTGGATCACACCCCAAATGACCACAGTGGTCAGTGCTGGGCTGGGTCAAAACCAGGAGCCCAGAACTCCATCCAGATCTCTGACGCGGGTATCAGGGGTTCAAGTACTTCATCCTCTGCTGCTCTTCTAGGCACATTAGCTGGGAGCTGGATCAGAAGCAAAGCAGCTGGAACCTGAACTGGAGCTATGCTATGGGATGCCAGCATCACAACCAGCACCTTAACCTACTGTGCTGTAAGGCTGGCCCCAGTGCTGTTTCTGTGTTTCACAAACAGAGTGTTATTATTCCTTAGATAAGTGTTTTGAGAACAAGGTAGTGAGGTATATTTAAGAAGCTTGCAGACTAAATCTATAATAGAGTCTTGTAGCCTATGTTTAAATCAGTTTTCTTATATTGCAGGTCTCATTGCTTCTCTTAATTTAGAAAATTCGAAGTTGATTATTCTGTTTAATCTAGACTGGAATCTTTCTTTGGCCTCAGGCAAACCTTATTTGCCCTCTGCCTCAGTTTCACAACCAAGAAAATAGGGATAATGATACTAACACACTAGTTAGAGGTTTAGTTATTTAAGTCCTTTGATGTAGAAAAAGGACTATTGTTATATGCCTTATGAAAGAGCTAACATGCTACAACAAAGAACAAACTATGCCAATAAAATCCCCCTTCTGGAGACAGCTTATTAGAATGATTGAGCATATATGCTATTTTTAGATGTTCAAAAAGCTAAATGCAAGTTATTTTCAGTTGAGTGTTTGATGTGTTTATCAAATTACAAATCTCTGTCACTCTCTCCTGGAACCTTTCATTTTGCCCCCAAGGATTTGTTTTTGTTAGATTTCTATCTGCTTGAAAAGAGTGACTATGATTTGGTCAAGGGAAGATCTGAGAACTTGGCCTCAACTTGCTTAGAGACTTTATTAGTGGCAACTTTCCTTCTCATGACTGCTTTGGTGGGCTGTGGTTGCCTAGGAGGGCCTCAGTGTGTCCTTGATGATGGCTTCTTTGAGCCTGCTGGTGGCAGAGTGAAAAGCCCAGGAGTTAGGGCACAAACAAGTTGAATGCAGGAATTTTAGAATTTTTTTCCCTCTGTGTTTGTTTTCATCTACTTGAAAGGCAGAGAGAGAGAGAGAGAGAGAGAGAGAGAGATCTTCTATCTACTGGTTCATTCCCCAAATGCCTGAAATAGCAAGGAATGGGCCAGACCAAAGCTAGAAGCCAGAATCTCCATCAAGGCCTCGCACAAGGGTGGCGGGAACCCACACTCTTGAGCCATCATCCTCTGCCTCCCAGCATGCATTAGCAGGAAGCTGGGTGGGAAGCAGAGTTGCTAAGGCTTGAACTGGCACTCCAGTATGGAATGCAGGCCTCCCAAACAGCGGTCTAATCTCAACGTCCATACCACCCCCACTAATTTTTTTTCTTCAGGAAATTTCTATCTGCAGACTGGAAGTATTTTCATCTTACCTTCTCACAGACCACTATTTGTTAAAACACTGGTCCCTAATGAAATTACTACAATCACCACCTAACTGTTCTACTGATTCTGATATCCTGCTATAAGTCTTATTTTCCATATGGCAGCTGAAGTGATCTTTTCAAAACATAAATCAGGGGCCAGCACTGTGGCCACTTGCAGTCCTGGCAGTTCAAGTCCTGGCTGCTCTATTTCCTATCCAGCTCTCTGTTACGGCCTGGGAGAGCAGTAGAAGATGCCCCAAGTACGCGAGCCTCTGTACCTGCATGGGAGACACAGAGGAAGCTCCTGGCTCCTGGTTTCGGATCAGCCCAGCTCCTTCTGTTGTGGCCATTTGAGGAATGAACCAGCAGATGAAAAACCTCCCTCCCTCCCTCTCTCTCTCTCTCTCTCTCTCTGCCTTTGGCTCTCTGTAACTCTGCCTTTCAGATAAATAAATAAATCTTTGAAAAAAAATAGGTAAAACCATAAATCAACTGATGTCACTCAATAACCACCAAAAATTTCCCAACATAGAATAAAATCTAAACTCTAAATCCTTCCTATGATCTATAAGTTCCTTAATGATGTGATCTAAATCTAACTCCCAGGCCTTGTATACAACCATTCTATTACATAATTACTGTGTTCCAGTCACCCTGGTCTTCTTGCTGCCTCTCAAACATGCCATTCTCATTTTTACCTTTGAGTATTTGTACTTGCTATTCTTTCTGCAAAGAAAATATCTTTAAATGGTTGTTGTAGCCATTTGGGGAATGAACCAACAGATAGAAGATCTCTCTCTCCGTCTTTCTTTCTCTCTCTCTCTCTCATTCTCACTCTGCCAAATAAATAAATAAATAATTTTTTACAGAAAAATAATTTGAAAGGAAGAGAGACAGCCAGACAGCCAGAGATAAAGCTCCTATCTACTAGTGTATTCCCTAAATGCCCTCAACAGCTGCAGCTGGGCTCTGGCAGAAGCCAGGAGCCAGGAACTAGAAATACAATCCAGGTTTTCCACATAGGTGGCAGGAACCCAGCTACTTGAGCCATTACTGTTGCCTCCCAGGGACTGCATTAGCAGGAAGGAGCTGGAGCCAGGAATTGACTCCAGGTACTGTCACATGGGAGGGCCAAATGCCCACCCTAGATTTGTTAATTTCGTCTTAAAAAATGTTTGGTGCTTCTGTTTTTGTGTTGAAATAACAAGTAAAGCTACCAGTTAAAAGTGAGGAAGAGAGAGGGTATTGAAGTTTTAAGCAAGGATGAGAATATGTGAAATCATCTCAGAGTGTGAAAGTGGACTGGGAAATGTACTGATGGGTAGTGCAGCAGGTCCTCTTGATGTGTATTACCAGTTTAGAAGGAGATTAGCCAATACTAATGTGCATGTTTTTCCATCCATGTTCAGACTCTTGAGTTTAGATGCAAAGTGGATAGGTAGAATATAACTAAGATTGAGGCTTTCCATAGTAAGTACAAGGAATGAGAGTAGCAAGGAAGGCAATGATGTGTGTGAGGGATTAATTATAATGATGAACCATGTAAGCTGAGTAAATGAGACCACCAGGGGAATGGGGCTGTGAAAAATTGTGAGAATCCTAATAGAAACAGAATTACTGGAGCCAGAGAGCCAAAGTGAGTGAGTGAGTTGGGAAAATACGAGAAGGTAGTGGTAAGAGAGTAAGATATAAACTTCCTGAGGATAGGGATTTTCCACTGCTATTTCCCTAGCACCTGACATAATGTCTGCACATATTAGGGGCTCAATATATGTGTGTTTTATGAATTAATAGAATATTTAAAAATAAGACCTGGAAGTAGTGCAGTTACTGGTAATGCCAAAGAATAGGATATAACAAAGTTGTTGAAAAACTAAGATGAAATGAAGAAAAAAAATTTTAGAAGTGAAGAGATAAAGGAACCTCAACAATAAAGAGGTTGAAATCATTGAACTAATAATAAAATGAAAGTAAAAGAGAAAATAATGCTAAAGTCTTTTTTTTTTTAATCTTAGATTATGGGGGCTGGCACTGTGGTGTAGCGGGTAAAGCCGCCGCCTGCAGTACCGGCATTTCATACAGGCACCAGTTCGAGTCCTGGCTGTTCCACCTCCAATCTAGCTCTCTGCTATAGCCTGGGAAAGCAGTACAAGATGGCCCAAGTCCTTGGGCCTCTACACCTGCTTGGGAGACCTGGAAGAAACTCCTGGCTCCTGGCTTTAGATTGGCTCAGCTCCGGCCGTTGCAGCCAATTGGGGAGTGAACCAGCAGATGGAAGACCTCATTCTCTCACTCTCACTCTCACTCTCACTCTCACTCTCACTCTCACTCTGCCTCTCCTCTCTCTGTGTAACTCTGACCTTCAAATAAATGAATAAATAAATCTTTTAAAAAATCTTAGATTATGGGACCAGCATTGTAGCAAAGCAGGTAAAGCCACTGCCTGGGACACTGGCATCCCATATGGGCACTGGTTCTTGTCTCAGCTGCTCCACTTCCAATTCAGCTCCCTGCTAAAAGCCTGGGAAAAACAGCAGAAGATGGCCAAGTGTGTGGGCCCTTGCTACCCATGTGGGAGACCTGGATGAATCTCCTGGCTCCTAGCTTCAGACTGGCCTAGCCCTGGCTGTTGTGGCCTTCTGGGAAATGAACTAGAGGATAGAAAACCTCTCTCTCTCTCTGCCTCCCTCCTTCCCTCCCCCCAACTCTGACATTCAAAATAGATAAATAAATCTTTAAAAGAAAGTAATGCTAGTCCTTTGGGGCTAGTGTTGTGGTATGGTGGGTTAAGCCTTCATTTACTATGCCTGTACCTATATCACAGTGCTAGTTCAAGTCCCAGTTACTCCAGTTCTCGTCCAGCTTACTTGTAATGCTTCTGGAAAGGCAGTGGAAGACAGCCCAAGTATTTAGGGCCTGCCACCCATGTGGGAGACCAGAATGGAGTTCTTGGCTTCTGGCTTCAGCCTGGCACAAACTTGACCGTTTCCGCCATTTGGGGAATGAACCACCAGATGGAAAATATCTCTCTACCCTCCTTCCTCTTTCCCTCTCTCTTTTTCTGTTGCTCTGCCTTTTAAATAAATATTTTTTATTTAGTCCCCTGTCCTACTTCCTAATATTCTTACCTGTAAAAGCAGTCACATTGCTTTTATTCTCTATGTCTAAATAACATGTTTAAATTGTTACTTCTCAGATTTTATGTATTAGGTACTACCTATTGATTCCCTACTATGAAGGATGAGAATTTTGCTCCTCATAATATAGTTATATTGTAATTTTGCAAGATCAATATTTGTTGTTTATTTGACAATATAAACTATTGAGCCATGTAGCCAAAAATTATTCTTTACCCACACAGTTTTTTTCCTGCAGTAATAATGGTCTTGTCTTTTTGTTTGCTTTATCATCTATGAACCCCTTTTTTTTTTTTAAGATTTATTTTATTTATTTGAAAGACAGAGTCACAGAGAGAGGTAGAGACAGAGAGAGAGGTCTTCCATCCGCTGGTTCACTCCCCAGATGGCCACAACAGCTGGAGCTGCGCTAATCCAAAGCCAGGAGCTTCTCTAGGACTCCCACATGGGTGCAGGGCCCAAGGACTTGGGCCATCTTCTACTGATATCCCAGGCCATAGCAGAGAGCTGGATCGGAAGTGGAGCAGCCGAGACTAAAACCAGCGCCCATCTACCAGAGAGAGAGAAATCTTCTATCCACTGGTTCACTTCCCAAATGGCTGCAAAGACCAAGGCTGCATCAGACCAAAGATAGGAGCCAGGAACTCCATCCAGGTCTCCCTCAGGGGTGGCAGGAGCCCAGGAACTTGGACCATCCTCCACTGCTTTCCCAGGTGCATTAGCTGGGAGCTGGCTCAGAAACAGAGCAGCTGGGACTCAAACTGGCACTTGTATGGGGGATGCCTGTGTCTCAAGGTAGTGGCTTAACCTGCTATGCCACAACACCAGCCCCTCCCTAAGAATTTTTTTAATTAATTAATTTTATTTGAGAGACAGAGAGAGAAATTTCCTATCTAGGCTAGAGGCCCACTCCTGGGAAATCCCCCACCCATTTTTATTTATTTTCATTTTTATTAGAAAGTATTTTTATTAGAAAGTAACAGAGACCAAGATCTTCCATTCCCTGCTTCACTCCCCAGATTCCCTCAACAGTCCCAGGAGCCAGAAGCCCAGAACTCAGTCTGGGTCTCCCACATGGATACAGGGACCCAACTGTTTGAGCCATTACCTGCTGCCTCCTAGGGTCTGCATTAGCAGGAAGGGGAGATTGGACTGAAACCCCAGCCATCTGATATAGGATGTGAGTGTCCTAAGTGACAGCTTAACTGCTAGGTCAAATGGCCTCCTCAGTTTTCAAAAAATCATTTTGTTTATGATTCTTAATTTTTTTTTCTGAACAACTTGTGATTCCTTTTCTTTATTTTTTTCATTTAAGTTTAATACATGAATTGTGCATGTCAGCTATTGCTTTGGCTTTTTTTTTTTTCCCCTTTTGAAGTACTTCAATTTCCCCAGAGAAAATTATTACACTCTCCTACCTGAAAGGTAAATATCTGGCTACTGTCATTCTTGAAGACAGGTGGGCTGGAGAGTTTGTCAGATCCTGTATGCATATTCTCTTAAATCCTACTTTTTTGTTTATTTGTTTTTTAAAATTTTATTTTATTTATTTGAAAAGCAGAGTTACAGAGAGAGAAGAAAAGACAGAGAGAGAGGTCTTCCATCCACTGGTTCACTCCCCAAAAGGCCACCACTGTCAGGGCTGAGCCAGGCCAAAGCCAGAAGCCAGCAGCTTCATCCAAGTTGCCAATGTAGGTGCAGGGGCCCAAGGACTTGGGCCATCTTCCACTGCTTTCCCAAGTGTATTAGCAGGGAGCTGGACTGGATATGGAGCGGCTAAAACGCGAACCAGTGCTCACATGGGGTGCTGGCGTCACAGGCAACAGCTTAATCTGCTGCGTCACAAAGCTTGCTTTTTTCAATATGGGGAATTCCCTCTTCCTGCTCCAACAGTGATTATTCCCTATTCTAGATTCCTCTTTTCAGCTGTCTGCCTATTTGGGATTTGTGCAGTAGTTGAACAGGAGCAAATGAAGAAGAGTGGCCTTTTGACCAGTCATCTTTATTTAACTACCTCATCCCCACTAGTTTCTACTGTAATCAGTTTCTGAGCCTTTTTGGGGTCTGATGTAACTTAAGTTGGTTCTGTTTTCTTACCACTGACTTAGGAGTCATTTTTTCAGTGTTGTCTCCTACCATTCTTCCTATTTTTGTTGGCTTATGCCAATTTAAACATTATTTTCAGTATTATTTTGGTAATATTTGGGGAAGAAGCAAATATCATTATATATCTTCTGTCTACTATCTTTCCTAAAAATTTTATAATCTCTAATGAAGAACAAGTGATGGGAACGGCACTATGGTGCAGTGGCTTAAAGCCCCAGCCTGCAGAGCTGGCTTCCCATATGGGCACTGGTTGAGTCCTGGCTGCTTTTCTGATCAGCTCTCTGCTATGGCCTGAGAAAGCATTAGAAGATGGCCCAAGTTCTTGGGCCCCTGCACCCATGTGGGAAACCCAGAAGGAGCTCCTGGCTCCTGGCTTAGGATCAGCTCAGCTGTGGCTGTTGCAGTCATTTGAGGAGTGACCCAACAGAATGGAAGACCTCTCTCTCTCTGACTCTACCTCTTTCTGTAACTCCGTCTTACAAATAAATAAAAATAAATCCAAAAAAAAAAAAAAAAAAGTGGTGAAAGGAAATTCAGTAGCTGACTATAGCAAAGAAGACAAGTAGGTGATATTGTTTGTCATCAGGCACTTCAGATGACCTGACCAGAGAGGATAGAGGAGAGAAATGGTATGGAATGACAACGAGGAACAAGGAGGATACTTAGTCTTCTTCTGGGCCCTCTGCTTGGAGGACAGTATAAGGACAGAGAAAATGCCCTAAACCATTTGTTAAAAGTAAGAGTTAAAAGTAAGAGTGATAGGCTGGTGCCATGGCTCACTAGGCTAATCCTCCGCCTGCGGCACCAGCACTCCGGGTTCTAGTCCCAGTCGGGGCGCCGGATTCTGTCCCGGTTGCTCTTCTTCCAGTCCAGCTCTCTGCTGTGGCCCAGGAGTGCAGTGGAGGATGGCCCAAGTGCTTGGGACCTGCACCCGCATGGAAAAGGAAGAAGCAGCTGGCTCCTGGCTTGAGATCGGCACAGAGCACCAGCTGCAACATGGGGCCGTAGCGGACACTTAGGGGGTGAACCAACAGAAAAAGGAAGACTTTTCTCTCTCTCTCTCACTGTCTACTTTGCCTGTCAAAAAAAAAAAAAAAAAAAAAAAAAAAAGAGTGATAGACTTTTTTTTTTTTTGGACAGGCAGAGTGGACAGTGAGAGAGAGAGACAGAGAGAAAGGTCTTCCTTTGCCATTGGTTCACCCTCCAATGGCCACTGAGGCCGGCGCATTGCGCTGATCTGAAGCCAGGAGCCAGGTGCTTCTCCTGGTCTTCCATGCGGGTGCAGGGCCCAAGGACTTGGGCCATCCTCCACGCACTCCTGGGCCATAGCAGAGAGCTGGCCTGAAAGAGGGGCAACCAGGACAGAATCCGGCGCCCTGACCGGGACTAGAACCTGGGGTGCCGGCGCCACAGGCGGAGGATTAGCCTATTGAGCCGCGGCGCCAGCCAAGAGTGATAGACTCTTAGGACCTTATAATCGGGAAGGATTGGGATGGCATTGTGGTATTGCAGTTTAAGCCCCCACCTACAATGCTAGCATCCCAAGTGAGGGCCAGTGTGAATTCTGGCTGCTCTGCTTCCCACCCAGCTCCCTGCTGATGTGCCTTGGAAAGCTGCGAAAGATGGACCAAGTGCTTGGGCCCTTTCCCCGACATGGGAGACCATGATGGAGTTCCTGGCTTCTGGCTTCTGGCTTCTGCCCAGGCCAGCCCCAGACATTGTAGCCATTTGGGGAGCAAACCAGAGGATGGAAGATCTCTCTTGCTCTCTTTCTCTAACTCTGCCTTTCAAGTAAATAAATATTTTTTTAAAAAAAAGGATTAGAAAAGGTCTATAAAGACCTCTGATCAACTCTTTACTCTGAACAAAATCTATTCTTGAGTGATTTCCCGTGGAGATTATGCTAGACTGTGTTTGATGACTTTCAATGGGAGTATCCATGAGGTTCTGTAGTAGAAAACTTTTTCTGATATTGAACTACTCAGTGCTCCTTTTGAAGTTCTACTTAGTGTGGGGAGCAACTCGGACTAGACTGTTACTGGAATTAAGACTTATTCTATGCATCTGCTCTCCCACAATATGGCGCTGGGAGAGGAGTAAACAGCTTCTACCCAGCTGCCTCTCACCAACTTGACAAGCTGCAGGAGCTGCTCCTGATTGGAGGAGAGCGGCGTGCTCGGCGTGTGGGCAGCCGAGTTGGGATTGGCGGAGGAGGACTATATAGGAGGAGAGAGACGGCATGGTGGTGTGGGTTGGTTGGAGAGTGCGTTGGAGAGTTCGTGGGGAAGTTCGTTACTTCGTTCTTTCTCATTTCTCTCTACTCATTCTTGCTTTGGGAGTTTGCTGTTTACTTATTCTTACTTTACTATAGAAAGGACTTGTAAAAAAAGGGAACAACAAGCGCCCGGTCCGGTGCGGCTCCTCCGCATGCGGAGGAGCAGCAACTTAGGTTTTTTTTTTTTTAAAGATTTATTTATTTATTTGAAAGTCAGAGTTACACAGAGAAGGAGAGGCAGAGAGAGAAAAAGAGGACTTTCATCTGCTGGTTCACTCCCTAGTGGCCACAACAACTAGAGCTGCACTGATCTGAAGCCAGGAGCCTGGAGCTTCTTCTGGGTTTCATACATGGGTGCAGAATAGCCCAATGACTTGGCTATCTTCTACTGCTTTCCCAGGCCATAGCAGAGAGAGCTGGATTGGAAGTGGAGCAGTAAGGGCTCAAACTGGCACCCATATGGGATACTGGCACTGCAGGAGGCAGCTTTACCTGCTACACCACAGCACTGGCCCCTATTTTGTTTTTATAAAGATTTATTAATTTATTTGAAAGTCAGAATCACAGAGGAGAGGCAGAGAGAGAGAAAGAAGTCTTTCATCTACTGGTTCACTCCCCAATGGTCACGACGACTGGAGCTGTGCCAGTCTGAAGCCTGGATCCAGGAGCTTCTTCTGGGTCTTCCACGTGGGTGCAGGGGCCCAAGGACTTGGGGCCATCTTCCACTGCCTTCACAAGTACATTAGCAGGGAGCTGGATCAGAAATGAAGAAGCCGGGACTCAAACTGGTTCCTATGGAATGCTAGAGCTGCCTGTGATGACTTTACTCTCTGTGCCACAGCACTGGCCCCTAAAGTTCTACTTTGAATCGTATTCTGTCTTTTCGCAGTCAAAATACATTATCTTCCTGTTCTTGTGGCAGCTATTGAGTTATTGGATCCTCACGTTCTTTTCTCCTAAGTATCTTCAGTTCCCATTATTTGTAGATCCTTCAGCATCCTTGTAACATCCTGTGTCCCCTCTGATTTTTTTTTTTTTTTTGACAGGCAGAGTTATAGACAGTGAGAGGGACAGAGATAAAGGTCTTCCTTTCCGTTGGTTCACCCCCCAAATGGCCGCCATGGCCAGCATGCTGCGCTGATCCAAAGCCGGGAGCCAGATAATTCCTCCTGGTCTCCCATGCGGGTGCAGGGCCCAAGGACTTGGGCCATCCTCCACTGCCTTCTCGGGCCACAGCAGAGAGCTGGACTGGAAGAAGAGCAACCGGACAGAATCCGGCGCCCCAACCAGGACTAGAACCCTGGGTACCGGCATCCCAGGCGGAGGATTAGCCAAGTGAGCCGTGGTACCAGCCCTCCTCTGTGATTTGTCAGTGTCTCTTTCAGAATGTGTTTTTCAGAAATATTGCTTGTTCAGTGCAAGTAATAGTGATATTATTATACTTTGTCATCCTGGGGCCATTTTTATGAGTTTTATCTGTTTCAGTAAAAACAAAGTTCCTTTCACATGATATTTAACACTTTTTTAGGCATTATATGTTTTCAGTATATCTTGAGGCTTTTTTACACCCAGTATGATTTAGCTTTAAACAGTAATATGCATGACTAAATTTAAATGTCATGTGAGCAAATTTAAAGAAGGCCTAGATTCATTTAGCGCACCACTGTGCTTCGCTGTGTTTTGTTTTTTGTTTTAGTTTTTGGAAGGCAAGGTGATGGTAGAGGGGCAGATCCCATAGTATTTCTGAGCTGCTGTTTTATACATAAAATAGATTTAGTTATTTAATATTGTAGAATTGTGAGAGGGGCCAGCACTAAGCCCTTGCCTACAGTGCTGGCATCCCATATGGGCGCCGGCTTGAGTCCTGGCTGCTCTACTTCTGATCCAGCTTCCTGCTAATGTGCCCGTGAAAGCAGCAGAGGATGGCCCAAGTCCCTGGGCCCCTATACCCACATGAGAGATCTGGAAGAAGCTGCTGGCTCCTGGCTTTGTATTGGCTCAGCTCTGGCCATTGTGGCCATTTGGGAAGTGAAACAGCAGATGGAAGATCTATTTCTCTCTGTTTCTATGTCCCTCTGTAACTCTTTCAAATAAATAAAATAAATCTTTAAAAAAACTTGTGAGAATGAAATGAAGTATGCTTAAGACTTTTGTAAGCAATAAATGCTGACTAGTTTTAACTTAGTGACTTTTGCTATCAACTTAAAGACAGCATAGCCTTAGAGAACCAGTGTAGCTGAAAGTAACAAATAGTGTGTAGCCATTGGTTCCAAATTGCAATCCCTGTTAATTAGAACCCTGAAATTACTCTCATTGTACTCCCCTCTTCGCGGAGGAACGACACAGGACCCTGCGCTGTTCTTTCGTCTGCTCGGCCCTTCCCGGGTTTGCTGCTGGTCCTTCCCCGGTTGGCTGGCAATCCCTCCACCTCCGTGGAGGGGTGGCTTCCCCTGCCACTTTCCCCACTTCTGCGGGGGAGCAGCACACTGCCGGCCGGCTCTCTCGGGGGCTGCTCAGATGTTATCCGGATGTTCCTGGTGCATGTTGTCGCTCTCCTCCTTTATAGTCCTCTTCCACCAATCCCAACTCTGCTACCCACACTCCGAGCACGCTGCTCTCCTCCAGTCAGGAGCAGCTCCTGCAGTTTATTGGTCGAACTGGAGGCAGCTGTGTAGAAGCTGTTTACTCCTCTCCCAGCGCCATATTGTGGGAGAGCAGATGCATAGAATAAGTCTTAATTCCAGTAACTTAGTCTAGTCCGAGTTGCTCCCCACAGGATTTTTGTGCCTGACTTCTGTGATTAACTGATAATTACCATATATCCATACATGGATTATTACTTTTTAAAAATTCAAGTTTAATTAAGTGTACTAAACATTGAAATTATACCTAATGTGATTTTATTTAAACTTTTTTTTTTTTTTTTGAAGATTTATTTATTTTATTTGAAAGTCATAGTTACACAGAGATAGGAGAGAGAGAGGTTGGTCTTCCATCTGATGGTTCACTCCCCAATTGGCTGCAACAGCCAGAGTTGCGCCGATCCGAAGCCAGGAAGCAGGAGCTTCTTCCAGGTCTCCCACGCAGATGGAGGGCCCAAGGCCATCTTCTGCTGCTTTCCCAGGCCATAGCAGAGAGCTGGATCGGAAGTGGAGTAGGTGGGTCTCAAACCGGCACTCATGATGTGGGTGTTTCAGACCAGGGTGTTAACCTGGTGCTCCACAGCGCCGGCCCCCCCCAGTATGATTTAATCTTTCATGATGAGTCCCAAGGTAGATGTGAGACTCAGACCC
This sequence comes from Oryctolagus cuniculus, assembly GCF_051225735.1. Taxonomy (NCBI): domain Eukaryota; kingdom Metazoa; phylum Chordata; class Mammalia; order Lagomorpha; family Leporidae; genus Oryctolagus; species Oryctolagus cuniculus. The sequence goes on from NC_142873.1 coordinate 128,618,753, forward strand.
TTAAGATCAATGTTGTTAATACCTTAACCCAGGAAGTAACTCTAGATAAAAAACTGTCAGTTGCATCATAAATAAGAGTGTCAGGGCTGGCGCCGTGGCTCACTTGGCTAATCCTCCGCCTGTGGTGCCAGCACCCTGGGTTCTAGTCCTGGTTGGGGTGCTGAATTCTGCCCCGGTTGCTCCTCTTCCAGTCCAGCTCTCTACTGTGGCACAGGAGGGCAGTGTAGGATGGCCCAAGTGCTTGGGCTCTGCACCCACACGGGAGACCAGGAGGAAGCACCTGGCTCCTGGCTTCAGATTGGCGCAGCAGTGCGCTGGCCGCAGCGCGCCAGCCGTAGCTGCCATTTGGGGGGTGAAACAACAGAAAGGAAGACCTTTCTCTCTCTCTCTCTCTCTCTCTCTCTCACTGTCTAACTCTGCCTGTCATAAAATAAATAAATAAATAGGAGAGTCAATTGTTAAATCAACAACAAGAGTCACTGTGCACCTGCTCCCCATGTAGGATCTCTGTCCTTAATGTGTTGTACTATGAGAATTAACAGTAAAACTACTAGTCGAACAGTACTCTATATCTTGTGTGGCTGTAGTCTATTGAAATCTTTACTTAGTATATACTGTTTATCATCTGTATATAAAGATAATTGAAAATGAATCTTGATGAAGAATGGGATGGGAGTGGGACAGGGAGATGGGATGGTTGCATGTGGGAGGGAGGTTATGGAGGAAAAAGCCACAACAATGTAAAATTTGTACTTTGTAAATTTATATTTATTAAATAAAAAAACTGTCAGTTGATCTTTGACATCATACAATTTTATGCCATAAAGAGCTTTAGAGATGATTTGGCCCTCTCACTGTATAGATTAGGAAATTGAAGCTCAAGGAGAGATTAGCTCACTCAAGGTGATAGGTGGTATTAATGGCAGAAGACACACTTTAAATTATTGGTTGCCTTTTTCTCTTCATGAACTCCATTTTATCACACTCTTTAACTACCTTCTGTTAACCTTTTCCAAACTTTCTGGTTCACAAGTAAACTGGACAATACTTCTGTGCCTTGCTGCAGTATAAAAATCAAATTCAGGAAGAAAATATCTTTTGTAATTGTAGGAACATATTCTATGGTCTTGAGGTGTTTATTTTACTAGACTATTGAGGTAATGGTGTTTTTATCCTGTGGTGCATTTTTCTCTAATTAAAAAAAAATATGGCCAGCTCCGTGGCTCACTTGGTTAATCCTCCGCCTGCGGCGCCAGCAACCCGGGTTCTAGTCCTGGTTGGGGTGCCGGGTACTAGTCCTGGTTGCTTCTCTTCCAGTCCAGCTCTCTGCTGTGGCCCAGGAGTGCAGTGGAGGATGGCCCAAGTGCTTGGGCCCTGCACCCGCATGGGAGACCAGGAGGAAGCACCCGGCTCCTGGCTTCGGATCAGCACAGTGCCGGCCTAGGTGGCCATTAGGGGAGTGAACCAACAGAAGGAAGACCTTTCTTTCTGTCTCTCTCTCACTGTCTATAACTCTCTTACCGTCTCTCTCTCTCTCTCTCTCTCACTGTCTAACTGTGCCTGTCAAAAATAATTTTTTAATAAAAAAATTAAAAATATTTAATTGCTTAACATAAATTCAGTATAATGAGTTATTTTATAGTAAAGATTTGATTTGACAGTTAAAAAACGCCCTTGTTTTTCCTGTATTCCAAATCGGTACATTTGGAAATTAAATCACATATATCTAAATTCTGGAAGAGAAGTGATGAGTGCTTTTATAGAGAACTCATTTTAGCAGAATTAGAAATTTACATATTCTCAGATACTTCTTTTTGAGTTTCATAAAGCAAAGATTAATAAAATCCCTCTATATAGGAATAGATTTCGTTCTTAACCTAAAGAGGAAGCCTTCCTTTGAGAAGATAAATGAACTATAAATATTAGAACTGTAAATATTGAGCCTCCATATTCAAATTATAAGCCTAGCATATCATTCTCCAGCCATGCATGCTCTCTAGGACAGCTGCATCTGGTTTCCTTTCTTTTCAGACATCTCTGCCTTTTTCTGTGGTTCATTCCCTGCTTTCTTCCTATAGGGAACTGCAAAGTTACCTCCGTGGCCCCGTGCTACTGCTGAATCATCACCGACTATGCAAAGAGGGAACAACTTCTGTCAGAATGTAGGCTGTTTGTAAACATGGATATTTTGATCTTCAAATCAAATTAAACAAGAAGGGAGTTAACAGGAAGAGTACTGACATGTATTGATGCTTACTTGCCAGCACCAGGTTGAACACTGGAGATGCAGACAGAAGAGCCAATAGAACTCAAAATCTAGAGGAAAAAAAAACAATGTAAGCCAATTAGCAATTTAAGGTCTGTGATGGATCAGTAAAGGCTTTGTCTCTAGGCGAGATAATATAGATTATGGGACCAGTGCTGTGGTGGATTGGTTAAGCCACTGCCTAAAGCGCTGGCATCCCACATAGGTGCTAATTTGAGTCCCAGCTTCTAATCCAGCTTGCTGCTAATACACCTGGGAAAGTAGCAGAAGATGGCCCAAGTACTTGGGTCCCTGCCACCCATGTGCGAGACCTAGAAGAAGCAGTAGGCCATTTGGGAAGTGAACCAGTGGATGGAAGATTTCTCTGTCTCTCATTCTCTGCCTCTGTAACTCTGTCTTTCAAAAAAAAAAAAATATATATATATATACACACATATATATATTCAAATACACGCATATACATACACATTATCCTTTCTAGAAATTGTGACAGGAATTGAATCTTGATATATGAATATGTAATGTGATGGGAAGAGAGAATAAGTAATAAATTCTTGACTGTTTACTCTGTCAAGTTAAAATTGGAGTTGTGGGCCGACGCCGCAGCTCACTAAGCTAATCCTCCGCCTTGCGGCGCCGGCACACCGGGTTCTAGTCCTGGTCGGGGTGCCGGATTCTGTCCCAGTTGCCCCTCTTCCAGGCCAGCTCTCTGCTGTGACCAGGGAGTGCAGTGGAGGATGGTCCAAGTGCTTGGGCCCTGCACCCCATGGGAGACCAGGATAAGCACCTGGCTCCTGCCTTTGGATCAGCGCGGTGTGCCGGCCGCGGCGGCCATTAGGGGAGTGAACCAACAGAAGGAAGACCTTTCTCTCTCTCTCTCTCTCTCTCTCTCCACTCTGCCTGTCAAAAAAAAAAAAAAAAAATTGGAGTTGCGGAGGGGAATTGTGGTGAAAAGGCTGAATTAGGTAGGTGGAGTCATACTTTGAATGTCATGCTAAGGAATTTGAACTTACTCCTCTTATTTATTTATTTAATTTTTTGACAGGCTCAGTTAGACAGTAAGAGAGAAAGGTCTTCCTTTTTCCGTTGGTTCACCCCCTAAGTGGCCACTACGGCCGGTGCGTTGCGGCCGGCATGCTGCGCCGATCCGAAGCCAGGAGCCAGGTGCTTTCTCCTGGTCTCCCATGCAGGTGCAGGGCCCAAGGACCTGGGCCATCCTCCACTGCACTACCGGGCCACAGCAGAGAGCTGGACTGGAAGAGGAGCAACCGGGACAGAATCCGGTGCCCCAACCGGTACTAGAACCTGGGGTGCCGGCTCCTCAGGCGGAGGATTAGCCTATTGAGCCATGGAACCGGCCAAACTTACTCCTCTTAAAGAATGATCTTCAAAGTGAGATGTTCTCAGAGCCATTGAGTATATAGGATGGAGTACTAGAGAAAAATATTAGAATTTTTAGTTTTTAAAATTTGTCAAGGACTTGGGCCATCTTCTATTGCTTTCCCAGGCCATAACAAGAGAGCTGGATTGGAAGTGGAGTAGCCGGACTCAAACTGGTGCCCATATACATTGCAGGCAGTGTCTCCACCTGCTACACCACAGAGCCGGCCCCTGTATGTTATATAAAGAGGGTATTATATCATTATAATGATTTAGTATTTTAAAATGATTTTTTTTTAGATTTTATTTATTTATTTGAGAGGTAGAGTTACAGACAGAGAAAGGGAAAGATAGAGAGAAAGGTCTTCCATCCACTGATTCATTCCCTAAGTGGCCACAATGGCAGGAGCTTGGATGATCTGCAGCCAGGAGCTTCTTCCAGGTCTCCCACATGGGTGGCGGGGGCCCAAGCACTTGGGCCATCTTCCACTGCCTTCCCAGGCCATTAATGGGGAGGTGGATCAGAAGTGGAGCAGCCGGGACTCAAACTGGCACCCATATGGGATGCCAGTGCCGCAGGTGAAGATTTAACCTTCTATGCCAGAGCACCGGCCCCCAAAAATAAATTTTAAGAATAGCTGGTGACAAGTTCAACTCTGTGTGTTTGGAGAACACTGTTGTGGGGTGTGTTTAAGCAGGGAAATAAAATAAGAAGTGAAATTTGGAGTATGGATTAGAATAAGGGAAAACTAGAGTGAGACTGGAATGTTAGAACCTGACTAGGCAGTACAGTAGAGATAAAGAGGAAGGCAAGGGCATGGGAGACCAGGAGGAAGCACCTGGCTCCTGGCTTCAGATCGGCGCAGTGCGCTGGCCACAGTGCGCCAGCCATAGTGGCCATTTTGGGGGTGAACCAACGGAAAAAGGAAGACCTTTCTCTTTCTCTCTCTCTCACTGTCTAATTCTGCTTGTCCAAAAAAAAAAAAAATGGAGAGAGAGAGAGGAAAAAAGAAAAAAGAGGAAGGCAAGGAGACCAGTGAAGTGTTAGGGTTATAGATTGATTAGGAGAGGGAGGACTTGAGTCCTGGACTGTGTGGTCATATTTCTGTCTTCAGAACCTGGATGGCAATGACAGTATGATTGAGGTAAGGAATGCAGGAAGGACATTTAGCTCTGAGCCCAAGGATTATCAAATTTCTTACTTATAGACTGAGCTGGTCATTCCCTCCTCTACCTGCTGCCCTGACCTCAGTGAAAACAAAGTGGCAGTTGTATCTTTGCTGTGTACTTTGGGAACTACAGACTGGGAGTCTTTTACAAGCATTTTCTGCCAAAACGGAACTGATGAGGTCTCTGTCGCAGTTAACCATTGGAAGTTTGTTAAAGCACACAAACTACTCTGGGGGATTGGATTGAAACTGGACCACATAGGAAAAATGTAAATTGTGACCATTCACAGTCACACCAAGTAGCTGAATTCATTAGTTCCATATGGGAAGGGGTGGAGCACAGAGTGGTGATTTGGACCATAGCCATTGTTTGTGGAAGTGCTGGGTGGATAAAAGCATGGTAGTTACCTTGCCCTGACAGTTTTTTTCCAGGGAAATAAGTGTGTTTTTCTTTTTCCTTGCCGTAGGAAATCGTTTGCCAGATTGTGTTATTTATAACAATCTGTCATGGAACAGCTGCCAGGAAAAGAAAAGAGGCTATTCCCAGTAGCTTTCCTCACCTCCCACCCCACAACTACCACCACACACACACACACATCCGGTTTTCTGATTTAACTTTTGGGTTTTTTTTTTTAACTCAAGTTTTACCCAGTGGTTTTGGCTTGATCCAAAATATTCTTGTAATGAGATATTTCTGGGCTTTGCCATAGCTTGGTAATTGGGTTTTCTGTGCTTAATTTGTTTGCTTTAGTCAAGACTAACTGGCAATAGTTTAGATTTTGAATTCCTGGGTATCTTGATTCCTCTTCAAACACTGAAGTGCTGCCTACTCTTGGAGACCACATAAGTTTCTGTCTTGTTAATAGTGCACACAGGGCTGTTCTTCAAAACTGTGCTTTTTATCCTTGACATTGCCCTTCTCTAGAGGAGCAGGTTTATAGTGAGGCATACTGAGGACTGTTGCTGTAGTGAATAGGGAGGTCTTGGAGATTCCACCTGGTCCTTGTGAAAAGGTATATTGTTATTCTTAGAAAAGAACCAAATACACAAGGTACCTGAGGGTTAGCTTTTCCGTTTTCTATGTATGGGCTTCAGCTAGGAGAAGGCAATTTACATTTGTGTGCTTTATATTTTTAGAATAAAGGTTAAAACAATGGTAATTCTATTGTATTTTTATGAAATGTAAAGAAATTCAGGGAGTGTTATGAATGTGTAACTTTGATTTAGTTTTCTTTTTAGGCTTCTACCTCTTCCAGGATCCAACTTTTGGAAACAAAGTACATTGATCAGACAGCAAAGACTTTCTTTGGATGAGGTGGAGTTACAAAGAGCATGGGAACATGTTTGGTCTCAGTGAATCTTATGTGATGCATTCTCTGGGAACAGAGGCAGAAGCACCTCCATCTGTATCCCACCCACCCCACTCTTTCAGACCAGTGCCTTTCTTTATACCCTGAGAACAGATGGCAAACAGACATTGAGAGGAGGGGTCTGTTCCTTGTGATCCTTGGGGGTTTTGAATTAGTTTAGCAAAAAAGTCATCTAAATGAGCCTACAGCCTGTTCACAATTATTCAGGACTTGTTCTGCATTTACTGTACTGACAGATTTAAACACTTTGCAGATATTGAATGATAATGGCATTTATTTTCCAAAACAACATTGTCACCATTTCAGATGCATCTGCACTGGAGTCATGTCTTCACTCCGGGGTACACTTAATAACTCAATTTATTA